>NC_137043.1:2810817-2868317 GCF_032717465.1 Coenobita brevimanus | reverse complement strand
CGATAGATATATTTATAGCTGATAGATGTGTTTGTTTGTTTGTTTGGCTGAGTTAGGGTTGTCGTTGCTTTTATTAGGAGTTTGGTGTTGCTTTTGTTTTTGTTGTTTGTTTATTTGTTTGGCACTGCTTAGGATTAGATTTAGAATTGGACTGGCATACATACATGCACATACACACACATACACACATGCACCTTTACACATACACATATGCACATACACACACACATGCACTTTCACACATACAGACATGCAAATACACTCAAATACACATATGCACATACACACACACATGCACATACACACATACAAACATGCACATACACATACATAAAAATAAACACATATACATCCACAGTAGTACACATACAGTACATACACACAAACACACACACACGTTTATATTTACATAGACATTTACTCATACACACACACACAGACACAGCGTGCTTTCGTACATACACATACATATGCACATACACATGAAAGCATAGCACTAAAATAAACAAATGCACACACACAGGCTAGAGACACATACATACACACACATTTAAATACATTCGTTCAGACACATCCACATACATACGTACACACACATATACATGCATATACATACACAAATATACATGCACCTACATACATATACATACATATACACCTGCGTTGGTACACATACATACGTTCATACACATACATACATACATACATATATACATACATACATTCAAAAAATTATTGAAGACTGATTCGAAACTAGAGAAAACCTATTCTTTATGAGAAAGTAAGATAAATTTTGAAAAGTAAATGTCTACTCCTATTTATCTATTTGTTTATTTATTTATTTTATTTATTTATTGAATTGTTATTTTTCATCTTTTTACGTATATTATTTTCTTGATCCTACTTCATCTCATCCTTAGGAGAAAAACATGATGATGATGAGGATGATGATGATGAGGATGTGGAGGAGGAGGAGAAGGGGGATGATGATGATGATGATGATGATAGGAGGAGGAAGAAAAGAGTGATGATAATGATGATGGTCATGACAGTGATGATGATGATGATGATAATGATGATGATGATGAAGGTGATGATGGTATGATGATGATAATCATATGATTTGGGTAAACTCGTAGGGAGAGTGATAGAAAGGACGAATCGTACCTCATGCTGGAGAAGTGTGAGTCTGCGAGAAGAGTTATGTATGTGGCAAGCATAGTAGTAGTAGTAGTAGCAGTGGTAGTAGTGATGGTGGTAAGTGTAGTAGTGGTGGTGGTGATGGTGATGACGGTGGTGGTGGTAGTATGGTCTGACAAATCTAAACTGGCGGCTAGGGTGTGGCGCAACCCTCTGTACAGTGTTCCCAAACCTGCGATGTGAAACGGCTGTTATATATGTAAAATGCAGCACAAACAAGATAAACACATACGAATACAATGTTAACGTGTGTATTATAATATATGAAAGAACAGTAAACTTATTATGCATAAAATATTTATACGGCAATACAGAAACGTGGTATAATATTTTCCAGTGGTGCTTAAAAAAAAAGTATAGTAGGACTCGCCTAAGCTTGCGGCTGTGGTGTGGCCTGCACCTGTGTACAATGGTGCCACGTTTCCCCAACTTGCGATGTGAAACGGAAGCTATTTATGTACAAGACAACACAAATGCGATAAATTCAGATGAATAAAACTTACACTTGTGTATTTTGATGGATGAATCAACAGTAATCTTATTATGCATAAAATATTTATACAGTAACACAGAAACATGGCATACATATTGTACAGTGTTGCTAAAAGAAATTGTAGTCACTTTTAATGTTTTTTAGCGTAGTTTTAGGGTGGGTAATAATATTAAAGTTATGGATATAAGAGAATGAGCCTGAAAAAAGAAGAAATATGCCAATATCCAAAGTAAAAGAAATAATTCATATAATTCTTGTGAGTGGCAATACTGACACACCTAGTCTGGCCTAAGGTAAAGTACGTACCCCTCCGTAGACCCAAACATAGCTTGTACAGGTGTTGCTAGGGAAAAATGCTCACATTTACTGGCTTTTACCGTAATTTTAAGGGCGAGGAATAATCACATTTATAATCATAAGCTAATATGTATGACAAAATAGTAGGCATATGCCAATACCGAAGTAAAAAAAAAAAAAAACATTATTCACTCGCGAGCAGCAACACTTCCACACCCAGTCGGTGGCCTTGATTTCAGGGGTGGTGTGGAAATGATGTGGAGGCATTGTCAGGCTGAGAGAGAGATGGAGGAAGGGGAAAGAGAATGAATGAATGAAAATCAATCATGGTACTGCAATAACGGGTCATCTGTCGCCGTATACAAAAAATGATAAATATCACTAAATATAACAAAACCAAATTAACAAATGAAAGCACAATTATAAACAACTTATAAAAGAATCAAAAGTACTCAGGGTGGCTCACATCTCCCGCCAGGAGAGAGAGAGAGAGAGAGAGAGAGAGAGAGACATAACGGTATAGAAAACGTGGCAACACTGTACACAGGTGCGAGCCACACCACAGCCACAAACTTAGGCGAGTCCTACTGTAGTCATATTTATTGGCTTTTTCCGAATTTCCTGGGTGGGTAATAATGTAACAATTATCATTATATGATAATGTGCAAAAATATAAGTGAAAATATTCCAATTTCTGAGTAAAAAAAATAATATATTAAACTCTGTTGAGCGGCAACACTCACACCGACCTAGTCTAACCCGGCCAGAGCGACTTGGTTCACTTTCCTTTGTGTCCTTGACTCAGACAGGATGGCAGCTCACCCAGCCCAAAATAATAAATATTTTTAAAAATAATTAGATATAATAAAAAATAAAGAAATGAAAACATAAGTTTATAACAGTCAATCATAAAAGAAACAAAATTCCCCAGGGTGACGCACATCTCCCCCAAGGAGAGAGAGAGAGAGAGAGAGAGAGAGAGAGGGCAAATTTAATCTTCTTAGTCTGTCTTCATATGAAAAGTTCCGTATATCATGTATCATTTCTGTCATTCTTCTTTCTACGTTTTCGAGCGAACTTATATCCATCCCTACATGTTGCTACTACAGTGCTATGTCCATCACTGATGTGCAGTACCGTTAGCACCAGAGTCATAATGACCACCCTATTCCTCCCCTACATCTGCCTCTTTGTCTGAAGCCCTCACACCCTTTACCAAGCCTGCCCAACCCAGCCCTGCTCCCCTAATTACTGACGACGCAAAGCTCTCCCATTGCCTCATCTGCCACTCCATACCTTCTGTATCATCCTTCTCTCTCTCTCTCTCTCTCTCTCTCTCTCTCTCTCTCTCTCTCTCTCTCTCTCTCTCATCCAGATTAAAGTCCACTGTCTCCACTCATCCTATTATCCCTCTACCCCTCCCCGGAGAGAAACTGCGACCTCCGTGCAAATGTTAAGCAGGCGCGGCCGTCTGACCCTCTCTTAAATTACCCCACTCCTCTTTGGTCTGACTTTCCAACCGCCACCATCTACTATTATTAATACTACAAACACACACACACACACACACACACACACACACACACACACACACACACACACACACACACACCTCTACGGGTTAATAATAGAGAAGAATGACAATAACTGGTTCTCACCACTCCCAAGACTGATGGAGGAGTGTGTGTGTGTGTGTGTGTGTGTGTGTGTGTGTGGGTGTCATTTTGCTGTCTGCGCTTTTTGGGCGCGTTTTCGGGGTGGATTGGGCGCCAACAGCACCCACCGACCTGGCAGCACTAAGGTGTAGTTAGTGGGTGTCAGTGGTGGAGACAACACACTCTTCTTCAAGCTCTTCAAGGAAGAAGATGAAGATGAAGATGATGATGAAGATGATGAAGATGATCACGGTGATGATGATTAAGATGAAGATGAATATGAAGATGATGGTGATGGTGATGGTGATAGTTATGAGATGATGAGTTGATGATATGATGATGAGATGATAATGATGATGAGATGATGATGATGATGATGATGATGATGAGTTGATGATGATGATGATGATGTTGAAATGATGATGATGAGATGATGATGATGATGATGAAATGATGATGATGATGATGATGAAGTTGATGATGATGACGATGATGAGATGAGATGATGATGAGATGAGATGATGATGATGATGATGAGATGAGATGATGATGATGAGATGAGATGATGATAAGATGATGATGATGAAGGAGGTAAAGAAGGAAGGGAGGAAGGATGGAAGGAAGGAAGGAAGACCAAGAGTATGTCATTATAGAACTCTTCAGTAAAATGTTAAGAGGAACGATCATGATTTCTTGACAGTGAGAGAGAGAGAGAGAGAGAGAGAGAGACAGACAGACAGACAGACAGAGACAGAGACAGACAGAGAGAGGGTAAAGAGATAGATAGATAGATTGATAGACAGATTGATATGTAGGTAGAAAGATGGATAAGTAGAGATTAATAAGCATAGACACCTGTAATTAATGATACACACACACACACACACACACACACACACACACACACATGGAAGGGATATTTGATGGTTAATATTTTTCTGCTTGAGAGAGAGAGAGAGAGAGAGAGAGAGAGAGAGAGAGAGAGAGAGAGAGAGAGTTGAAGGTGAAGGCGTCCGGGGGTACAGTGATTAGAACGCCCCGGTTGGAGTCACAGCCTGGCACAGCTTCAAACCCCATGAAGTGACTGAAGGATTTTTTTTTTATTATTTAGTGCCACCAGGGGAAGTAGTCTGGCCATCTACCCTTAAATCTACTTGACTGCGGTAGACTAGCCTCGGGATCTTACTCATCTACTACTCCATCTCTTTCTTCTCTACTTCCTTTCTCAGCCAATGTCTTCCCTTTCTTTATCTCTCCTTCTCCCTCCTCCTTCTCTCTCCTCCTTCTGCTTTCTCATTGCTCCTTCCATCCCTTCCTTTCATCTCTATCTCTTTCCCTCATCTCTGTACCTTTCTGTTTCCTCCTCCTCCTCCTTCTCCTTCTCCTCCTCCTCCTCCTCCTCCTCCTCCTTCTCCTTCTCCTCCTCCTCCTCCTCCTCCACAAAGTCAGATCACCAACCGTTTGGAACGGAATTAGAGTCTGCTATGTTAATGCACGTAGTCTACGTAACAAGTTTGAGGATTTGGAATCTCTAATTTACCTAGAAAATTATGACATCGTTGGCATCACAGAGTCCTGGATTAACACATCTGACCGTGACTTTCTAGCGGAATACTCATTAACAGGGTACAATATTTTCAGCTGTGAGCGACCACATCGAGCTGGTGGCCGTGTTTTACTATATGTGAAAACTAGTTTCCATCCCCTTGTGCTATCCAAACCCAGTACTACCAACATAGATGCCAGTTATGTTCAGCTAAGTATTAATTCACACAAAATAAACATATGTCTCATCTATCGTCCTCCAGCACAGTCAACTGAGACAGATGCAAAACTTTATGATCAAATTGCGGAAATTTGTTGTCAAGAGGATAGCGTAATTTTTGGAGACTTTAATCTACCGGTAACAAAGTGGGGTGAACCACTGACGGCACACTCAGGACAAGAGCTTTATACGAATCTTCAAGAAAGCGCTCTTTCCCAACACGTAGAATACCCAACAAGAGGAAACAATTTCCTATACATCATCTTGACTACAAATGATAACCTAGTCAACAACGTTGAAATAGGACCTGAGTTTAGTTCCAGTGATCATCGAACTATACAGTTTAATATTACTACTGAAAAAGTAAAAGAAACGGAGAGCAAAGAAAAGGTCCAAGATTATCGTAGAGCTAATTTCAGCAGGCTCAGAGCGCTACTTGCAACTGCAGATTGGAATCAAATGTCTGAAACTGATGACATAAATCAAGCATGGGAAATATTCACCAAAAAATTTAATGAAGTGGTAAGGTCATGTGTGCCACTACGTAACAGACGTCCAGCTGGAAATAGTAAACCAAAGTGGTGGTCCAGTGAAATAAAAAGTAACTTAATAGCCAAAAAACAAGCATACCCTAAATATAAAGCTACAAAAAATAATGATGATAAATTACAGTACAATAATCTACGCCGCATATCGAAAAGACTTATTAAACAAAGCAAAAGAGCACTGGAGATCCACATTGCTAATACGTGCAAATCAAATCCTAAAGAATTTTACAGTTACATTAGAAAGAAAAAGGTTATGACTACATCAATAGGTCCTCTAGAAACAAACAATGGCAAACACACTGAAATTGAGGTCAAAATGGCAAACATTCTTAACGATTACTTTGCGTCTGTTTTTACAGTAGAAAACACCACCAGAAACCTACTGTTACCCACAAACCAAGCAAATAGCACAGTCCTTAGTAACTATGCTATCCATAATAAGGATATCCTTTCAGCCATAAATAGTACGAACATAAACAAAACCCCTGGCCCCGATAAAATATCACCGAGAATTCTCAAAGAAGCAAAACATGAGTTACTGCTGCCACTCTCTGTCTTATTCAGTAAATCATTAAGTACTGGGAAAGTTCCATGCGAATGGAAACTAGCAAATGTAACACCAATTTTCAAAAAAGGAAATGAGTTGCACCCAGGAAATTACAGACCAATCAGCTTAACATCAGTAGTGTGCAAGTTAATGGAAAAAATCATAAGAGATAAAATAGTTAATTATCTAGAAGAAAACAATATAATTAAAGACTCGCAGCATAGATTCAGACATCGTCGTTCATGCTTAACTAACTTACTGGACTTCTTCCATGATGTTTACAAATCATACGATGACTCAAGAGCGGTAGATATAATTTACCTCGACTTTCAGAAAGCATTTGACACTATCCCTCACAAGCGTCTCATGAGAAAAATAGAAGCACATGGAATAAAAGGAAATACACAAAAATGGTTACAAGACTGGCTTTCAGACCGAAAACAGCGAGTTGTGATAAACGGAAAGGAATCCAAATGGCGTGATGTGATCAGTGGCATTCCCCAAGGCTCAGTAGTTGGACCGATACTTTTTATTATCTATATAAATGATATTGATGAGGGTCTAAATTGTAAAGTATCCAAATTTGCAGATGATACTAAAATAACCAGTAAAGTCACTTCAAAATTCCAGTGGCAGCAGTTACAAAATGACCTTAATACTTTAGCAAGCTGGGCAGAAAAATGGCAAATGAAATTCAACACAGAAAAATGTAAAGTACTTCATATTGGAAGTAACAATGTCCATGCAAATTACAAAATGAACAACATTCAGTTATCAAGTACAGACAGTGAAAAGGATCTTGGTGTGATAATATCCAATGACCTAAAACCAAGCAAGCAGTGTACCGATGTGGTTAAAATTGCAAACAAGCTAGTGGGTTTTATTGGAAGAACTTTCGAGTTTAAATCGGAAAAAGTCATACTTGCCTTGTACAACTCGCTGGTGCACCCCCATCTTGAGTATTGTGTGCAATTCTGGTCTCCGTACTACAGAAAGGACATTGAAAAATTAGAGAAAATTCAGTGAAGAATCACAAAAATGATACCACGACTTAGAAACAAACCATATGAGGAACCCCTTGAAGAACTTAAATTATTTAGCCTAACGAAGCGCAGGTTAAGAGGGGACCTTATTGAAGTTTTCAAAATCATGAAGGGATTTGACAACTTAGACATGAATAAATATTTTGATATAGACCGGTCGAGTCAAACCAGAAGTAATGGCTGCAAAATTATGGGAAAGCGATTCCAATCCCACGAAGCAAAATACTTCTTCTCTAACAGAGTCGTAAATATCTGGAACAGATTACCCTCAGATACCGTGAACAGTATCTCAATTGAGACATTCAAAAACAAATTAGACAAGTATTTGCACGAGAATCCTCAGCTGACTCTTTTTCTGTCCTAATAACTTGCTTTTATTGCTACGGTACATGTAAGTTCATGCCCCTTTTGTCTACAAGACACCCCGTAAACAATGTACCCGTACATAGTGTTGCGTCACGATATTATACATTTTCAATTTACTCAGTGTAAACAAAGCAATATAAGCACAGATTAGGATCTGCACAGATAACCCTGAGTTAATGGTCACTACTCTTACTTTCGACCTGTGATGGGCTGTGGATCACTGACGGTCCCTGTTAGTCAAGCGACCACAATCGGGATTTTTTTTAATGTACCAGGGGTCACTGCTTCAGGATGAAACTTGTGTACTTGTCCCATATGGGAGAGTTCCCTGTCTCAGTGGAGTGAACGGAACTAGGGCCTGATTGACTGCTGCCTACCTTAAAAGCGTCAGGCAAGGCTGCCGCACCACCCCTAAACATCCACACTGTGCAGTCCCCTCGTGTCTACAGGACACCCCGTAAACTTAACATAGCATCACGTCATGTCATTATACGTTTTTCGATTTACCCAAAGCAAATAAGGTAGTATACAGTAAGCACAGATTAGGATCTGCACAGATAACCCTGAGTTAACGGTCACTACTCTTACTTTCGACCTGTGATGGGATGTGGATCACTGAGGGTCCCTGTTAGTCAAGTGACCACCATCGGGATTTTTTTAATGTACCAGGGGTCACTGCTTCAGGATGAAACTTGTGTACTTGTCCCACATGGGAGAGTTCCCTGTCTCAGTGGAATGAACGGAGCTATTGCCTGATTGACTGCTGCCTACCTAAAAAGCGCCAGGGAAGGTTGCTGCACCACCCCTAAACATCCACTCTGTGCATTGCACATCCACACTGTACACTGTGCAGTCCCCTTTTATCTAAGACACCCGTCTTATTTATTTTTCAATCTCCCCAATGCAAAGAAAGCAATATAAGCACAGATTAGGATCTCCACAGGTAACCCTGAGTTAACGGTCACTACTCTTACTTTCGACCTGTGATGGGCTGTGGATCACTGAGGGTCCCTGTTAGTCAAGTGACCACCATTGGGATTCTTCTGAATGTAGGACTTGTTTAATGTCTAGTAAACCTGTGTCCTCTCTCTCTCTCTCTCTCTCTCTCTCTCTCTCTCTCTCTCTCTCTCTCTCTCTCTCTCAGTGTCAAGAAATCATCATCGTTCCTCTTAACATTTAACTGAAAAGTTCCATAATGACATACTCTTGGCCTTCCTTCCCTCCTTCCTTCCTTCCTTCCTTCGTCCTCCTCCTTCTTTACCTCCTTCATCATCATCATCATGATCATCATCTTATCATCATCATTTCATCTCATCATCATCATCTCATCTCATCATCATCATCATCATCTCATCTCATCATCTCATCATCATCATCATCATCATCATCATCATCATCTCATCATCATCATAATCATATCATCATCATCATCATCATCATCATCATCATCATCATCTCATCATCATCATCATCATCATCATCATCTCATCATCATTATTTCATCATTATCATCATCATATCATCATCATCATCATCATCATCATATCATCATCATCACATCATCATAATATCATCATCTCATCATCTCATCAGCACCATCACCATCATCTTCATCTTCATCTTCATCATCATCATCATCATCAACTACATCTCAGTGCTGCCAGGTCGGTGGGTGCTGTTGGCGCCCATTCAATCCCGAAAACGCGCCCAAAAAGAGCAGACAACAAAATGACACACACACACACACACACACACACACACACACCTCTCCTCCATCAGTCTTGGAAGTGGTGGGAGCCAGTTATTGTTAGTGTGTTGTAGTGATCAGCGATAGTGCTGTGCTAGTGATCCGTGAAAGTGTGTGTTGTGGTGACCCGTAGTGACCCGTGGTAGTGCTGTGCTACCTTGTGTGAATTTGTGTGTAATGGCTTCCTTGGCAGAGAGCTGTGTCCCCACTGCATTTACTGAAAAGGACTACCTTAAATTAAAGGAGGAACTTCTCGAACTGAAGCGGGAGGTACAAATTCTCAGGCAGGAGAAGTCACAAATGAGGGAATTGTTGGAGATGTTGGAGGAGAAAGAGAAAAAGGCTGAAGGTTGGACACTAGTTAACAAGGGTGCAACGAAGTTCACTCTTAAGAAGCAAACGGAAGTTAAGACCACTAATGCCTTCGACGCACTACGGGACGAATGTGAAGGGATGGCAGAAGGAAGTAGAGGAGAAGGACGGTGAGAGAACTTCCAGTACAGGTAAGTATAATCAGAACAAGAAAGGTAAGAAAAATGTTGTTGCTGGAGACTCCCAGGTGAGATATCTTAACAGAGCCATATAGAAGGAGATAAGAAAAGCAAAGAGAAGTTATGAAATTAAGGCTGCTAGTGAATCAAAAGAAAACCCCAAGGGTTTTTATCAAATGTACCGTACGAAAAATAAAGATAGGATAGGACCACTCAGAACAGAATCAGGTGACATTACCAGAGATGATAAAGAAATGTGCTCCATCCTCAATAATTATTTCATATCAGTATTCACCAAAGAAAATCTAGACTTGGTCCCTCAAGCAGCAAATAATTTCGATGAGAATACGGAAAATATTCTTAGTAAAATGACCGTTAGTAAGGAGGACTTATTGAAGAAATTAATAAGTTAAAACCTCAAAAATCGCAAGGTCCGAACGATATATATGAAAAAAATTATAAAAGAAACCAAAGAAGAATTATGTCAGCCACTTTTAACGTTATTTAATGACTCTTTAAGTTCAGGAGACATTCCAGAGACGTGGAAGACCGCAAACGTAGTGCCCATCTTTAAAAAGGGTGATAAATCAGCTGCGTCGAATTATCGTCCGATAAATCTAACGTCAATAGCAGGAAAAATGTTACAGTCAATTTTGGCAAATAAGATTAGAGAACACTTAGAAAGATTTAATCTTATAAACGAAAGTCAGCAAGGATTCAGACAAGGACGATCTTGCCTCATAAACTTGTTGTCATTCTACTCGGAGGTCTATGAGGCAGTAGATAGCGATAAAGCTTACGATGTTATTTATCTGGACTTTAGTAAAGCTTTTGATAGGGTCCCACACGAAAGGTTAGTTAGAAAGGTTCGAGCACACGGTATAGACGGCGATATCTTAAAATGGATAGAATCCTGTCTGAAAGGACGAAAGCAGAGAGTATTAACAAATGGAACTAAGTCGGATTGGAGATTAGTAACTAGCGGTGTACCACAGGGTTCAGTACTCGGTCCCTTATTATTTATTATATATATGAACGATCTAGACTTAGGAGTCAGCAGTAGCATCAGCAAATTTGCCGATGATACAAAAATAGGGCGTATCATTAACTCGAATTACGATTGCCATAACTTACAAAAAGACCTCGATATATTGTCCAAATGGTCTAAAACTTGGCAAATGGAATTTAACGTTGAAAAATGTGAAGTACTTAACGTAGGCAAGACCATTGGAGACACTAAATACAGCATAGATAAGAAAGAAATTAGCAAAACGGAATGCGAGAGGGATCTAGGAGTTATGGTTAGTAACGACCTTAAACCAAGGCAACAGTGTATTAATGCGAGAAATAAAGCAAATAGGGTCCTAGGATTGATTTCGAGAAGCGTGAGCAATAGATCATCAAAAATAATACTGAAACATTATCTAGCATTAGTAAGGCCACATTTAGACTACGCAGTACAATTTTGGTGTCCTTACTATAGAATGGATATTAATTCATTAGAAAATGTTCAGAGAAGAATGACAAAAATGATACATGACGTTCGGAACCTGTCATATGAAGACAGGCTGAAAAGACTATTCGCTAGAGAGGCGAAGAGTAAGGGGAGATTTAATTGTGGTGTTTAAGTGGATGAAGGGTATAAATAAGGGAGATATTAGCAAGGTACTTAAAATGAGCATAAAGGATAGAACTAGAAATAATGGTTTCAAACTAGAAAAATTCCGTTTCAATAAGGAAATAGGTAGAAATTGGTTTGGTAATAGAGTAGGAGACGAATGGAATAAGCTACCTAGTGAAGTAGTTGCTGCCTCTTCCACTGAGAGTTTCAAACATAGGCTAGATAAGCATATGACAAATAAGGGGTGGATAGAGAAAAAAGAAAATTTTATAACCAATACTAATTCATAATTTTTCCTTTTCAGGTTACACTATGATAGTCTCTATTCTCCTTTCACACTTTCCTGTAAAATGTCCACGCCAGTTTTTCTATACTGCGTGGTGTTCTTTCTGACTTTTTCCTGCCGGCTTCGGCTGGAGGTTTTGGAGGGCGGGTGAGAGCCTTCTTCTTTGTTATCCTTATCTCATTCTAGTAGTTCAGTTACTCTTCTAGGAGCTGCCTAGCATGGGCCAACCGGCCTACTGCAGTTATCCTCTCCTCTTATGTTCTTATGTTCTTATCTATAATTAACCTGTAGACGTGTGTGTGTGTGTGTGTGTGTGTGTGTGTGTGTGTGTGTGTGTGTGTGTGTGTGTGTGTGTGTGTTGGTAGTATTAGTAGTAGCAGTAGGTGGCGGTCGGAAAGTCAGACCAAAGAGGAGCGGGGTCAAGTGAGAGAGGGTCAGACGGCCGCGCCTGTTTAACATTTACAAGGAGGTCGCAGTTTCTCTCCCGGGAGGGGTAGGGGCATAACAGGATGAGTGGAGTCAATGGACTTTAATCTGGATGAAGGAGAGAGAGAGAGAGAGAGAGAGAGAGAGAGAGAGAGAGAGAGAGAGAAGGATAATACAGAAGGTATGGAGTGGCAGATGAGGCAAAGGGAGAGCTTTCCGTCGTCAGTAATTAGGGCAGCAGGGCTGGGTTGGGCAGGCTTGGTAAAGGGTGTGAGGGCTTCAGACAAAGAGGCAGATGTAGGGGAGGAACAGGGTGGTCATTATGGCTCTGGTGCTAACAGTACTGCACATCAGTGATGGACATAGCACTGTATTAGCAACATGTAGGGATGGATATAAGTTCGTTCGAAAACGCACAAAGAAGAATGACAGAAATGATACATGATATTCGGAACTTTTCATATGAAGACAGACTAAGAAGACTAAATTTGCACTCTCTCTCTCTCTCTCTCTCTCTCTCTCTCTCTCTCTCTCTCTCTCTCTCTCTCTCTCTCTCTCTTGCTCTCTCTCTCTCTCTCTCTCTCTCTCTCTCTCTCTCTGAATACCAGTTAGACTCGTATAAATTTCACTATAAATGCAGAGAAAATGGACGCTTAGAAGGTGGTGTTGGGATATTTGTAAAAAATCACTTAAACCCAACAGAGGTAACCTTAAGTGGACAGAACACCGAACTGGTCTGTGTCAAATTACGTTTAAAATATATGAATATAAATATTGTTACAGTCTACCGTCGCCCTACTCATACTCCAGAGGAAGACACAGAACTATATAGTACCTTGCATGAAGTTCTCGATGGGGACGAAACGTTGATTACCGGCGAGTTCAACCTACCGTCAGTAAATTGGAATACAGTTACTGGTAGCAGTAATAATGACAAAAGAATGACAGATTTCATTAAGAACAACTTTTTATTTCAATGTGTCACGGAACCGACAAGACAGCGCAATATCTTAGATCTTGTTATCACTACAAATGAAGATATGGTCTCAAGCCTCACTGTGGGTGAACATCTAGCATCTAGCGATCATAATCTCATAAGATTTTCCATGAACCTCTCACATAATGAGTGCACAAGTAAAACTAAAATGCCGGACTATAAAAACGCAGATTTTAACGGCCTAAAGGACGCCCTGAGCACACTAGCTGAGCACATAAAAAGAATTAATGATGCAAACGAAATGTGGGCAGAATTTAAGCACGTATTCATGACCGCTCAAAACAAGTACGTGCCAATGAAATCCTGACAAAACAAGGGTAGAAACAAACCAGCGTGGTTTAATGCCGACATTAGCAGAGCAGTTAAAGAAAGAAACCGTCTCTACACCTTGCTTAAAAGTCACACCAGTGAATTAATCACAGGGCAATATACCAGTAGTAGAAGAAAAGTTAAAAAACTCATTAGAACAGCTAAACGACGAGGGTGCTCTTATCTCGGACGATCAGGAAATTGCCTCTACTTTAAATAAGTTTTTCAGTTCAGTTTTCACAGTAGACGCCAATGACACCATCGAAGAGCATCAAATTGCAACCCAAAACGCACTAAGTGATATGCATATTAGCAGTAATGATGTGAGAGATAAACTTAATAAAATGAACAGTAATAAGACTCCCGGCCCAGACAATTTCTACCCTAAAATACTGAAAAATGTGATGGATGTAATATGCAGCCCTCTAACATCTATCTTTAACAAGTCCCTACAACAAGGAAAGGTTCCAGCAGACTGGAGACTGGCTAACGTGACCCCTATATATAAAAAGGGCAGTAGAGATCAACCAGGTAATTATAGACCAATTAGCCTAACCTTTGTCTTGGGAAAGATCCTCGAATCATTAATTAGAGATAGGATAGTTGAGTTCCTAGAAACTAATAACGTAATTAGGAACAGCCAGCATGGCTTTAGAAAGCGGAGATCATGCGTGACAAATTTAACTGAGTTTTACGATACACTTTTTAAAATGAATGATTGTACCAGGTCACTTGATATAATCTACTTAGACTTCCAGAAAGCCTTTGACAAAGTGCCACATGATAAACTAATGACAAAAGTAAGATCACTCGGAATTGACGGAAATATTCATAGGTGGATACGTTGCTGGTTAAGTGAGAGAAAGCAACGAGTCGTTATAAATGGAGTAGAGTCAGACTGGGCTCCAGTGACCAGTGGTGTTCCTCAGGGATCAGTGTTGGGACCAGTCCTATTTATTATGTATATTAACGATATGGATGTTGACCTAAACAACTTCATTTCTAAATTTGCAGACGACACAAAAATCGGCAACACTATATTAACTGAAGAAGACAGAATTAGCCTTCAAAATGACCTTGATAAAATTATCAGCTGGTCAGAAAAATGGCAAATGCCCTTCAATGTAAGGAAATGTCAGGTACTGCAATGTGGGAAGAAAAACAAAAGGTATGATTACGAAATGAAGGGCCAAATCATTAGCAAGTCCTCACTAGTTAAGGATCTAGGCGTACTAATTTCAGACGATCTGAAATGTTCGAATCAATGTATCTCTGCCGCCAATAAAGGCAACAGGACCCTAGGCTTCATCAAAAGACATTTTACATATAAAAGCAAAGATATTGTAATCCCCCTATTCAAAAGCATAGTCAGGCCACACTTAGAGTTTGCAGTGCAGTTTTGAGCGCCTCACCTATAGTAGCCGCAGCGAGAAATGAACGCTGTGGTGGGGCAGCCGGTCATCCGGGGATTCCCCCACCGAAGCCATATCCACATGTCACCGACCATCGGCCACCGCTGCAGCCCCGCTCCATGATCCTTACCCTGTGTCTCTGGCTTTCTCTTTCTCTCTCGGTTTTTATATAAACTGGTGTATTTCCGAAACTAATTATGAAATTATTATGACTTTTGTTCCACACCACCTTTGAGGTAAAAATCAAGGAGAGTTTTCTGTATAAAGGTTTCCCCCCCCTCCTAAATGTGGCATATGAGCGGGGGAGTGCGGCCTTGCCGATACCTCCGCCTGACCTATAATTATACACTCGCCAGAACTGACCTGCCCTCAGACAAGGGGGGGGAAACCTTTATACAGAAAACTCTCCTTGATTTTTACCTCAGTGGTGGTGTGGAACAAAAGTCATAATAATTTCATAATTAGTTTCGGGAATACAGCAGTTTATATAGAAACTGAGAGAGAAAGAGAAAGGCAGAGACACAGGGTAAGGATCATGGAGCGGGGCTGCAGCGGTGGCCGGTGGTCGGTGACATCCTGCCTCTATGGTCGGTGACATGTAGATATGGCTACAGTGGGGGAATCCCCGGATGACCGGCTGCCCCACCACAGCGTTCATTTCTCGCTGCGGCTACTATAATTAAAGATATAGAAATACTGGAAGCGGTCCAGCGTAGGGCTACCAAGTTAATCCCGTCCCTGAGGAATAAACCATACCTCGAGAGACTCAAGGAATTAAACCTATTCTCTCTTAGAAAACGGAGACTCAGGGGACAACTGATTGAATGTTTTAAGATTCTAAAAGGCTTTAGTAATACTGATTCAAACAAGCTATTCACAGTAATTGCCGAGACTGTAACTCGAGGAAATGGTATGAAGTTGCAAGCAAGGAGGGCTAATCTTGATACAACCAAAAACTTCTTCACTTACTCTGTTGTAAGCGAATGGAATAAACTCCCTGGGAATGTGATTGAAAGTCTATCTATCTATCTATTGCCAGACGCCTCAATCCCGTTTGGGGTGGCCACAAACAAATCGCCTCCAAGTCGCCCTGTCCCCCGCCATTTCACTCCCCTGCTCCCAACTCACACACCCCCTCTCTCATATACCTCTCCACCCCATCTCTCCATCTCATCCTCGGCCTCCCCCTCCCTCTTTTCCCCTCCACCTCACTCACATACACTCTCTTCGTCAGTCTTTCACCCTCCATCCTCTCCACATGGTCAAACCACCTCAGTGTGTTCCTCATAACGCTTCCTATCACATCCACATCAACACCACAACGCTCCTTTATATCCTCATTCGTCAGCCTGTCTCTCCATGTGACTCCACAGGCTCCTCTTAAATAACTCATTTCCACTGCTCTCACTTGACTTGTGTCCTTCCAACAACGTCCAAGCTTCACTTCCGTATGTTAGAGTTGGTATCACAATACTGTCATGTAGTAACTTTTTCACTTCCATGCTCACTTCCCTGTTTCTTATCACTGCTTTCAAAGAACCAGCAACCTTTCTTCCCTGCTGTACCTTCTCAAGCACTTCACCCTCCAAACCTCCATCCTTACTCATCACACTACCCAAGTACTTAAACGTACTCACATTTTCCAATTCCTCACCATCCAACCTCGCTGTACATTCACTGACTTCACCTCTCTCAAAGACCATCACTTTACTCTTCCCTACATTCACCTTTAGATTCCGTTTCTTACACACTCTCTCAAACTCATCCACCAAGCCTTGCAGCTCCCCTTCGTCTTCACTCAACAACACGGTATCATCTGCAAACAACAGTACAGGGAGTTTCCAAACACTATCCTCTCTCACCAGGGCCACTCCAACATCCACTCCCCTACCTTGTACCTCTTTTATTACCCCATCCATGTACAGATTGAACAACCATGGAGACATGACACATCCCTGTTTCAACCCAACTTTCAAAGAGAAAAATTCACTTAGTTCACCATCCACACGCACTGCAGCCTTCGCACCATCGTACATACTCTTCACAGCATTCAACAACTTCCCATCTAGTCCATATATTCTTAACACTTTCCACAATCCTAGTCTATCCACCCTGTCATATGCTTTCTCCAAATCCATGAAAGCTGCATACAACTTCTTTCCCTTCTCTAGAAGCTTTTCCACTAAAGATCTGAGAATGAATATCTGATCTACACAACCTCTTCCCTTCCTAAAGCCTCCCTGTTCTTCTCCAACTAATTTCTCTGTTCTTTCTCTAACTCTGTCAATAAGTATCCTACCATACACTTTTCCTATTATACTAAGGAGACAAATGCCCCTATGATTACCACACACTTCTTTTTCCCTTTTTCCTTTGTACAAGGGAATAATTATACCTTACTTCCAATCCTCCGGGACTCTACCTTCCTCCCAGGCCAATCTGCACATCTTCCACATCCATTCTACTACTATCTCTCCTCCATGCTTCAGCATTTCACCACACACTCCATCAATTCCTGGGGCTTTCCCTGATTTAACTTTCTTCATTGCTTCCACAACTTCTATCCTACTGATTTCTTCCTGTCTTCTCACCTCCCTCCTTCTCCCAGCCTTTCCCCAGCCACTTATACTCGCATTACTTCCATCCTCCACGTTCAACAATTCCTTAAAGTGTTCTCTCCATCTGCTCACTTTTTCTCCCTTCTCCACTAGTAATCTACCATTTTTATCTTTCACTCCCCTGCTAACTTCACTTCCACCCTGTCTTACTCTTTTCACCTCTTTCCAGAACAATTTTTTACAGTCACTCAAATTCCTTCCAAATTCCTCATCCACTCTCTTCTTACTCTCTCTTACTAATCTTTTCACCTCTCTCTTTCTTTCTACATATAACTCTCTCTTCCACCTCTCAACTTCTTCCACGCCCCTATTTCTCATCCATTCATTGTATGCTTTCTTCTTTTGTGCCACAGCCTGTTTCACCTCTTCAGTCCACCACGCTGTTCCTTGCACCCCCCTCCGTCTTCTCTTCCTTCCACACACCACATCACATGCTGCACATATTTCTTTTGTAAATATTCTACACACACCTTCCACGTCCCCCATCTGCTCCAACTCATATTTGCCCAATCGTTCCTCCACTTCTCTCTTATACTCTGCCTTTTTCTCATCCTCTTGTAACCTTTCCACTCTCCTTGCAACTACTCCTTCCTCTCGTCTTTCCCTTCTTCTATTCCTCCATCTTACTTGAACTTTAACTCTGGCCACCACCAAGTAGTGGTCAGAAAGTCCACTCCCCCAACCTCTATAAACTCTTGCATCCAATATACATCTTCGCATCCTTTCATCCACACACACATAATCAATCATTGCCTTCCTTTCACTCAATTCACCACCCACCCTTCTCATCACTCGCCATGTATACCTGTGGATCATTTTATGCCTGAAGAGGGTATTGGCTATCACCAACCCCCTCCCAGCACAAATGTCCACTAACGCACTCCCATTCTCATCTATCTCAGCAGGCACACCCCACTCACCAACTATTCCATCCACCTTCACATTCCCAACTTTACCATTCATATCACCAATCAAAAACACTCTATCATTGCTTCCAAACTTTTCCATGCACACTTCTACATTTGTCCAGAACTCTTCTCTCACTCTTCTAGCACAATCTTGCGTTGGCGCATACACACACACAATCGCCCACATTTGTATTCCAACTTTCAACTTTACCCACACAATCCTTGATCCAACTGATCCATACTGTCTTATGCTCCTCTTCCATCTTTTACTCACAACTATACATACTCCTTCCTTTGCCCTCTCATTCTCACCTACTCCTGCACATATATCCCATCCATACTCCCATTCTCTCACACTTTCTCCTCTCCATTTTGTTTCAGTTATTCCACATACATCCACTTTCGCATCCTCAAGCACCTGGACAATCTCTCTCTCTTTCACCTCATCATTTGCTCCCCTTACATTCCACGTTCCAATTGCAATGTCCTTTGTCCGGTCCTTGGTCATCAACGTTTGGTCAGTCCTTGTCCGAGGCTTATTGTTTGTTTTTTTAGTTAGTTGTTTTCCGGGGAGGGGCACTAACCCTCCGCCAACCCTTTTAGTCGCCTTTTACGACAAGCAGGGATACTGGGGGAGTATTCTTGAAAGTGGTACCATAAATATGTTTAAAAAGAGACTGGACATGTATCTCGACGCAATTGATATCGTGTAGTTAGGATGGAGCAATTATTGCATATTCGCGTCTGCATTCATGTGTCTATTAGACACAGACAATATTATAGAATATAAATAATAGATAAACATTCTATTCATCCTTTGATAAAAAAAAAAAAAAATTGCATGTATAGAGTAAGTAGGTGGCTGTATGCCCAAATTTTCCTTTTTCATATTATTCTACTTTATGCCGATCCCATAAAATTCCTTCAGGTTTTTCATTCCTGCAAGGTATTACTTTCTCTCTTATTTCCTGTACGGCAAATGCCGGAGGGTCTGGAGGGTGAGGGAGAGAGCCTTCTGCTGTGCTATCCTTTTCACCTGCTCCTATGCACTATATTAGGATTAAGGCCGGACCACCTCGTAGGGACCGTAAGGTCTGTGTGGTCTGTGTATCTATGTAACTCTCTCTCTCTCTCTCTCTCTCTCTCTCTCTCTCTCTCTCTCTCTCTCTCCTGGGGGGAGATTTGCGTCACCCTGGGGAATTTTGTTTCTTTTATGAGTGACTTATAAACTTATGCTTTCATTTCTTTATTTTTTATTATATCTAATTATTTTTAAAAATATTAATTACTGGGGGATGGGTGAGCTGCCATCCTGTCTGAGTCAAGGACACAAAGGAAAGTGAACCAAGTCGCTCTGGCCGGGTTAGACTGGGTCGGTGTGAGTGTTGCCGCTCAGGAGAGTTTAATATATTATATTTTTTACTAAGAAATTGGCATATTTTTACTTATATTCCTGCACATTATCATATAATCATACTTGTAACATTATTACCCACCCTAGAAATACGGTACAAGCCAATAACAGTGAGTACATTATTTTCAGCAACACTGGCAAATATTAATGCCACGTTTCTGTATTGCCGCATAAATATTTTATGCATAATAAGTTTACTGTTCTTTCATATATTATAATACACACGTTAACATTGTACTCGTATGTGTTTATCTTATTTGTGCTGCCTTTTACATATATAACAGCCGTTTCACATCGCGGGTTTGGGAAACATAGCAACACTGTACAGAGGGTCGCGCCACACCCTAGCCGCCAGTTTAGATTTGTCAGAGCATAATTTTGTGTGAATGGATGAAAATGGAAGATGGACAGATAGACAGACAAATAGATAGACAGATGATGTGGTAGATAAGTAATATATGAGGGATTCTTAGGAAATTATTCTCACTATAACACACACACACACACACACACACACACACACACACATTCACAGCCAACTTCCATTAGTGCCACGTTTTTCAAGATAAAGGCATGGAATTTTGACTGTGTGTGAATGCAGGTAGTCACTGTTGTCCAAAGTTGATCTGAATGTGAACTCCGTGGACTGCAGGCTGAAGTGACGCCTCTCCTTCAGGTCATTCTTCTCCTCTAGGGGGATAGGGGGATAGGCAGGGGGCTGAGCTTTTTGGAGATAGGGGGACCGGGAGGAGGTTGAGGGACGTTTGTATAGCAGTGAAAAATACTAAGTAAATATTCCGTATTCTCGAGGGTTAAGGAAGCTACCTAGCACCTCTTCCTTAGTGATTTATTTCCGGATACGATTTATATGACCCGGAAGAGGACAGTAAGGAGTAATTAGCAAAATACATCGCTTCGAAAGTGGTCTTAGGGAGCTTCTGTAACCGACGAGCATATAGGCCAATATCTGGGCTACTACATGAAGGCGTCCCTTATCATTATTATTATTGTTATTATTATTATTATTATTATTATTATTATTATTATTATTATTACTATTATTATTATTATTATTATTATTATTATTATTATTATTATTGTTATTATTATGATTATTGTTATCGTTATTATTATTATTTCAGCCAGCGTTGATACAGAAAAATGTTATTGCTGCAGCGTTACATCCATTCCGTAGCACTTCTTCGTGACTGACGTACCGGTAATCAAGTGTTAATCTGCTAATACAGCTCAACATTCAGGATAAAGAGTTGGAAATTTTAGGCCAAGTTAAAGTAAAAACAGTATAGTGGAGTGAGTGGATGGGCTTTAAAAATATGATTCCTGCATCGTTTACCTAAAAGATTACGTAACTATAGATTTCCGTGGGTCGGGGACTGGTATTGTTTTCGCTCGGTCTGACTGTTTGTTTGTTTGTGTCTGTTTGTCTGTCTGCAAACAACTTTACACGAGAACTACTGGTGCGATATTGACTAAAACTACAGGGATGATGGGCTATGACCTTCCGATCAGCTGATTAAATTTTGGGCCAAATTAGACCAAAGCCCAGGCTCTGGGCCCCCAAATGTAAAAAAAAATATAGGGAGGGGTAAAAATCGTTTTTTTTGCCATAACTCCTTTCATATTCATCATATCGACATGAAACCAAAACCTAAACGTGCAGCTTTCAAATTTGGGTCATATAACATGCCTCATTACATCAGGGGGGGGTCACCCCCCCAGTTAGTGGTAGGGGGTCAGTGTCAGGTGGGATAAGCCTAAAATTCAAATGGGCATAAAATCATTAATTTTCAATCGATTTACTCCATATTTGATACGTGACATCTTTGGTTAGATATCCTGTTGTGTTTATACGTCAGCACTAAAATGACAACCGGGGACGGGTTTGCTGTTCCTTGACACCGCTTCTTGTTTTATACCTGTTTGGTACACAAATAATACTGCTATATAGATAGACAGAAAAAGATAGATACATTCATACATATATTCATACATACATAAATAGATAATTAATTTGGTAGAATACATGTGTGGAGGTCGACAGATAAATATAAAGGACAGGCATGTAGGCAGGTGGGTAGGTAGATGGGTAGGTTGGAAATAGAGATGGATATTATTTCTCATCTTTTCCATTACAGACCCAAGTCGTTCCACCATGAAAGGCTATGATCGTCTCAGCGGTTCAGATGACGACCCTAACGGCAACGACCACCACCACAACGACCCTTCACCACCACCACCACCACCACACTCCACCACACCACAGGCCTCCTCCACCGCCACCACACCATTCACCACCACCGACGGCCGGATGGATGAGGGATCCTTCTTAGAGTCCTTTTTAGAGTCCGATGTGGATCACCGTATGAGCGACACGGAGGACGAGTGTGATGATGATAGTGATGATAGTGATGATGATGAGTGATGATGGTGATGATGGTGATGATGACACGGAGGGCGAGGAGTATGACGATGATGATGATAGTGATGAAGGTGAGTGGTGATGGCGATGATGGTGAGTTATGATATTGATGATGGTGAGTGATGATGGTGATGATGGTGAGTGATGATGGTAAATGATGATGGTGATGATGGTGGTGATGATGGTGATGATGGTGATGATGATAGTGATGATGGTGAGTGATGATAGTGATGATGGTGATAATGGTGATGATGGTGAGTGATGATGGTAAGTGATAATGGTGATGATGGTGAGTGATGATAGTAATGATGGTGGGTGATGATGTTGATGATAGTGATGATAGTGAGTGATGATTGATGATGGTGAATTTGGATATGGTGATGGTGAGTGTGATGATTGTGATATGATGATGCTCATGATGATCATGGTGAGAGGAGCTATGACTATGATGATGATGATGAGGGTGATGATGATGATGATGATGATGATGATGATGATGATAGGTGGGAATATGATGGTGATGATGATGATGATGATGACGAAAGGTGGCGATATGATGGTGATGATGTTGATGATGATGATGATGAGTAGGGATCGGTGATAACGATGATGATGATGATGAGTAGGGATCGGTGATAACGATGATGATGATGATGAGTAGGGATCGGTGATAACGATGATGATAACGATGGTGATGATAATGATAAAAATGATGATGACGATAATATGTAGAGATCAGATGATGATGCTAGTGATGATGATGATGGTGAGTAGGGATTAGGTGATGATGATAATGGTGATGATGTGTAAGGATTAGATGATGATGATGATGATGATGTTGATGACGATGATGTGTAAGGATTAGATGATGGTGATGATGATGATGATGTTGATGACGATGATGGGTAAGGATTAGATGATGATGATGATGATGTTGATGACGATGATGTGTAAGGATTAGATGATGGTGATGATGATGTTAACAATACGCCATGGAGTTCACGGGATTAATACTGAAGCATGTATGAGACCTTCAGTAATGTAGCTCTATTGTTAGGGAGTTTAGCTGATTGTTACTGTATTGAGCTAACGAGAGAGAGAGAGAGAGAGAGAGAGAGAGAGAGAGAGAATATAATGCTCTGAGGTGTGGTATGGCAGTATGTGATTATGTGCGTATGAGAGAGGGGGTAATATCCACATCTAATGTCACTAACCACCATCCACTCCTCAGATGAAGCGCTGACTTGCAACGTTTATGACAGGGCGTTTGAGACTCCCAGACTCCTGGCTTCACATCAGGCGAGGAGACGGCACTATGGGTATGTGTGTGTGTGTGTGTGTGTGTGTGTGTGTGTGTGTGTGTGTGTGTGTGTGTGTTTGTGTGTGTGTGTGTGTGTGTGTGAGAGAGAGAGAGAGAGAGAGAGAGAGAGAGAACACTGCTGAAACTGGCTAAAGAGTAGTATCATAATAGTACAGTACATCTCAGTATTGGTAGTATCAGAGCAGTATATTAAGCTGTTGCCAGAAGTATACAAGAACATACAATTCTCAGTATTTTTCAAGAATTCCAATATTGTCAAAGGACTGTCCACTTTCTTTGTAATTTTTGTCTGTTTTCGTATCCTATTTAAGTTTCTAATTGTCTTTCCGCTATTTTTAAGAAATCAATTAACTAGCATTGTGTGAGCTGTATATACGATTTTAAAAAGCATCTCAAACTATATCAGGCAGGTAAGTCTGAAGATACCTCAAATGATCGATGGAGCTCGTTCCGTCCAATCCAATTAAGCTGTTATTGGATGTGGACGTGAGAACAATACTGAGAGGAAAATGTTTGAAGCACGATGCATATGGCAACGTCATGAAAATCAGATTGTCAACTTTGGGTAGTCATGGTGCATTTTGTAGAAGCCATCATGCATGGTGTTAGATTGTTTTGCAGAAAGTGTGTACTGATAAACTTTTGCTCTAGCCTACCTACACAGTGTTCACAAAACGATTACAGTACACCTGTAGTTCGCTTCTCTTAACATTAACAATCGTATTCCGAGTGGCTTAGGAGGCGTCCTAGAACATTTTTTCATGGCTTTTTCTTGTGTATTAAACACTTGCTTCTCCTTGTACAAGCTCCATAGATGAAAGTCAGTGGATGTACTGGAAGCACACGTGATCTAGGATTCTGTCTCATCTTGTGTCACCAGAGAGCTCTGCCTCAAGTAATACAACAAGCCTTTCTGGCTCTGCAGAGGTAAGCTCTAGCCTATATCATCGTGTCAGTAGAAAGTTCTGCCGTCACTAATACATCAGGCATTTGTGACACAGCAGAAGTAAGATATAGCTTAATCATCTACATGCCCTGTCGAACCAGTCTTTTGTGTACTGTGCTCGGGCAGACTCTACCTCACTTAAAGTCACTTGGCTGTGCCGCTCCATATATTCCCCTCGCTCTTATCTAGGAGACTTTACACGAGAAACCAGCAGCCTGAGCCTCTCACTAAGAACAGCCTCGACCTCTGAAACACAGGCTCCTGCTGAACCAACCACCAGCCCTCTCAGATTTTTCTCGATATCTACTGAGTCCTCCAGGGAGCCATCTTTGCCAGTAGTTGGCACAGTCGCCGTGATGCCCCCTGGGCTGAGTGGTTTAATGCCAAGATGCTGTTTCTTAGCTTGAGTGGCCCCCTCCTGAGCTGGGTGATTACAAACCCAGGATGCTGATGCCAGGACTGAGTCCATTGTCCATAGAAGCACAGAATCCTTGATTTACAAATTTTGTAACTATGCAAGGTAATTGTATAAGTTGCTGCCTACATCACTGGACACAAGGCTACTACTCATCATGTCACTGTCAAGCTACAACTGTGCTGGACACTCCCCGTGGCCATGCTCCTGCGTCAGGCAGCACCAGAATTATGCATTTGTACCCACCACAAAAACTAGAGCCAGCAGCAGAGGACCTACCTGTATGACGAGATGCAGAGGAACGGCTTCATTCCCTTGCAGTGAGCCATGGGAGAACACAAGAACTATGCAGAACACACTTATTATACATATTAACTTTTTTCGTTTCTACCTGGATTAATAGGTGAGAACATCTACCCATTCTCTGACTCTTAATCTGAATGTAGGACTTGTTTAATGTCTAGTAAACCTGTGTCCTCTCTCTCTTTCTCTTTCTCTCTCTCTCTCTCTCTCTCTCTCTCTCTCTCTCTCTCTCTCTCTCTCTCTCTCTCTCTCTCTCTCTCTCTCTCTCTCTCTCTCTCTTTCAGCCAATCTTTCACCCACAGGTGCTCAACGTGTGAAGATGTGTTCCCAACCCGAATGTCTCTCGTGGCCCACAAGGAAGAGACGAACCACTGGAGCGACGACGACTTATTTTACGATGACGACGATTTGGACGACATGTACGACGACGAGGTGGACGAAGAGGAGTGGGAGAACCTGCTATAATCCCTTGGTGGATCTTAGCAGTGGACATGCTTGTGATTTTGTGGGTTGTAGATTTGTTTTGCAGCTTCTGATAAACATTCTGAAGCTGTGATATTTATTTTGAAAGTTCAAGTGTACATAAACGGTGATGAGGTGAAAGAAAAGGAGTGAGGAATGCCGCTCTGGTTACTTTGTGGATCTTAGCAGTGAATATGATGATTTTGTGGCTTGTAGATTTGTTTTGCAGCTTCTGACAAACATTCTGAAGCTGTGGTATTTACTCTGAAAGTTCAATTGTACATAAACGACGATGGGGTGAGGGAAAAGGAGCGGGAAAAGCTGCTCTAATTACGCTGTGGATCTTAGGAATGGATGTGATATTTCTATGCACTGTAGAATTATATTACGGTGATTTGGACAACATAAACGACGTTGAGGTGAACGAGAAGGACCGGGAAAACCTGCTATAAACACTTTGTGGATTACTGAAATAAATATATTCTGTGGCCTGTAAAGTTTTTTGAGCTTTTGATAGTTGCTTTGAGGCTTTGTTGGTTTGTCAGAGGTTCAGTACAGTTTCACTTTCATAGAATGATTGAATAATATTAAAATCTGGCGGCGCATCTGCCAGGGTCATATGCCGCTAATTTCAGATACCTACGTCTAGATTAATATTTGTGAAATATTGTCTGTGACACCGTGTGGACATGACTATCTCAGGAAGGAGTAATTCCTTGTACAGGTAAGACTTGTTGAACTAGGTGGAAAGTGATTGTTGTAAACCTCATTTGAAGTCATTGTAAGTTTCTCAGTTTTGCTCATAGAACGGTGTGTGTATTTGTCTTCGATAATATATAAGTGTGCTTGTTCACCAGTGGTGTTTGTGTTCTCCCTTCCTTGCTATTACTGACGTGGTCGGGAACAAAGAACCCGAGACTGCACCGTGTCTGTGCCCGAGATGTTGGGGCACAGAGTACGCTGCATAACAATGCCATAGAAGAAAAGTGTCTTAGAATTGTCTAAAATACTGAGTAAAATGTATCAAAAACAACAAATTACATATATGTCGAAAACGGTAAATTTATCTTTTTTTTTTTTTTTTTTTTTTTTTTTTAGGGATGAACATGACAAGCTTCAGGGGTTTAAAGAAGTCCTACATGCGAAAGATGATCTAGAATTCTTCAGGCATATGAGGGTGACCAAGAATACATTTAATTTCATCTTGGACACTGTTAAGCCGCACTATCAACCAGCACAAAGAGGAGACCATCTGCCCGTGGAAGCTAGGCTGGCACTGGATGTCACCCTTTGGTATCTGGGTAATAAAACAACTTACCGGGAGATAGCTGAGTTGTTTGGTTTGTCCCAGTCGACAGTTCTTTCTTGTGTTCAAGACATTCTCAGTATTTTGTGTGACCTTGGTGGCAACTTTATAAAATGGCCAAATGTAAGAGAGGCAGCTGTTATTGAAAGAGAATTTCAAGAGACTGCAGGTTTCCCAGGTGTTATTGGAGCACTGGATGGATCACACATTTTTATAAAAGCACCAGAAGACATGCAGGCTGATTATGTGACTAGAAAACACAGTCATAGTGTTAATTTGATGGCAACGTGTGACAGTAGGAAGAAGTTTACTTCAATCAACGTTGTTTCCCTGGTTCTGCCCATGACAATCGTGTTTTTTTCCACATCAGCATTGAATGTTGACACTGAGCGCAACAGACAGGCATATTTTCCCTCACCCCATTATCACCTCCTAGGAGATTCTGCATTTGCCCTGTCTACCTACCTCTTAGTTCCCTATAAAGATACAGGAAGATTAAACAGAGACCAAGTAAGGTATAATAAAAAACTTTCCAAGACTAGGGTTATTATAGAGAATTCATTTGGTTTTTTGAAGGGCAAGTTCAGAAGGTTTAAGTCTGTGGAGGCTGAGATTGACAAAATACCAAATATTGTAACAGCTTGTTGTGTTCTTCATAACATTGCCCTAGATTTTCCTGAAGAGGAAGCTGCTCTCCTGAGGGAGGGCCCATTTCCTCTTGAAGATAATCTCAATCCTCTTGCTGAAATTGCCCTTCCACATGATGTGGAGGCGAGTGAGAAACGAAACTTCATTTCATTCTTGCTTTGATAAACTACTGAACAGGTGTACATAATTATTGTTTTTTTTTTTTTAATATATCAGGTTTTGAGTAAATTATAGTATTTTCTTTGTGGTCTTGATACCTTAAGATTTTTAATGATGGAATTTGCTGTTTCTACTCTGCCATTTTTTTGAATATCACTGATTAATTTATTGACATCCCTGTTTTCTTTTTTCCATATGAGTGTTACTTACTGAGTAAAAAATATATATTGACTGTACAGTGTTTTCAATTTTGTACAATGTTTTTCACGCTCAAGGGAACTGTTTGTCATTGCCTTGATCATATACCGTACACTGTGTGTGTGTGTGTGTGTGTGTGTGTGTGTGTGTGTGTGTGTGTGTGTGTGTGTGTGTGTGTGTGTGTGTGTGTGTGTGTATTTTGGAACCACTTATGCTAGAAATAAATTACAGATTATATTTGTAATATTTGTTAACTCTTACATTGACATCAATGTTTGTTTTATTCAAGTTTGTTAACTTTTACATTGACATCAATGTTTGTTTCATTCAAGCTTTATTTTGGTGTTCTGGAGGCAGCATCAATGTTTTTAAGAATTTTTTCTTTAGCACTCATATTAAAATAAAAATAGTCTTTTTTTTTTCCTTCATATGTAGATCAACTTTTCAGCTTGAACATTGGTAAATACCTCATATTTCCTGTAATTGTTGCTTCACCTGCCTCGTGTTTAGCAAGCTACCTTTGTAAAATCTTTGTAATTTCTGGAAAGTAAATACTAATATGAATTCTTTGTTTTATACTGCCTATCCTTTCAACAGTGCAACCAAAGTGTTTTTAAAGTGATGGTTTACATGATCAAGAAGATATGAATTCAACATGACACTGATCTGGAAATTAGACTGAACTTAATGCAAAACCCAATTCAGACACTTTCTGGAAAATACATATCAGACAGTTGATAATATGTAACATACACAACATATGAACTGGAAGTACAAAGAACTTATAACAGAAATTTTGATTTAACATGACTTACTGAGCAAGCTAATGCTGACTCCTTACATGGTTTTCATACAGTATTAAACCAAATTTTGTACACTCTTGGCTATATAAAAATGTTTCTCTACCACTATGTGTTCATCATCATCATCAAATCCTCAGTTGCCCCTTGAGTAGCGTAGGAACCTTGGGCTAGGCAAGTTGGTCTTGACATTTAAGGTGAGTGAGCAGCCTGACTCATCCCTGAGCGGCATTACGTTAGCAATAAACCCCTACCGCTCGTTGGATATAAACCTGCAACCACTCCATCCGATTGGAGTGCCTTAATTTCCCACTAAACCAACAGATGGCATAATTATGTTACATGGTTAACACCCAGCGAAGTAAATGGTTTCCTAATGTACAGGAAACCATTTGGCTTGTCACTCATTGTAGAGTCACCCATAGACAGAAGAGGAAGAATGAATAAAAGAAAGAAGAGGAAGGAAGGAAGAGAAGAAAGGACAGTCACCCGAGTGTTGCACTGCACAATGAGGTTTTACTAAAATTATTTTCTAATATTTGCTAAAATCTCACTCCTTTTTTCATATGCTGCAACAAGTGCCTCTTGGGACTCAGCCACCCTCCGAGTTAATGCCTCCATCACCTGGTTATGTCGTTTTATTTCAGCCAATTGCTCTAAAGCTACATTCTCCATACGCCTCCCATGTGAGAGTGGTCGCAATCTTCTTCCCCACTGCCTTGCCGGGCTTGAGGGAGATGCGGTGCCTGCATTCGATGTTCCTGATCGTCACTATCCTCACGATGGCCTTGAACATCAACATTTTCCTGGACAGTGGGTTCAGGGCCTGGGTCGGCTGGTAAAGGTTGGTTGGAAGGTTGAGCCTGTGATGGTCCTGGCTGTGGAAAATCTGACCCTGAAAGTCCCTGAGATGTCCCTGGTTGTGACACTTGTGGTTAGGGTAGGGATGTCTGTGATGGTACTGCTGGAATTTCTGGAGAGCATGCAGTGGCATGAATGGGTCCCAAACTCATACGATTAACTGGATGAGCAGAAGGGCGAACTCCAAGAATCTGGTCAATAGTTTCAAATGACGGTGGAGGTTGTGTGCGAGACTCACCGGTTATTTTGGTTCTGTCCTTCATCTTCAAATTGTTCCACTTGTTCTTTACCTGGTCAACTGTAACACCTGGCATCTGTTGGGGAACAAATATTAAATGGCAAGACAGTAAGGTCACCATATATTAAAAGATGCTAAATGCAGGGAATAGGGAATAGTTTTGCCCAGGCTAGACCCTATTAGATCATATATCCCTGCTAGGTTACAGGAGAACGCTACCCCTCCCAGCATGGAAGCTACCGGGCACGGCTCGAACTCATGACCCCCTGATCCTAAGACTGACACTCTACCACCGAGCTACCCTGCCCCCGAAAAATGCAGGAAATGAAAAATGCTTTCCACAACATATCATGTCAAAATAACCTACAAAGAACATTAGACTGTTCCAAATGATGCTATTTACATGGCAACTCACAAACTGTAGCTGGGACATGCATTAACAGATCACCAAATACTGTATAGACATTGTCCACATCACGCTAAGATCATGCGACTAGTTTAAAAGAGTAATTATGTAAATAACAATGCAATGCTTGTGACAAGTCATGATTATAAATGTAATACACTTCTGTAGATAAGTGTTATGTGCACTATGTAACCCAACAGCTGAGCAAAATATAACCAAACCACAAACATAAAAAGGTAACGCAGCACAAGACCTGACAATGCATGAAGTAGGCCTACTGCTGAAATCAGTATATGAACAAATGCTTAAAAAGTAAAAGGAAGGTATATTGAGACAAAGTTTGCAGATGGCTTGCTTAAAAAGTAAAAAGAAGATATACTGAGACAAAGTTTGCAGATGTCTTTCCCTTGCCTTGCACATCAACATCACCACTGAAAGGTGACCCATTTGAATATCTACTTGGAAATATTTCAAAATGAGAAAAATATATGTGTGCGAGTGATACTGTTTTACTATAACTGTCAACATATATACAGAGATCCAAAGACACGAAAAATCCTTGTATCACAGTTCTGTAAGATATAGGTGATGTTTCCATCATGTGCAAGCCAAACCCAAGGCCAAAACAAACTACCAAAAGCTGCTGTGGTAATTACTCTTACTGAGTACAGGCAACTAGTGTGTTAATCTTTGTTTTCTGTATTAGGTGCATTGCTAATATTATACTGGCCTGTATCTATTTGTTTCAAAGTGTTGTTGGAAGTACGGTGTCACAGTGAAAGTAATATAAAACAGACAGTAACCAAAAGACCCTTTTAAGAAGCCAACCAAAAGAACCCAGCCAAGTTCTTTGAAACATGCAACACACTATACAAGTGTGCACCAGGAAGCTTGTTTTTCAGGGACTACTGCAAGCAAAAGTAGCTGAGCTTATAGCATTCACAATGGAATTAATGTCAGTACCTGACCATCCTTGTTGATACTGTATTCTTCCAGCTTTCCTTTGACTGGCAAAGGTATCACCTGTGTTGATGACACAGAGATATATATATGTAGTAAGAAGTCATAATTATTTGAAATCTGCAGTAAATCAGACAGGATGCACGCACTCCTGTACAGAAGTACAGTTTATGCCACATATAATCAAGATTACCAAATATTCAGCATGAACCGAGGGCCATTACGTCTGTTACATTACAGCGGATTTAACATCACAAGACGAATACATACATACCTCAACCTGCATTTCACGGCAAATGTCCATCCACACAGCAGTGTTCTTCTCCAGTTTACCACTAAGTCTGGTGTAATTGTATCTGATGAGACAGACAAGTACCTCGGTGCAATGTGAATTCCACATCTGACTTTCTCTTGCACCACCATGAGACTGCGTCACTGTAACAGAAATGTTTGTACTGTATGAAAAGAGAATAAGTGTATGACTGGAAATTCTACTTCATGTAAACTTGATTCTCCTATTTTTCATCCCAACAAGTAGACAAACAGTGCCAATAGTTTTGTGAATGATATTACAAGCCATCATATGATTCTTACTGTTAAAGTTAGTAAGACAGTTTTAGTGGTGATCGTATGAAGTACTTGATGCAACACACCTATCTTTGATGCGCTGGCTTGTCCTGTCCTTGTGTATTCTTCCTGAGCACAATGACGAGCTAGACATAAGGAAGCCTCGCTTTCAGTGGCGTACTCAGTACGACAACGGCTACATGATGGTGCTTCGGTGCCTGAAAAAGTATAGAGTATCTGAGATTAATAAATCTTAATAAAGCATTAGTAAGTATGGAGCTTGCAACAAATATATTGTACCTATTATGAATGACGATATTGAGCAACAAGTAACAAATGTATGCAACATGCATGGTAATCCATTCCCCATCCCAAATAAATAAAAACGACTGTCCTTGAGAGTCAGCACAACTTTATCCATTAGGAAAACATCATCAAAATCCTAGAGCATTATATTAATAATCTGTCATACTTTGTGCAGCAAATTGTCCATGATCATCTTCCACGAGGTGGACCACCAAGCAATTGGTCGCTTCGTTAATGGACTGGTATTCTTTACCACACCGCTGGCATTTAATTCCTAAAAAGTGAGAGAGAAATCAGTTTCTGGTAGCAGTAAAATATTATTGGTGCATGCATAAATCACCAAATAATGAATGGAGATATTGTATTCTTATATTTAAATAAGACAATGATCTTGCATTTGAATCTATATCTCTCAAAAGAAATTCTTTCATCATCAACAGGTAAAAATGTCAACTTGGCAGCTGACACACACACACACACACACACACACACACACACATAAATATTAAACAAGTACCATACACACAATTCCAATATACCATTGCCATTGTTCTACTGCTTAAATATTTCAACATGACAGAGCCAAACTGCAAGTAAAAACTGAACATATATCATACCTGATAACGGTCTTTGGGTTCCATGGACAGTTCCAGCATGAAAGCAAGCCTGAGCCTCTTCCACAGAATTGTGAAGAGACTGGCACACACTGCACACATATAGCCTGTGATGGGTGAAATGTGTCAATCAGTAAACACCGCCATATGATGCATGCCTGCTTTTGATAATCATTTACAGGCTATACCTGTGATGAAGTTTTTTTTTATTAGAAAGAGATGTTACAGTGGAAATGTATACTGTAATGAAAACACTGAGAAAGGAATTGGAATAAAATCATCATGAGGAATAACAATTAGGGTAATGCTCCTAAGTTCCATGTACCAGATTCTTTTTAAGTGAGGATGCTAATAAAAATCACTTTTGTGAGATAAATAGTGGTCACGAAGATGTGCAGTACCTTGGTGGCAAGCAATCAAACCTAGATGAATCATGAGAAATTTAGGAATCAAATGGAAAGGTCCATGTGGTGGGAAACTAATCCACATGTGTACCCTCGTATTTTTGCCTTCCTTTATCCATGGTTTTATACTAACTGAAGTTTGGGAATAAATTTTACACCTAACACATCCTTCCATATATTTTCCCCTCTAATTAAGTTAATCTGATAGTTTCTCATGTGTTTCAAGCTTCTTATGCTCTGCTTTGAAACTACCCACTATTCCTATTCTAGCCCCATCAAAGGGGGAAAAAGTTAGGAAAGAAAAGCAAAATGGGGCTCTTCCAAAACACTAATGCACGTGAAAAACATGAAGCACACGGCACACCATATGAAAAAAGATATCAAAACAAAAGTAAATAAATGTAATACGGCAGCAGTATTTCATAGTGCTATTCTGATGCTGAACATTAGGCATCTCCGAGTAACTACTATAATAACACCACATTATTCATTTTGCAAATATATGTACAATTAATACACAGGGCAAGAATGTGTGTCTTAAAAATTACCAAGGTTCTTGTCTTTCCATTTTTTTCCCAATATAATTTTGGTACCTGTTAAACATAATTTTTTAGAAATGAAACATGAATGGTTGGCATCTGAAGCATTTGAGGAGCAATACTATAAAAAAGGAACCAGGCTAAGGGAAGTTAATGAAAATAAATTTAAATTCTTCTGGGAGAACTCATGTTTGAAATATTTACCCTGTCAATGCTTCTACCCATCAATGTTTCTGCACTGGACACAATTTGCATTAAAAGACACAGTTTGCCAGTCAAAATCATTATAAAACTGGTGAAAGGTTTAAGTAAAAACAAAGCTAATCATGCAGAATACGCCATAAGCTGATAAAAGCTCTCCTGAAACTTACTTCCTCCTTATGTTTTACCATAGGCTGCGAAGACACAGCTTACTATATCACCAAGTAATTACTGTTCATATTTTTTCATTGTAGAATTCCAAATTAACCCACATCAATTTTACTTACGTATCACTGGTCTCCATTGTCCTATCCACTGTCCTTCACGGCACTTCTGTTTCACGTGGCTCCTGCTGAGATTTCAGGCCTTTCCAGTGGAAAACACCGTTCCTCAAGAACCACACGTTGATGAAGTAATATGGAAAATCACACACACTTCAATGAGTTCAACAGGTGGAAGGCTTTCTTGTTCTCTACCGAGTCCGGCTCGACCTCCGTTGCTCAGGATTTGTTTACAAAATGGAAAGTCAATATCGATCAAAATACCTCGGGAGGAACATTGACTAATCTTGCCTAGTCATGCTCAAGATACAATATCGTTTTGACTTTTAGTGCTCGCGAAAACGGGTATCAGCATGAAAGTCAATATACGAATTCAATATTGCTCAAGATACCTTGACTTTTAATGTCGCGAAAACGCGACTCTAATATTATTAGTCTGTGATTACTGCTAAGGCAGTTTTTAGGCGGGTGAGAAGGCTGACATTTTGGCGGGTTTGGTGAGAGGAACTCGGCGGGTTGGCAGTTTCTGACCTGGCAACCCTGGGCACCACTGAGGTGTAGTTAGTGGGTGTCAGTGGTGGAGACAACACACTCTTCACGCTCTTCAGGGATTTACATCTGAAGGTACTGGCCTAGAGAGAGAGAGAGAGAGAGAGAGAAATTTTAATAGTTCATATTATATGTTCGAGATGGAGGGGGAGGGGGAGACAGAGGATGAGATGCAGAGAAGGAGTGAGGGAGATGGGGTGAGTTGAAGAGAGTGCAGCCTGATGGTGAAGGACAGAGTGACATTGATAGATAGATAGATAGACAGATGGACAGATAGATAGATATTGTAGAGGTAGGTATTTTTCGATGGGTAAAAGTGGAAAATATATGAGGTGAAATATTAGGGGAACCTGTGTATTTATAACAGATGATAAGAAGTCTCTGAACTTAAGAATATTGGCCAGGAAAGGAAAGTGAGAAGCAGAAGTGAGATATTAGGGCTTGTCCACTCGTGTGCTGGAACAAGTGCTGACAACATCAAAACAATAACAAACAAGCTGCAAACATACCCGGAATAGCAGCGTCCAGAGGCGAACTTTCGTATCTCTGGCCAGAGAAACATGATAAGCCTCTCTCAGCCTAAGAATATTAGCCAGAAGGAAGAGGGAGGGGGAGACAGAGGATGAGATCGACTGATGAAGTGGAGAGGTATAAGGGAGACAAGGGGTGTAAGTTCCGGGGATGGTAGCGAAATGGCAGGGGGCAGGGCGACATGGAGGCGATTTATTTGTGGCCACCCCTTACGGGATTAAGGCGTCTGGCTATAGATAACAGATAGGAAGAAGAGAAGAAGAAGAGGTAAAATATTAAATGATCCGTTGCTCCCGTTTGTGCATGCAGTTCGCGAGCAAGACACGGCACCACCTCGTCACAGTGGCTCCCTGTGTACAAACGTATTATATATATATATATATATATATATATATACCGTATCAATATCATCTTTACCGACATCAGCGAAACTACCGCGCGGGAAATCGGTGAGAGTGGCGCTATTTCGTACAAGTGAGATTACTTTCGATAATGGAGAGGCGAGGGTCCTACGCGTGGTGGCACTACTTGAGGTGGAGCCAGGCCTCACCCTCCACTGCATTTCGGCGTGAGGAGATCCCTAGTCTTACCCTGGCGTGGCCCTGTGTACTTACAAGGGGGGCGCCGTTCCCTACGAGGTGTATATACTGTACTTTACCTGTAGGAGGGACCCACAGAAGAAGGTGCTGTAGTGAATGGAGGTGAGGCGCGGTGATTATAGTTTCAGTACTCATATATATATATATATAGATAGATAGATAGATAGATAAATAGACACAGATGGATAGATAGATATATAGATAAATAGACACAGATGGATTGATAGTTATATAGATAAGTAGGTATATCGATCAATAGCTCATAAAAATAGATTAATAGATAGAAAGAAGTTCCCAGCGTATATACTGTATAAATAGATAAAAGAGATACATACCGATAGATAAATGTATTGATAGATAAAGATATACTATTCATAGATAAATGAATAGATAGAGAAAGATATACTGTTGATAGATAAATAGGTAGTCAGAAAGATAGAAGAAACTGATATGGATATATCGATAGAATTAACCATAAAAAGTGACCACCAACGACTCAGAAAAAAATATATAAGAGTTTCAGATAAAAAGAAAGATAAAAAAAAACATTGCCGGCAGGAAAGAGTAAGAAAAAAAAGAAGAAGAAAGGATTGAGAGAGGAGATAATTAGCTTAGCGTGGCGTTACTGTTATATACTTGGGTGGGTGTCGAAAGAGAGAGAGAGAGAGAGAGAGAGAGAGAGAGAGAGAGAGAGAGAGAGAGAGAGAGAGAGAGAGAGAGAGAGAGAGAGAGAGAGAGAGAGAGAGAGTTGGAGGAGTGTGTGTGTGTGTGTGTGTGTGTGTGTGTGTGTGTGTGTGTGTGTGTGTGTGTGTGTGTGTGTGCCAGTGTGTGTGTGTGTGTGTGTGTGTGTGTGTGTGTGTGTGTGTGTGTGTGTGTGTGTGTGTGTGTGTGTGTGTGTGTGTGTGTGTGTGTGTGTGTGTGTGTGTGTGTGTGAGAGAGAGAGAGAGAGAGGTGTTCGTTGATTACAGGTGGTCCAGGTGAGACAGGTGTGTTTTCTGGATTACCTGCACGTTTCCAGTTGATTATCCCACCTGGAGCCAATCACTGATCCCGGAATTTTATGTCAGATTGGGTATTTATTGGCTAATTCTCTCTGTCTCTGTCTCTGTCTCTGTCTCTGTCTGTCTGTCTGTCTCTCTCTCTCTCTCTCTCTCTCTCTCTCTCTCTCTCTCTCTCTCTCTCTCTCTCTCTCTCTCTCTCTCTCTCTCTCTTAAGGACTTCCTTCCATCCATATACTCCTCAATGTTCCTCTTCCACTTTTCTCTCTTGTTGTTGTTGTTCTTGTTGTTGTTGTTCTTGTTGTTATTATTGTTGTTGTTGTTGTTTATTGCAGCAGTTGTCACCGTTTCAATAGCAACGTCACTTTCCCCTCATCACCATTATATTCAACACTTTCATCGTCATAATCACTGTCTTGCATATCACCCTCTCCTTAAGCCTTCTGGAATACATGTCAGGAACATCTTAGTCACTTTCATCCACTTTCCTTCACTTTCCTTCACTTTCCTTCACTTTCCTTCACTTCCCTTCACTTCCCTTCACTTTCCTATACTTTCATTCACTTTCATTCACTTTCATTCCCTTCCCTTCCTCTTTCATTCACTTACATTCACTTCCCTTCACTTTCATCCACTTTCCTTCACTTTCATTCACTTTCATCCACTTCCCTTCACTTTCATTCACTTTCATTCACTTCTCTTTACTTTTATTCACTTTCCATTCACTTTCATCCACTTTCATTCACTTTCTCATCTCCCTCAGTGTCCTCTCAACCTCATTTTTATTATCATCATCATCATCATCATGATGGCCATCATCGTCATCATCATCTCATCTTCATACTCGCACCCGGGGCTAGAGAGGGAGGCCTTCACGTGGTGGCACTGATATGACTGGGTGGTTCCCCTTTTCGGTTAACAAACGTCCCTCAACACTCTTGTTACTACTACTACTACTACTATCACTACTACTACTACGACTACTTCTACGATGAATACTACTACTACTACTACTACTACTATCACTACTACTACTACGACTACTTCTACGATGAATACTACTACTACTACTACTACTACGGTTACTACTACTACTTTACTTGTTAATTACAACCAGTTTTCCGGAAGCCAATTAATGATTCACCTGAGCACACCTTCACCAATGGGCGGATGGTGGGGGAGGGGTGGGTGTGGATGGGGTGGAGTGCGGTGTGGATGGGTGTGTGGGTGTGGGGTTGGTGGGGTGGATGTGGATGGCTGTGTGGGTGTTAGGGTGGTAGGGTGGATGTGGATGGGGTAGAGTGTGGTATAGATAGGTGTTGTGTGGTTACGTGGACAGGCAGCGTGAATAGAAGTAACGCAATCTGTTCCGTTACTAAACATAAGGTTCAGTCCGCCTCCGTCTCTCTCTCTTTCTCACGCACACACACACACACACACACACACACACACACATACACACACGCAAACCACCTGTAACCTCACACTATCACAGCTGACTAATTCCGGTATGTAACCTTCCCTGTGTTAACTTTTTATAACCTTCGGACCTAATTACGTTAAGATTAAGAGGCTTCGTAACGCCTTTTTCATTGCGATTTATGCTGAGACGGGTTTAATGGTCCTGGTTTCTTCACCCACCAGGTTAAGATTTCTCAAGATGGGCGCGACGACGACGACGATGATGATGATGATCATGACAATGATAATAATGATGATGATGGGAGTGAAGGGGCAAGTGTACTTCAGGGGCGCCTGTCCAGTAGCACCCATTATCAAGGACTTCGACTGGGAGAGGGTGAGTGATGATGATGATGATGATGATGGCAGTACCTACCTACTTCTTGGCTTTCTTCAGTACTTACCAATACCTACGTCTCTTTCAGTTTCTGGGGAGATGGTTCGAGCAGGAGAGGTATTTCGTCGGGTACCAAGAGGTGGGACGGTGCTGGAGTTACACTTTCATCAAGGACTACAGGACGGGCAATATAACTCTCAGGACCGATTTTTGGGACATTTTGTAAGTAGGTGTGTGTAAGTAGGTATGTGTGTGTATGTGTGTGTGTGTGTGTGTGTGTGTGTGTGTGTGTGTGTGTGTGTGTGTGTGTGTGTGTGTGCGTATAAACCATAAAGATAACTCCAAGCCTTGATCCTCCCAGGATGAACCGCCCCACAGTCTATACCGGAGACGTGACTGTTAAGAGGCCCTACTCTGCCCCCAACTTCCTGACTTCCACCCATCCAAGACTGCCTCTCCAAGAGAACCACGTTCAAGTATTAGCCACCGATTACGACTCGTGGACACTCCTGTATGCCTGTGTCCCTCAACCCATCGGACATACTAGTGAGTCTATTCGTTATTCTTGCTTTATTGTTTATTTTTTTATAGTTATTGACGTTGGTGCTATTCGATTTCTTGGACTAATATTCACTTCATTCCATCTTGAATGCTGAGTTGTTTTAATGGAGTTATACTGAAAGGTTATGCTTGTCAAGAAGTGCTAAACGATGTTGAGTCATAGCATTGTCGTCTTCCGTCATCGAGCTACGTGAAATAAGCTGAAGGACGAAAATCTGGGCCAAGTTAGAGTGAAACGCGTATAGTGAGTTGCGTATAGTAAGCTATGGGAGGGAAGAGAAGGGGAAATGGGGATAGGATGTGAGAGAGGAAGGAATGGGAAGAGAAGGGTAAAATAAGGGAGGAAAGAAGAAGAAAGGGCAGGGTAGGGTAGGGTAATGGTTGAAGGGATGTGTGTGTGTAAGGGAACGATAGGGAAGGAGAAGATTGGATAGGGTAGGATAGAGTAGGGGATGGAAAGCTAGGGTTGAGTAGGTCAGTGTAAGGCAGGATAGGGGTAGGCTAGTGTAGGGTAGGCTAAGGTAGACTAGGGTAGGAGAGAGCAGAGAAGGGTTGTTAGGGCAGGAGAGAAGTAAGACCCAAACTTAACTAAATCAAACTCAGTCTACCCAAACCAACCCAAACCAACCCAATCTGACCTAACCTAACCTCATCTCAACAGGAAGAGTGAGGATTCTGACCCGGAGCCCCCACCCCCCCTACCACGTCATCGGGGAGGCGAAAACCACCCTTATCTCTTTGGGCATAGATGTCAAATTCCTGGAGAAACAGGATACGTCTTGTTATAAGCATTACTGAGTGTGTGTGTGTGTGTGTGTATGTGTGTGTGTGTGTGTGTGTGTGTGTGTCTGTGTGTGTGTGTGTGTGTGTGTCTGTCTGTGTGTATGTGTCTGTCAGTGTGTACGTTTTTTCCGTCCATTCTCTTTTGTTGATCTTGTCCTTCAATAAATCCACTTTACTGTTTTTACTTTACCTGTGTTTATCTCACCTGTGTAATTAGTGAAGCAATTAAAGGTTCTCCACACCTGAGCTACGATAGATAAATTTAGAACTGATAGATCTGTTTGTTCGTTTGTTTGTTTGGCTGAGTTATGGTGATTGTCGTTGCTTTTGTTAGGATTTTGTTGTTGCTTTTCTTTTGTTCTTTTTTTTTTTTTTAACTGCTTAGGATTAGATTTACAGTTGGACTGGGATACATACATGCACTTAGACACACACATACACACACGCCCATTCACACATATACATATGCACATACATACACACATGCACATACACACATACAGATATGCAAATAAACTCAAATACACATATGCACATACACACACGCACATACACACATACAAACATGCACATACACATACATAAAAATAAACACATATACATCCACAGTAGTACACATACAGTACATACACACAAACACACAAACACGTTTATATTTACATAGACATTCACTCATACACACAGACACAGAGTGCTTACATACATACACATACATATGCACATACACATGAAAGCATAGCAATACACATAAATGCACAAACATAGGCTACAGAGACACATACATACACACACATATAAATACATACGTACAGACACATGCACATACGTACACACATATATACATGCACATACACACACAAATATACATGCACCTACATACACATACATATACACCTGCGTCGGTACACATAGATACGTACAAATACATAAATACGTACATACATACATACATACAGTATATACATACATACATACATTCACAAAAATTATTGAAAACGGATTCGAAACTAGAGAAAACTTGTTCTTTATGAGAAACTAAGATAAATTTTGAGAAGTAAATGTCTGTTCCTATTTATCTATTTATACATTTGTATATATATTTATTGATTGGATTGATATTTTTCATTTTTTTAAATATAATATTTCCTTTATCCTACTTCATATCATCCTTAGGCGAAAAACATGATGAAGAGGATGAACATAAGAACATAAGAAGAGAGGATAACTGCAGTAGACCGGTTGGCCCATGCTAGGCAGTTCCTAGAGGAGTAACTGAACTACTAGAATGAGATAAGGATAGCAAAGAAGAAGGCTCTCCCCCGCCCTCCAAACCCTCCAGCCGAACCCGGCAGGAAAAAGTCAGAGAGAACACCACGCAGTACAGAAAAACTGGCGTGGACATTTTACAGGAAAGTATGAAAGGAGAATAGAGACTATCATAGTGTAACCTGAAAAGGAAAAATTATGAATTAGTATTGGTTATAAGATTTTCTTTTTTCTATATCCACCCCTTATTTGTCATATATTTATCTAGCTTACGCTTGGAACTCTCAATGGAAGAGGCAGCAACTACTTTACTGGGTAGCTTATTCCATTCGTCTACTACTCTATTACTAAACCAATTTCTACCTATTTCCTTATTGAAACGGAATTTTTCAAGTTTATAACCATTATTTCTAGTTCTATCCTGTATGCTCACTTTAAGTACCTTCCTAATATCTCCCTTATTTATACCCTTCATCCACTTAAACACCTCAATTAAGTCTCCCCTTACTCTACGCCTCTCTAGCGAATGCAGACTTAGTCTTTTCAGTCTGTCTTCATATGACAGATTCCGGACGTCATGTATCATTTTTGTCATTCTTCTCTGTACATTTTCTAACGAATTAATATCCATTCTATAGTAAGGACACCAAAATTGTACTGCGTAGTCTAAATGTGGCCTTACTAATGCTAGATAAAGTTTCAGTATTATATTTGATGATCTATTGCTCACGCTTCTCGAAATCAATCCTAGGACCCTATTTGCTTTATTTCTCGCATTTATACACTGTTGCCTTGGTTTAAGGTCGTTACTAATCATAACTCCTAGATCCCTCTCGCATTCCGATTTGCTAATTTCTTTCTTATCTAAGCTGTATTTAGTGGCTCCAATGGTCTTGCCTACATTAAGTACTTTACATTTTTCAACGTTAAATTCCATTTGCCAAGTTTTACACCATTTGGACAATATATCGAGGATGATGATGATGATGATGAGGAGGAGGAGGAGGAGTAGGGGGATGATGATGATGATTATGATGATGATGAGGAGGAGGAGGAGGAGGAGGAAGAAAAGGGTGATGATAATGATGATGGTGATGATATCGATGATGATGATGATGATGATGATAGTGATGATGATAATGATATTGATATGCCTTTGTGTCAACTCGGAGGGAGAGTGGTAAATAGATCGAATCGTACCTCATGCTGGAGAAGTGTGAGTTGAGAAGTGTGAGTCCGCAGGAGGAGTTATGTATGTGGCAAGCGTGGTAGTAGTAGTGGTAGTAGTAGTAGTAGTAGTTGCTTTTGTACTATAGTCTCACAAATCTAAAACCAAGGTTTGGGTGGAGTCCAGCCGAGGATTTCCCGGCGTACAGCGGTGCCTTGTTTCCTATACTCTGATTGGCTAGTGGCTGACCTGACACCGTTAGAGTTCGTCCGGTCACATCTCGCCACCTGGCCTGACATGACTTCACCCACTTCTGTGTGTGTGTGTGTGTGTCCGTGTATGTGTGTGTGTGTGTGTGTGTGTGTGTGTGTGTGTGTGTGTGTGTGTGTGTGTGTGTAAAGACAAACTAATTTAAGTTATGAATATAATTTAAGTTATATATATAACAGAAAGTGAACAGTGGAAACACGTGACAGAAGCTTAAATCTCCCTCCAGTGGATCAATTCCCAGTATGGGCTTGGATGTTGCCGCTCGTGAGTGTTTTAACTTATTTATTTATATTAAGAAAATAGCGTATGTTCTACTGATTCCCTTAAATTATATTATAAACGTAATTGTTACATTACTTACCCAACTTAGAACTACCGTGAAAGTCGGTAAAAGTAACTACATTTTTTTAAGCAACACTGTAAAATATGTATGCCACGTTTCTTTATTGATGTACAAGAGCCATATGCATTACAAGTTTACTTTCCTTTGATATGCTAGAATACTTATGTTTATATTGTATTAGTATGTGTGTACCTATCTGTGATGCCTATTACATATATAACAGAATCTACTCATCGCTCGTTTAGGAAGTATGGCAAGGCCTCACCCAGCGCCAGACCCCACCCAAACCTTGGTTTTAGATTGATGAGATGATGGTGGAAGGCATAGTAGTGGTGGTGGTGGTGGTGGTAGTATGGTCTGACAAATCTAAACTGGCGGCTAGGGCGTGGCGCGACCCTCTGTACAGTGGTGCTATGTTTCCCAAACCCGCGACGTGAAACGGCTGTAATATATGTAAAACGCAGCACAAATAAGATAAACACATACGAGTACAATGTTAACGTGTGTATTATAATACAAGAAAGAACAGTAGATTTATTATGCATAAAATATTTTTACGTCAATACAGAAACGTGGCATAAATATTTTCCAGTGTTGCTAAAAGAAATGTAGTCACTTTTATTGGATGTTACCGTATTTCTGGTGTGAGTAATAATGTCACAACTATGATTACATGATAATGTGCAGGAATATAAGTAAAAATATGCCAATTTGTTAGTTAAAAAAATAATATATTAAGCCCTCCTGAGCGGCAACACTCATACCGACCTAGTCTAACCCGGCCAGAGCGACTTGGCTCACTTTCCTTTGTGTCCTTGACTCAGACAGGATGGCAACTCACCCAGCCTCTAATAATAAATATTTTTTAAAAATAATTAGATATAATAAAAAAAAGAAATGAAAGCATAAGTTTATAAGTCACTCATAAAGGAAACAAAATTCCCCAGGGTGACGCACATCTCCCCCCAGGAGAGAGAGAGAGAGAGAGAGAGAGCAAATTTAGTCTTCACAGTCTGTCTAGCTATGAAAAGTTCCGAATATCATGTATCATTTCTGACATTCTTTGTGAGTTTTCGAACGAACTTATATCCATCCCTACATGTTGCTACTACAGTGCTATTTCCATCACTGAACGAACTTATATCCATCCCTACATGTTGCTACTACAGTGCTATGTCCATCACTGATGTGTAGTACTGTTAACACCAAGTCATAATGACCACCCTGTTCCTCCCCTACATCTGCCTCTTTGTCTGAAGCCTCACACCCTTTACCAAGCCTGCCCAACCCAGCCCTGCTCCCCTAATTACTGACGACGCAAAGCTCTCCCTTTGCCTCAACTGCCAATCCATACCTACTGTATTATCCTTCTCTCTCTCTCTCTCTCTCTCTCTCTCTCTCTCTCTCTCTCTCTCTCTCTCTCTCTCTCTCTTTAATCCAGATTAAAGTCCATTGTCTCCACTCATTCTGTTATCCCCCTACCCCTCCCCGGAGAGAAACTGCGACCTCCTTGTAAATGTTAAACAGGCGGGGCCGTCTGACCCTCTCTCACCTGACCCCGCTCCCCTTTGGTCTGACTTTCCGACCGCCACCTACTGCTACTACTAATACTACCAACACACACACACACACACACACACACACACACACACACACACACACACACACACACACACACACCTCTACGGGTTAATAATAGAGAAGAAAGAGAATAACTGGCTCTCACCATTCCCAAGACTTATGAAGTAGAGGTGTGTGTGTGTGTGTGTGTGTGTGTGTGTGTGTGTGTGTGTGTGTGTAATTTTTCTGTCTGCGCTTTTTGGGCGCGTTTTCGGGATGGATTTCGCGCCAACAGCATCCACCGACCTGGCAGCACTGAAGTGTAGTTAGTGGGTGTCAGTGGTGGAGACAACACACTCTTCTTCACGCTCTTCAGGGATTTTCATCTGAAGGTACTGGCCCAGAGAGAGAGAGAGAGAGAGAGAGAGAGAGAGAGAGAGGGGAGAGGGAGAAATCTTAATAGTACATATTATATGTTCGAGATGGAGGGGGGAGGGGGAGACAGAGGATGAGATGGACAGAAGGAGTGTGGAAGGAGGGGTGAGTTGGAGAGAGTGCAGCCTGATGGTGAAGGACAGAGTGACATAGATAGATAGATAGATAGATAGACAGATAGATAGATAGAGGTATGTTTTTTTTCGGTGGGTAAAAGTGGAAAATATGAGAGGTGAAATATTAGGTGAACTTGAGTATTTATAACAGATGATCAGAATTCTCTCTCAACTTAAGAATATTAGCCAGCAAAGGAATGTGACAAGCAGAAGTGAGATATTATGGCTTGCCCATTCGTGTGCTGGAGCAGGTGCTGACAACATCAAAACAATAACGAACAAGCTGCAAACATACCCGGAACAGCAGCGTCCAGAGGCGAACTTTCGTATCTCTGGCCAGAGAAACATGATAAGCCTCTCTCAGCCTAATATTAGCCAGCCGGAAAAGGGAGGGGGAGACCGAGAATGATATCGACTGATGAAGTGGAGAGGTATAAGGAAGACAAGGGGTGTAAGTTCGGGGGATGGCAGCTAAATGGCAGGGGACAGGGAGACATGGAGGCGATTTATTTGTTGCCTCCCCTTACGGGATTAAGGCGTCTGGCTATAGATAAACAGATAGGAAGAAGAGAAGAAGAAGAGGTAGAATATTAAATGATCCGTTGCTCCCGTTTGTGCATGCAGTTCGCGAGCAAGACACGGCACCACCTCGTCACCATGGCTCCCTGTGTACAAACGTATTACATATACCGGAACAATATCATCTTTACCGACATCAGCGAAACTACCGCGCGGGAAATCGGCGAGAGTGGCGCTATTTCGTACAGGTGAGATGACGTCACTTCAGGTATTACACTTTCGATAATGGAGAGGCGAGGGTCCTACGCGTGGTGGCGCTACATGAGGTGCAGCCAGGCCTCACCCTCCACTGCATTTCGGCGTGAGGAGATCCCTAGTCTTACCCTGGCGTGGCCCTGTGTACTTACAAGGGGGCGCCGTTCCCTACGCGGTGTTTGTACTGTACTTTACCTGTAGGAGGGACCCACAGAAGAAGGTGCTGTAGTGAATGGAGGTGAGGCGCGGTGATTATAGTTTCAGTACTCATATATATATATATATATAGATAGATAGATAGATAGATAAATAGATAGATAAATAGACCCCTAGAGATAGGTAGATAGATAGATAGATAGAGAAGTAGGTAGGCAGTTAAATAGCCGAAAAAAAAATATTAATTGATAGATAGATGTTCCCAGCGTATATACCACATAAATAAATAAAAGAGATACATACCGATAGGTAAATGTGTAGATAGATATAGATATACTATTGATAGATAAATGAATAGATAGATAAAGATATACTGTTGATAGATAAATAGGTAGTCAGAAAGATAGAGGAAACTGATATGGATAAATCGATAGAAATAACCATAAAAAGTGACCACCAACGTCTCAGAAAAAAATATATGAGTTACAGATCAAAGGAAAGATAAAAAAAACATTGTCGGCAGGAAAAAGTAAGAAAAAAAAAGAAAGGATTGAGAGAGGAGATAATTAGCTTAGCGTGGCGTTACTGTTATATGCTTGGGTGGGTGTCGTGAGAGAGAGAGAGAGAGAGAGAGAGGAGTGTTTGTGTGTGTGTGTGTGTGTGTGTGTGTGTGTGTGTGTGTGTGTGAGAGAGAGAGAGATGTTCGTTCATTACAGGTGGTCCAGATGAGACAGGTGTGTTTTCTGGATTACCTGCACGTTTCCGATTGATTATCCCACCTGGAGCCAATCATTGATCCCCGAATTTTATGTCAGATTGGGTATTTATTGGCTAATTCTCTCTCTCTCTCTCTCTCTCTCTCTCTCTCTCTCTCTCTCTCTCTCTCTCTCTCTTTCTCTCTTAAGGACTTCCTTCCATCCATATTCTCCTCAATGTTCCTCTTCCACTTTTCTCTCTTGTTGTTGTTGCTGTTATTATTGTTGTTATTGTTGTTGTTGTTGTTGTTGTTGTTTATTGCAGCAGATGTCACCGTTTCAATAGCAACGTCACTTTCCCCTCATCACCATTATATTCAACACTTTCATCGTCATAATCAGTGTCTTGCATATCACCCTCTCCTTAAGCCTTCTGGAATACATGTCAGGAACACCTTAGTCACTTTCATCCACTTTCCTTCACTTTCCTTCACTTTCATTCACTTCCCTTCACTTTCCTTCACTTTCCTTCACTTCCCTTCACTTTCCTTCACTTCCCTTCACTTTCTTTCACTTCCCTTCACTTTCCTTCACTTCCCTTCACTTTCTTTCACTTCCCTTCACTTTCCTTCACTTCCCTTTATTTTTATTCACTTTCATTCACTTTCCTTCACTTTCAATCACTTCCCTTCACTTTCATTCACTTTCCTTCACATCCCTTCACTTTCATTCATTTTCCTTCACTTTCATCCACATTCATCCACTTCCCTTCACTTTCACTTTCCTTCACTATCATTCACTATCATCCACTTCCCTTCACTTTCATTCACTTTCATTCACTTCTCTTTACTTTTATTCACTTTCCATTCACTTTCATCCACCTTCAATCACTTTCATTCACTTTCTCATCTCCCTCAGTGTCCTCTCAACCTCATTTTCATTATCATCATCATCATGACAGCCATCATCGTCATCATCATCATCATCATCCTCATACTCACACCCAGGGCTAGAGAGGGAGGCCTTCACGTGGTGACACTGATATGACTGGGTGGTTCCCCTGTCCGGTTAACAAAAGTCCCTCAACACTCCTGTTACTACTACTACTACTACTACTACTACTACTACTATCACGACTACTACTACGACTACTTCTACGATGACTACCACTACTACTACTACTACTACTACTACTACTACTGCTACTACTTCTACTTTACCTGTAAATTACAACCCGTTTTCCGGAAGCCAATTAATGATTCACCTGAGCACACCTTCACCGATGGGCGGATGGTGGGGGAGGGGTGGGTGTGGATGGGGTGGAGTGCGGTGTGGATGGGTGTGTGGGTGTGAGGGTGGTGGGGTGGATGTGGATGGGTGTGTGGGTGTTAGGGTGGTAGGGTGGATGTGGATGGGGTGGAGTGTGGTATGGATAGGTGTGGTGTGGTTACATGGACAGGCAGCGTGGATAGAAGTAACGCAATCTGTTCCGTTACTAAACATAAGGTCCAGTCCCCCCCCTCTCTCTCTTTTTCACTCACACACACACACACACACACACACACACACACACACGCAAACCACATGTAACCTCACACTATAGTAGGACTCGCCTAAGTTTGCGGCTGTGGTGTGGCCTGCACCTGTGTACACTGTTGCCACGTTTTCTATACCGTTATCTCTCTCTCTCTCTCTCTCTCTCTCTCTCTCTCTCTCTCTCTCTCTCTCTCTCTCTCTCTCTCTCTCTCTCTCTCTCTCTCCCCTGGCGGGAGATGTGAGCCACCCTAAGTACTTTTGATTCTTTTATAAGTTATTTATAATTGTGCTTTCATTTGTTAATTTGGTTTTGTTATATTTAGTGATATTTATCATTTTTTGTATACGGCGACAGATGACCCGTAATTGCAGTACCATGATTGATTTTCATTCATTCATTCTCTTTCCCCTTCCTCCATCTCTCTCTCAGCCTGACAATGCCTCCACATCATTTCCACACAACCCCTGAGATGAAGGCCATCGACTGGGTGTGGAAGTGTTGCCGCTCGCGAGTGAATAATTTTTTTTTTTTACTTCAGTATTGGCATATGCCTACTATTTTGTCCTACATATTAGCTTATGATCATAAATGTGATTATTCCTCGTCCTTAAAATTACGGTAAAATCCAGTAAATGTGAGCATTTTTCCCTAGCAACAAATGTACAAGCTATGTTTGGGTCTACGGAGGGGTACATACTTAACCTTAGGCCAGACTGGGTGTGTCAGTGTTGCCACTCACAAGAATTATATGAATTGTTTCTTTTACTTTAGATATTGGCATATTTCTTCTTTTTTCAGGCTAATTCTCTTATATCCATAACTTTAATATTATTACCCACCCTAAAACTACGCTACAAAAAAACATTAAAAGTGACTACAATTTCTTTTAGCAACACTGTACAATATGTATGCCATGTTTCTGTGTTACTATTTAAATATTTTATGCATAATAAGATTACTGTTGATTCATCCATCAAAATACACAAGTGTAAATTTTATTCATCTGAATTTATCGTATTTGTGTTGCCTTGTACATAAATAGCTTCCATTTCACATCGCAAGTTGGGGATACGTGGCACCATTGTACACAGGTGCGGGCCACACCACAGCCGCAAACTTAGGCGAGTCCTACTATAACACAGCTAACAAATTTCTCTATGTAACCTTCCCTGTGTTAACTTTTTATAACCTTCGGACATAATTACGGTAAGATTAAGAGGCTTCGTAACGCCTTTTTCATTGCGATTTTTGCTGAGGCGGGTTTAATGATCCTGGTTTCTTCACCCACCAGGTTTAGATTTGTCAAGATGGGCGCGACGACGACGACGTTCATGATGATCATGATAATGATGATGATGATGATGATGGGAGTGAAGGGGTAAGTGTGCTTCAGGGGCGCCTGTCCAGTAGCACCCATTATCAAGGACTTCGACTTAGAAAGGGTGAGTGATGATGATGATGGTGGCAGTACCTACCTACGTCTTGGCTTTCTTCAGTACTTATCTACATACGTCTCCTTCAGTACCTGGGGAGATGGTTCGAGCAGGAGAGGTATTTCGTTGGATACCAAGAGGTGGGACGGTGCTGGAGTTACACTTTCATCAAGGACTACAGGACGGGCAATATATCTCTCAGGACCGATTTTTGGGACATTTTGTAAGTAGGTGTGTGTAAGTAGGTAAGTGTGTGTGTGTGTGTGTGTGTGTGTGTGTGTGTGTGTGTAAGGCAAAACAAAGATATAATTCCTTGCTAATAATATATGAACCAAATTTTCTCATTTTTATTCGTGTGTGTGTGTGTGTGTGTGTGTGTGTGTGTGTGTGTGTGTCCGCGTATAAACCAAAAAGATAACTCCAAGCCCTGATCCTCCCAGGCTGAACCTCCCCACAGTCTTTACCGAAGACGTGACTGTTAAGAGGCCCTACTCTGCCTCCAACTTCCTGACTTACACCCATCCAAGACTGCCTGTCCAAGAGAACCACGTTCAAGTATTACCCACCGATTACGACTCGTGGACGCTCGAGTACGAGGTATGCCTGTGTCCCCAACCCCATCGGACATACTAGTGAGTCTATTCGTTATTCTTGTTTTATTGTTTATTTTATAGTTATTCACATGGGTGCTATTCGATTACTTGGACTAATATTCACTTCACTCCGTCCTGAATGCTGAGTTGTTGCAATGGAGTTATACTGAAAGGTTATGCTTGTCAAGAAGTGCTATACGATGTTGAGTCATAGCATTGTCGTCTTCCGTCACCGAGCAACGTGAAATAAGCTGAAGGAAGAAAATCTGGGACAAGTTAGAGTGAAACGCGTATAGTGAGTTCCGTATAGTAAGCTATGGCAGGGAAGAGAAGGGGAAATGGGGAAAGGATGTGAGAGAGGAAGGAATGGGAAGAGAAGAGTAAGGGAAGAGAGGAAAGAAGAAAAAATGGCAGGGTAGGGTAGGGTAATGGCTGAAGGGATGTGTGTGTGTAAGGGAAAAATAGGGAAGAAGATTGGATAGGGTAGGATAGGGTAGGGGATGGAAAGCTAGGGTTGAGTAGGTCAGTGTAAGGCAGGATAGGGGTAGGCTAGGGTAGGGTAGGCTAAGGTAGACTAGGGTAGGAGAGAGCAGAGAATGGTTGTTAGGGCAGGAGAGAAGTAAGACTAAAATTTAACTAAATCAAACTCAGTCTACCCAAACCAACCCAAACCAACCCAACCTGAAATAACCTAACCTCATCTCAACAGGAAGAGTGAGGATTCTGACCCGGAGCCCCCCCCCCTACCACGTCATCGGGGAGGCGAAAACCACCCTTATCTCCTTGGGCATAGATGTCAAATTCCTGGAGAAACAGGATAAGTCTTTTTATAAGCATTACTGAGTGTGTGTGTGTGTGTGTGTGTGTGTGTGTGTGTGTGTGTGTGTGTGTGTGTGTGTGTGTGTGTGTGTGTGTGTATGTGTGTGTGTGTGTGCGTGTGTGTCTGTGTCTGTGTGTCTGTGTGTGTATGTGTGTGTGTCTGTCAGTGTGTACCCAGAAAAGAGTTTTTTCCGTCCATTCTCTTTTATTGATCTTGTCCTTCAATAAATCCGCTTTGCTGTTTCTACCTTACCTGTGTTTATCTCACCTGTGTAATTAGTGAAGCAATTAAAGGTTCTCCACACCTGAGTTACGATAGATAAATTTAGAGCTGATAGATCTGTTTGTTTGTTTATTTGGCTGAGTTATGGTGATTGTCGTTGCTTTTGTTAAGATTTTGTTGTTGCTTTTGTTTTTTTTTTTTTTTTTTTTTTGAACTGCTTAGGATTAGATTTAGAATTGGACTGGTATACATACATGCACTTACACACACATACACACGCCCATTCACACATACACATATGCTCATACATACACACATGCACATACACACAGACATGCAAATAAACTCAAATACACATATGCACATACACACACACGCACATACACACATACAAACATGCACATACACATACATAAAAATAAACACATATACGTCCACAGTAGTACACATACAGTACATACACACAAACACACATACACGTTTATATTTACATAGACATTCACTCATACACACAGACACAGCGTGCTTACATACATACACATACATATGCACATACACATGAAAGCATAGCAGTACACATAAACATGTGCACAAACATAGGCTACAGAGACACATACACACACACATATAAATACATACGTACAGACACATGCACATACTTACGTACACACATATATACATGCACATACATACACAAATATACATGCACCTACATACACATACATATACACCTGCGTCGGTACACATACATGCGTACAAACACATACATACATACGTACATACATACATACATACATACATTTGTACATACATACATTCACAAATATTATTGAAAACGGATTCAAAACTAGAGAAAACTTGTTCTTTATGAGAAACTAGGATAAATTTTGAGAAGTAAATGTCTATTCCTATTTATCTCTTTATACATTTGTATATATATTTATTGATTGGATTGTTATTTTTCATCTTTTTACGTATATTATTTTCTTGATCCTACTTCATCTCATCCTTAGGAGAAAAACATCATGATGAAGAGGATCAACATAAGAACATAAGAAGAGAGGATAGCTACACTAGGCCGGTTGGCCCATGCTAGGCAGCTCCTAGAAGAGTAACTGAACTACTAGAATGAGATAAGGATAGCAAAGAAGAAGGCTCTCCCCCGCCCTCCAAACCCTCCAGCCGAACCCGGCAGGAAAAAGTCAGAGAGAACACCAAGCAGTATAGAAAAACTGGCGTGAACATTTTACAGGAAAGTATGAAAGGAGAATAGAGACTATCATAGTGTACCTGAAAAGGAAAAATTATAAATTAGTATTGGTTATAAGATTTTCTTTTTTCTATATCCACCCCTTATTTGTCATATATTTATCTAGCTTATACTTGAAACTCTCAATGGAAGAGGCAGCAACTACTTTACTAGGTAGCTTATTCCATTCGTCTACTACTCTATTACCATACCAATTTCTACCTATTTCCTTATTGAAACAGAATTTTTCTAGTTTGGAACCATTATTTCTAGTTCTATCCTGTATCCTCACTTTAAGTACCTTGCTAATATCTCCCTTATTTATACCCTTCATCCACTTAAACACCTCAATTAAGTCTCCCCTTACTCTACGCCTCTCTAGCGAATGCAGACTTAGTCTTTTCAGTCTGTCTTCATATGACAGATTCCGGACGTCATGTATCATTTTTGTCATTCTTCTCTGTACATTTTCTAACGAATTAATATCCACTCTATAGTAAGGACACCAAAATTGTACTGCCTAGTCTAAATGTGGCCTTACTAATGCTAGATAAAGTTTCAGTATTATTTCTGATGATCTATTCCTCACGCTTCTCGAAATCAATCCTAGGACCCTATTTGCTTTATTTCTTGCATTTATACACTGTTGCCTTGGTTTAAGGTCGTTACTAATCATAACTCCTAGATCCCTCTCGCATTCCGATTTGCTAATTTCTTTGTTATCTAAGCTGTATTTAGTGTCTTCAATGGTCTTGCCTACGTTAAGTACTTTACATTTTTCAACGTTAAAATCCATTTGCCAAGTTTTACACCATTTGGACAATATATCGAGGATGATGATGATGATGATGAGGAGGAGGAGGAGGAGAAGGGGGATGATGATGATGATGATTATGATCATGATGATGATGGTGATGATGATGATGAGGAGGAGGAGGAGAAGGGTGATGATAATGATGATGGTGATGATATCGATGATGATTATGATGATGATGATAAAGATAATGATATACCTTTGTGCCAACTCGGAGGGAGAGTGGTAAATAGGACTAATCGTACCTCATGCTGGAGAAGTGTGAGTTGAAAAGTGTGAGTCCGCGGGAGGAGTTATGTATGTGGCAAGTGTGGTAGTAGTAGTAGTGGTAGTAGTAGTTGCATTTGTACTAGTGATGGTGGTAGGCATAGTAGTGGTGGTGGTGGTGGTGGTGGTAGCATGGTCTGACAAATCTAAACTGGCGGCTAGGGTGTGGCGTGACCCTCTGTACAGTGGTGCTATGTTTCCCAAACCCGCGATGTGAAACGGCGGTTATATATGTAAAAGGCAGCACAAATATGATAAACACAAACGAGTACAACGTTAACGTGTGTATTATAATACATGAAAGAACAGTAGACTTATTATGCATAAAATATTTATACGGCAATACAGAAACGTGGCATTAATATTTTCCAGTGTTGCTAAAAAAAAAAATGTAGTCAATTTTATTGGCTGTTTCCGTATTTCTGGGGTGAGTAATAATGTCATAGTTATGATTACATGATAATGTGCAGGAATATAAGTAAAAATATGCCAATTTGTTAGTTTAAAAAATAATATATTAAACATTTCTGAGCGGCAACACTCACACCGACCTAGTCTAACCCGGCCAGAGCGACTTGGTTCACTTTCCTTTGTGTCCTTGACTCAGACAGGATGGCAGCTCACCCATCCCCCAGTAATTAATATTTTTAAAAATAATTAGATATAATAAAAAATAGAGAAATGAAAGCAAAAGTTTATAAATCACTCATAAAGGAAACAAAATTCCCAAGAGTGACGCACATCTCCGCCCAGGAGAGAGAGAGAGAGAGAGAGAGAGAGAGAGAGCAAATTTAGTCTTCACAGTCTGTCTAGCTATGAAAAGTTCCGAATATCATGTATCATTTCTGGCATTCTTTGTGCGTTTTCGAACGAACTTATATCCATCCCTACATGTTGCTACTACAGTGCTATGTCCATCACTGATGTGCAGTACTGTTAACACCAAGTCATAATGACCACCCTGTTCCTCCCCTACATCTGCCTCTTTGTCTGAAGCCCTCACACCCTTTACCAAGCCTGCCCAACCCAGCCCTGCTCCCCTAATTACTGACGACGCAAAGCTCTCCCTTTGCCTCATCTACCACTCCTTACATTCTGTATTATCCTTCTCTCTCTCTCCCTCTCTCTCTCTCTCTCTCTCTCTCTCTCTCTCTCTCTCTCTCTCTCTCTCTCTCTCTCTCTTTAATCCAGATTAAAGTCCATTGTCTCCACTCATCCTGTTATCCCCCTACCCCTCCCCGGAGAGAAACTGCGACCTCCTTGTAAATGTTAAACAGGCGCAGCCGTCTGACTCTCTCTCACCTGACCCCGCTCCTCTTTGGTCTGACTTTCCGACCGCCACCTACTGCTACTACTAATACTACCAACACACACACACACACACACACACACACACACACACACACACACACACACCTCTACGGGTTAATAATAGAGAAGAATGAGAACAACTGGCTCTCACCACTCCCAAGACTGGAGGAAAGAGGGAGAGAGAGAGAGAGAGAGAGAGAGAGAGAGAGGGAGAGAGTGTGTGTGTGTGTGTGTGTGTGTGTGTGTGTGTGTCATTTTGCCATCTGCGCTTTTTGGGCGCGTTTTCAGGATGGATTTTGCGCCAACAGCACCCACCGACCTGCCGTATAAATATTTTATGCATAATAAGTTTATTGTTCTTTCATATATTATAATACACACGTTAACATTGTATTCTTATGCGTTTATCGTATTTGTGCTGCCTTTTACATATATAACAGCCGTTTCACATCGCGGGTTTGGGAAACATGGCAACACTGTACAGAGGGTCGTGCCACACCCTAGCCGCCAGTTTAGATTTGTCAGACCATACTACCACCATCACCGTCATCACCATCACAACCACTGCTACTACGCCTACCACCATCACTACTACCACTGCTACTCCTACTACTGCTACTACTACTACTACCACTACTACTACACTTGCCACATACATAACTCTTCCCGCGGACTCACACTTCTCCAGCATGATGTACGAATCGTCCAGTCTACCACACTCCCTCCGAGTTGACCCAAAAACATATCATTATCATCATCATTATCATCATCATCACACTCATCATCATTATCATCATCATAATCATCACTATCATCACCATCATCATTATCATCAATTTTTTCTTCCTCCTAATCATCATCATCATCACCATAATGATGATCATGATCATCATCATTATCATCATCATCATCTTCATTATCATCATCCCCCTTCTCCTCCTCCTCATCATCATCATCATCATCATCATCATCATCATCATCATCATGTTTTTCGCCTAAAGGATGAGATGAAGTAGGATCAAGAAAATAATATAAGTAAAAAGATAAAAAATAAGAATTCAATAAATACATAAATAAATAAATAAATAAATAAATAGATAAATAGGAGTAGACATTTACTTTTCAATATTTATCTTAGTTTCTCATAAAGAACAAGTTTTCTCTAGTTTCGAATCCGTCTTCAATAATTTTTTTGAATGCATCTATGTATGTACATATGTATGTATATATGTATGTGTACCTACGCAGGTGTATATGTATGTGTATGTAGATGCATGTGTATGTGTGTGCACGTATGTATGTGCATGTGTCTGTACGTATGTATTTATATGTGTGTGTATGTATGTGTCTCTGTACCCTATGTGTGTGCATTTGTTTATATGTAGTGCTAAGCTTTTATGTGTATGTGCATATGTATGTGTATGTATGTAAGCACGCTGTGTCTGTGTCTGTGTGTATGATTGAATGTCTATGTAAATATAAACATGTATGTATGTTTGTGTATATGTACTGTATGTGTACTACTGTGGATGTATATGTGTTTATTTTTATGTATGTGTATGTGCATGTTTGTATGTGTGTATGTGCGTGTGTGTGTATGTGCCTATGTGTATGTGTGTATGTGTGTATGTGTGTGTATGTGCATGTATGTATGCCAGTCCAATTCTAAATCAAATCCTAAGCAGTGCCAAACAAATAAACAACAAAAACAAAATCAACAACAAAACCCTAACAAACCAACGACAATCACCCTAACTCAGCCAAACAAACACATCTATCAGCTCTAAATTTATCTATCGTAGCTCAGGTGTGAAGAACCATTATTTGCCTCACTAATTACACAGGTGAGATAAACAGGTAAAGTAAAAACAGTAAAGTGGATTTATTGAAGGACAAGATCAACAAAAGAGGATGGACTGCAGTAACTCCTCTCTAGGTACAAACACACACACACACACACACACACACACACACACACACACACACACACACACACACACTCAGTAATGCTTATAACAAGACGTATCCTGTTTCTCCAGGATTTTGACATCTATGCCCAAGGAGATAAGGGTGGTTTTAGCCTCCCCGATGACGTGGTAGGGGGGGGTTGGGGCTCCGGGTCATAATCCAAACT
>NC_137043.1:2725817-2803317 GCF_032717465.1 Coenobita brevimanus | reverse complement strand
AAATTGGAAGGTGGAGAGATAGACAGACAAATAGATAGACAGATGATGTGGTAGATAAGAAATATATGAGAGATTCTCAGGAAATTATTCTCACTCTAACACACACACACACACACACACACACACACACACACACACACACACACACAGCCAGCTTCCATTAGTGCCACGTTTTTCAAGATAAAGGCGTGGAATTTTGACTGTGTGTGAATGCACATAGTCATTGTTGTCCAAAGTTGATCTGAATGTGAACTCCGTGGACTGCAGGCTGAAGTGACGCCTCTCCTTCAGGTCATTCTTCTCCTCTAGGGGGATAGGGGGATAGGCAGGGGGCTGAGCTTTTTGGAGATAAGGGGACCGGGAGGAGGTTGAGGGACGTTTGTATAGCAGTGGGAAATACTAAGTTAATATTCCGTATTCTCGTGGGTTAAGGAAGCTCCCTAGCACCTCTTCCTTAGTGATTTACTTCCGGATACGATTTATATGACCCGGAAGAGGACAGCAAGGAGTAATTAGCAAAATAAATCGCTTCGAAAGTGGTCTTAGGGAGCTTCTGTAACCGACGAGCATACAGGCCAATATCTGGGCTACTATATGAAGGCGTCCCTTATTATTATTATTATTATTATTATTATTATTATAGTTGTTATCATTATTATTATTATTTCACCCAGCGTTGATAGAGAAAAATGTTATTGCTGCAGCGTTACATCCATTCCGTAGCACTTCTTCGTGACTGACGTACCGGTAATCAAGTGTTAATCTGCTAATACAGCTCAACATTCAGGATAAAGAGATGGAAATTTTAGGCCAAGTTAAAGTAAAAACAGTATAGTGGAGTGAGTGGATGGGCTTAAAAAATAGGATTCCTGCATCGTTTACCTAAAAGATTACGTAACTATAGATTTCCGTGGGTCGGGGACGGGTATTGTTTTCACTCGGTCTGACTGTTTGTTTGTTTGTGTCTGTTTGTCTGTCTGTAAACAACTTTACACGAAAACTACTGGTGCGATATTGACTAAAATTACAGGGATGATGGGCTATGATCTTCCGATCAGCTGATTAAATTTTGGGCCAAATTAGATCAAAGCCCAGGCTGTGGGCCCCCAAATGTAAAAAAATACAGGGAGGGGTAAAAAAAAATTTTTACCATAACTCCTTTCATATTCGTCATATCGACATGAAACCAAAACCTAAATGTGCAGCTTTCAAATTTGCGTCCAATAACATGTCTCATTACATCAGGGGGGGTCACCCCCCAGTTAGTGGTAGGGGGTCAGTGTCAGGTGGGTTGGGCCTAAAATTCCGAATGGGAATAAAATCATCAATTTTCAATCGATTTACTCCATATTTGATACGTGACATCCTTTGTTAGATATCCTGTTGTGTTTATACGTCAGCACTAAAATGACAACCGGGGACGGGTTTGCTGATCCTTGACACCGCTTCTTGTTTTATACCTGTTTGGTAAACAAATAATACTGCTATATAGATAGACAGAAAAAGATAGATACATTCATACATATATTAATTTGGTAGAATACATGTGTGGAGGTCGACAGATAAATATAAAGGACAGGTATGTAGGCAGGTGGGTAGGTAGATGGGTAGGTTGGAAATAGAGATGGATATTATTTCTCATCTTTTCCATTACAGACCCAAGTCGTTCCACCAAGAAAGGCTATGATCGTCTCAGCGGCTCAGATGACGACCCTAACGGCAACGACCACCACCACAACGACCCTTCACCACCACCACAACCACCACACTCCACCACACCACAGGCCTCCTCCACCGACACCACACCATCCACCACCACCGACGGCCAGATGGATGAGGGATCCTTCTTAGAGTCCTTTTTAGAGTCCGATGTGGATCACCGTATGAGCGACACTGAGGACGAGTGTGATGATGATAGTGATGATAGTGATGACGATGAGTGATGATGGTGATGACACGGAGGACGAGGAGTATGACGATGATGATGATAGTGATGAAGGTGAGTGGTGATGGCGATGATGGTGAGTTATGATATTGATGATGGTGAGTGATGATGATGATGATGATGAGTGATGATGGTAACTGATGATGGTGATGATGGTAGTGATGATGGTGATGATGCTAGTGATGATGGTGAGTGATGATAGTGATAATGGTGATGATCGTGAATGATGATGGTAAGTGATAATGGTGATGATGGTGAGTGATGATAGTATTGATGGTGGGTGATGATGTTGATGATAGTGATGATAGTGAGTGATGACTGATGATGGTGAATTTGGATATGGTGATGGTGAGTGTGATGATTTTGATATGATGATGCTCATGATGATGATGGTGAGAGGAGCTATGACTATGATGATGATGAGGAGGGTGATGATGATGATGATCATCATCATCATCATCATAGGTGGGAATATGATGATGATGATGATGATGATGATGATGACGAAAGTTGGCGATATGATGGTAATGATGATGATGAAGAAGAGTAGGGATCGGTGATAACGATGATGAAGATGTTGAGTAGGGATCGGTGATAACGATGATGATAACGATGGTGATGATAATGATAATAATGATGATGACGATAATATGTGGAGATCAGATGACGATGCTAGTGATGATGATGATGGTGAGCAGGGATTAGGTGATGATGATAATGGTGATGATGATGTGTAAGGATTAGATGATGATGATGATGATGATGATGATGATGTTGATGACGATGATGTGTAAGGATTAGATGATGGTGATGATGATGTTAACAATACGCCATGGAGTTCACGGGATTAATACTGAAGCATGTATGAGAGCTTCAGTAATGTAGCTCTATTGTTAGGGAGTTAAGCTGATTGTTGCTGTATTGAGCTAACGAGAGAGAGAGAGAGAGAGAGAGAGAGAGAGAGAATATAATGCTATGAGGTGTGGTATGGTAGTATGTGATTATGTGCGTATGAGCGGGGGGTAATATCCACATCTAATTTCACTAACCACCATCCACTGCTCAGATGAAGCGCTGACTTGCAACGTTTGTGACAGGGCGTTTGAGACTCCCAGACTCCTGGCTTCACATCAGACGAGGAGACGGCACTATGGGTATGTGTGTGTGTGTGTGTGTGTGTGTGTGTGTGTGTGTGTGTGTGTGTGTGTGTGTGTGTGTGTGTGTGTGTGTGTGAGAGAGAGAGAGAGAGAGAGAGAACACTGCTGAAACTGGCTAAAGAGTAGTATCATAATAGTACAGTACATCTCAGTATTGGTAGTATCAGAGCAGTATATTTAGCTGTTGCCAGAAGTATACAAGAACATACAATTCTCAGTATTTTTCAAGAATTCCAATATTGTCACAGGACTGTCCACTTTCTTTGTAATTTTTGTCTGTTTTCGTATCCTATTTAAGTTTCTAATTGTCTTTCCGCTATTTTTAAGAAATCAATTAACTAGCATTGTGTGAGCTGTATATACGATTTTAAAAAGCATCTCAAACTAAATCAGGCAGGTAAGTCTGAAAATACCTCAAATGATCAATGCAGCTCGTTCCGTCCCATCCAATTAAGCTGTTATTGGATGTGGACGTGAGAACAATACTGAGAGGGAAATGTTTGAAGCACGATGCATATGGCAACGTCATGAAAATCAGATTGTCAACTTTGGGTAGTCATGGTGCATTTTGTAGAAGCCATCATGCATGGTGTTAGATTGTTTTGCAGAAAGTGTGTACTGATAAACTTTTGCTCTAGCCTACCTACACAGTGCTCACAAAAGGATTACAGTACACCTGTAGTTCGCTTCTCTTGACATTAACAATCGTATTCCGAGTGGCTTAGGAGGCGTCCTAGAACATTTTTTCATGGCTTTTTCTTGTGTATTAAACACTTGCTTCTCCTCGTACAAGCTCCATAGATGAAAGTCAGTGGATGTACTGGAAGCACACGTGATCTAGGATTCTGTCTCCTCTTGTGTCACCAGAGAGCTCTGTCTTAAGTAATACATCAAGCCTTTCTGGCTCTGCAGATGTAAGCGTTAGCCTGTATCATCGTGTCAGTAGAAAGTTCTGCCGTCACTAATACACTAGGCTTTTGTGACACAGCAGAAGTAAGATATAGCTTTATCACCTAGATGCCCTGTCGAACCAGTCTTTTGTGTACTGTGCTCAGGCAGACTTTACCTCACTTAAAGTCACTTGGCTGTGCCGCTCCATATATTCCCCTAGCTCTTATCTAGGAGACTTTACACGAGAAAGCAGCAGCCTGAGCCTCTCACTAAGCACAGCCTCGCCCCCTGAAACACAGGCTCCTGCTGAACCATCCACCAGCCCTCTCAGATTTTTCTCGATATCTGCTGAGTCCTCCAGGGAGCCATCTTTGCCAGTAGTTGGCACAGTCGCCGTGCTGCCCCCTGGGGTGAGTGGTTTGATGCCCAAGATGCTGTTTCTTAGCTTAAGTGGCCCCCTCCTGAGCTGGGTGATTACAAACCCATGATGCTGATGCCAGGACTGAGTTCATTGTCCATATAAGCACAGAATCCTTGATTTACAAATTTTGTAACTATGCAAGGTAATTGTATAAGTTGCTGCCTACATCACTGGACACAAGGCTACTACTCATCATGTCGCTGTCAAGCTACAACTGTGCTGGACACTCCCCGTGGCCATACTCCTGCGTCAGGCAGCACCAAAATTATGCATTTGTACCCACCACAAGAACTAGAGCCAGCAGCAGAGGACCTACCTGTATGACGAGATGCAGAGGACGGCTTCATTCCCTTGCAGTGAGCCATGGGAGAACACAAGAACTATGCAGAACACACTTATTATACATATTAACTTTTTTCGTTTCTATTCCAGCTGAATTAATAGGTGAGAACATCTACCCATTCTCTGACTCTTAATCTGAATGTAGGACTTGTTTAATGTCTAGTAAACCTGTGTCCTCTCTCTCTCTCTCTCTCTCTCTCTCTCTCTCTCTCTCTCTCTCTCTCTCTCTCTCTCTCAGCCAATCTTTCACCCACAGGTGCTCAATGTGTGAAGACGTTTTCCCAACCCGAATGTCTCTCGAGGCCCACAAGGAAGAGACGAACCACTGGAGCTACGACGACTTATTTTACGATGACGACGATTTGGACGACATGTACGACGACGAGGTGGACGAAGAGGACTGGGAGAACCTGCTATAATGCCTTGGTGGATCTTAGCAATGGCCATGATTGTGATTTTGTCGGTTGTAGATTTGTTTTGGAGCTTCTGATAAACATTCTGAAACTGTGGTATTTATTTTGAAAGTTCAAATGTACATAAACGATGATGAGGTGAAAGAAAAGGAGTGAGGAATGCCGCTCTGATTACTTTGTGGATCTTAACAGTGAATATTATGATTTTGTGGCTTGTAGATTTGTTTTGCAGCTTCTGACAAACATTCTGAAGCTGTGGTATTTATTCTGAAAGTTCAATTGTACATAAACGACGATGGGATGAGGGAAAAGGAGCGGGAAAAGCTGCTCTAATTAGGCTGTGGATCTTAAAATGGATGTGATATTTCTGTGCACTATAGAATTATATTACGGTGATTTGGACAACATAAACAACATTGAGGTGAACGAGGAGGACCAGGAAAACCTGCTATAAACACTTTGTGGATTACTGAAATAAATATATTCTGTGGCCTGTAGAGTTATTTTGAGCTTTTGATAGTTGCTTTGAGGCTTTGTTGGTTTGTCAGAGGTTCAGTACAGTTTCACTTTCATAGACTGATTGAATAATATTTAAATCTGGCGGCGCATCTGCCAGGGTCATATGCCGCTACTTTCAGATACCTATGTCTAGATAAATCTTTGTGAAATATTGTCTGTGACACCGTGTGGACATGACCCTATCTCAGGAAGGAGTAATTCCTTGTACAGGTCACTTTTGTTGAACTAGGTGGAAAGTGATTGTTGTAAACCTTATTTGAAGTCATTGTAAGTTTCTCAGTTTTGCTCATAGAACGGTGTGTGTATTTGTCTTCGATAATATGTAAGTGTGCTTGTTGACCAGTGGTGTTTGTGTCCTCCCTTCCTTGCTATTACTGACCTGGTCGGGAACAAAGAACCCGAGACTGCAGCGTGTCTGTGCCAGAGATGTTGGGGCACAGAGTAGCTGCATAACAATGCCATAGAAGAAAAGTGTCTTAGAATTGTCTAAAATATTGAGTAAAATGTATCAAAAACAACAGATTACATATATGTCGAAGACGGTAGATTTATCTTTTTTTTTTTTTTTCTTTTTTTTTTAGGGATGAACATGACAAGCTTCAGGGGTTTAAAGAAGTCCTACATGAGAAAGATGATCTAGAATTCTTCAGGCATATGAGGGTGACCAAGAATACATTTAATTTCATCTTGGACACTGTTAAGCCGCACTATCAAACAGCACAAAGAGAAGGCCATCTGCCCGTGGAAGCTAGGCTGGCACTGGATGTCACCCTTTGGTATCTGGGTAATAAAACAACTTACCGGGAGATAGCTGAGTTGTTTGGTTTGTCCCAGTCGACAGTTCTTTCTTGTGTTCAAGACATTCTCAGTATTTTGTGTGACCTTGGTGGCAACTTTATAAAATGGCCAAATGTAAGAGAGGCAGCTGTTATTGAAAGAGAATTTCAAGAGACTGCAGGTTTCCCAGGTGTTACTGGAGCACTGGATGGATCACACATTTTTATAAAAGCACCAGAAGACATGCAGGCGTTTATGTGACTAGAAAACACAGTCATAGTGTTAATTTGATGGCAACATGTGACAGTAGGAAGAAGTTTACTTCAATCGACGTTGGTTTTCCTGGTTCTGCCCATGACAATCGTGTTATTTCCACATCAGCATTGAATGTTGACATTGAGTGCAACAGACAGGCATATTTTCCCTCACCCTCTTATCACCTCCTAGGAGATTCTGCATTTGCCCTGTCTACCTACCTATTAGTTCCCTATAAAGATACAGGAAGATTAAACTGAGACCAAGTAAGGTATAATTTAAAAACTTTCCAAGCCTAGGGTTATTATAGAGAATTCATTTGGTTTTTTGAAGGGCAGGTTCAGAAGGCTTAAGTTTGTGGAGGCTGAGAATGAGAAAATACCAAATATTGTAACAGCTTGTTGTGTTCTTCATAACATTGCCCTACATTTTCCTGAAGAGGAAGCTGCTCTCCTGAGGGAGGACTCACTTCCTCTTGAAGATAATCTCAATCCTCTTGCTGAAATTGCCCTTCCACATGATGTGGAGGCGAGTGAGAAACGAAACTTCATTTCATCCTTACTTTGATAAACTACTGAACAGGTGTACATAATTATTGTTTTATTTTTTTTTTAGTATATCAGGTTTTGAGTAAATTATAGTATTTTGTTTGTGGTCTTGATACCTTAAGATTTTTAATAATGGAATTTGCTGTTTCTACTCTGCCATTGTTTTGAATATCACTGATTAATTTCATGACATCCCTGTTTTCTTTTTTCCATATGAGTGTTTCTTACTGAGTATAAAATATATATTGACTGTACAGTGTTCTCAATTTTGTACAATATTTTTCACGCTCAAGGGAACTGTTTGTCAGTGCCTTGATCATATACTGTACATAACTGTGTGTGTGTGTGTGTGTGTGTGTGTGTGTGTGTGTGTGTGTGTGTGTGTGTGTGTGTGTGTGTATTTTGGAATCACTTATGCTATTAATAAATTACAGATTATTGTTGTAATGTTTGTTAACTTTTACATTGACATCAATGTTTGTTTTATTCAAGTTTGTTAACTTTTACACTGACATCAATGTTTGTTTTATTCAAGTATGTTAACTTTTACATTGACATCAGTGTTTGTTTTGTTCAAGTTTTGTAAACTTTTACATTGACATCAATGTTTGTTTCATTCAAGCTTTATTTTGGTGTTCTGGAGGAAGCATCATTGTTTTCAAGAATTTTTTCTTTAGCACTATCATTTTAAAATAAAAAGTCTTTTTTTTTTTTTCCTTCATATGTAGATCACTTTTCAGCTTCAACATTAGTAAATACTTCATATTGCCTGTAATTGTTGCTTCACCTTCCTCGTGTTTAGCAAGCTACCTTTGTAAAATCTTTGTAATTTCTGGAAAGTAAATACTAATATGAATTCTTCAGTTTTATACAGCCTATCCTTTCAACAGTACAACCAAAGTGTTTTTAAAGTGATGGATTACATGATCAAGAAGATATGAATTCAACATGACACTGATCTGGAAATTAGACTGAACTTAATGCAAAACCCAACTCAGACACTTTCTGGAAAATACATATCAGACAGTTGATAATGTGTAACATACACAACATATGAACTGGAAGTACAAAGAACTTATAACAGAAATTTTGATTTAACATGACTTACTGAGCAAGCTAATGCTGACTCCTTACATGGTTTTCATACAGTATTAAACCAAATTTTGTACGCTCTTGGCTATGTAAAAATATTTCTCTACCACTATGTGTTCATCATCATCATCAAATCCTCAGTTTCCCCTTGAGTAGCGTAGGAACCTTGGGCTAGGCAAGTTGGTCTTGACATTTAAGATGAGTGAGCAGCCTGACTCATCCCTGAGCGGCATTACGTTAGCAATAAACCCCTACCGCTCGTTGGATATAAACCTGCAACCACTCAATCCGATTGGAGTGCCTTAATTACCCACTAAACCAACAGGTGGCATAATTATGTTATATGGTTAACACCCAGCGAAGTAAATGGTTTCCTGATGTACAGGAAACCATTTGGCTTGTCACTCATTGTAGAGTCACCCATAGACAGAAGAGGAAGAATGAATTAAAGAAAGAAGAGGAAGGAAGGAAGAGAAGAAAGGACAGTCACCCGAGTGTTGCACTGCACAATGAGGTTTTACTAAAATTATTTTCTAATATTTGCTAAAATCTCACTCCTTTTTTCATATGCTGCAACAAGTGCCTCTTGGGACTCAGCCACCCTCCGAGTTAATGCCTCCATCACCTGGTTATGTCGTTTTATTTCAGCCAATTGCTCTAAAGCTATATTCTCCATACGCCTCCCATGAGAGAGTGGTTGCAATCTTCTTCCCCGCTGCCTTGCCCGGGCTTGAGGGAGATGCGGTGCCTGCATTCGATGTTCCTGATCGTCACTATCCTCACGATGGTCTTGAACATCAACATTTTCCTGGATAGTGGGTTCAGGGCCTGGGTCGGCTGGTAAAGGTTGGTTGGAAGGTTGAGCCTGTGATGGTCCTGGCTGTGGAAAATCTGACCCTGAAAGTCCCTGAGATGTCCCTGGTTGTGACACTTGTGGTTAGGGTAGGGATGTCTGTGATGGTACTGCTGGAATTTCTGGAGAGCATGCAGTGGCATGAATGGGTCCCAAACTCATACGATTAACTGGATGAGCAGAAGGGCGAACTCCAAGAATCTGGTCAATAGTTTCAAATGACGGTGGAGGTTGTGTGCGAGACTCATCGGTTCTTTTGGTTCTGTCTTTGTATTTATGGTACTTCATCTTCAAATTGTTCCACTTGTTCTTTACCTGGTCAACTGTAACACCTAGCATCTGTTGGGGAACAAATATTAAATGGCAAGACAGTAAGGTCATCATATATTAAAACATGCTAAATGCAGGGAATAGGGAATAGTTTTGCCCAGGCTAGACCTTATTAGATCATATATCCCTGCTAGGTTACAGGAGGACGCTACCCCTCCCAGCATGGAAGCTACCAGGCACGGCTCGAACTCACGACCCCCTGATCCTAAGGCTGACGCTCTACCACCGAGCTACCCTGCCCCCGAAAAATGCAGGAAATGAAAAATGCTTTCCACAACATATGTCAAAATAACCTACAATGAACATTAGACTGTTCCAAATGATGCTATCTACATGGCAACTCACAAACTGTAGCTGGGACATGCATTAACAGATCACCAAATACTTTATAGACATTGTCCACATCAAGCTAAGATCATGCGACTAGTTTAAAAGAGTAATTATGTAAATAACACTGCAATGCTTGTGACAAGTATGTCATGATTATAAATGTAATACACTTCTGTAGATAAGTGCTATGTGCAGTATGTGACCCAACAGCTGAGCAAAATATAATCAAACCACAAACATAAAGAGGTAACACAGCACAAGACCTGACGATGCATGAAGTAGGCGTACTGCTGAAATCAGTATATGAACAAATGCTTAAAAAGTAAAAGGAATGTATATTGAGACAAAGTTTGCTGGTGGCTTGCTTAAAAAGTAAAAGGAAGATATACTGAGACAAAGTTTGCAGATGGCTTTGCCTTGCCTTGCACATCAACATCACCACTGAAAGGTGACCCATTTGAATATTTACTTGCAAATATTTCAAAATGAGAAAAACATGTGTGCGAGTGATACTGTTTTACTATAACTGTCAACATATATACAGAGATCCAAAGACAGGAAAAATCCTTGTATCACAGTTTTGTAAGATATAGGTGATGTTTTCATCATGTGCAAGCCAAACCCAAGGCCAAAACAAACTACCAAAAGCTGCTGTGGTAATTACTCTTACTGAGTACAGGCAACTAGTGTGTTAATCTTTGTTTTCTGTATTAGGTGCATGGCTAATATTATAGTGGCCTATATTTATTTGTTACAAAGTGTTGTTGGAAGTACGGTGTAACAGTTAAAGTAATATAAAACAGACAGTAACCAAAAGACCCTCTTAAGAAGCCAAACAAAAGAAGCCAGCCAAGTTCTTTGAAACATGCAACACACTATACAAGTGTGCACCAGGAAGCATGCTTTTCAGGGACTACTGCAAGCAAAAGCAGCTGAGCTTATAGCATTCACAATGGAATTAATGTCAGTACCTGACCATCCTTGTTGATACTGTATTCTTACAGCTTTCCTTTGACTGGCAAAGGTATCACCTGTGTTGATGACACAGAGATATATATGTAGGAAGAAGTCATAATTCTTTGAAATCTGCAGTAAATCAGACAGGATGCACGCACTCCTATACAGAAGTACAATTTATGCCACATATAATCAAGATTACCAAATATTCAGCATGAACCGAGGGCCAATACGTCTGTTACATTACAGCAGATTTAACATCACAAGACGAATACATACATACCTCAACCTGCATTTCACGGCAAATGTCCATCCACACAGCAGTGTTCTTCTCCAGTTTACCACTAAGTCTGGTGTAATTGTCTCTGATGAGACAGACAAGTACCTCGGTGCAATGTGAATTCCACATCTGACTGTCTCTTGCACCTCCGTGAGACTGCGTCACTGTAACAGATATGTTTGTACTGTATGAAAAGAGAATAAGTGTATGACTGGAAATTCTACTTCATATAAACTTGGTTCTCCTATTTTTCATCCCAACAAGTAGACAAACAGTGCCAATAGTTTTGTGAATGATATTACAAGCCATCATATGAGTCATACTGTTAAAGTTAGTAAGACAGTTTTAGTGATGATCGTATGAAGTACTTGATGCAACACACCTATCTTTGATGCGCTGGTTTGTCCTGTCCTTGTGTATTCTTCCTGAGCACAATGACGAGCTAGACATAAGGAAGCGTCTCTTTCAGTGGCGTACTCAGTATGACAACGGCTACATGATGGTGCTTCGGTGCCTGAAAAAGTATAGATTATCAGAGATTAATAAATCTTAATAAAGCATTAGTAAGTATGGAGCTTGCAACAAATATATTGTACCTATTATGAATGACGGTATTGAGCAACAAGTAACAAATGTATGCAACATGCATGGTAATCCATTCCCAATCCCAGATAAATGAAAACGACTGTCCTTGTGAGTCAGCACAACTTTATCCATTAGGAAAACATCATTAAATGCTAGAGCATTATATTAATAATCTGTCATACTTTGTGCAGCAGATTGTCCATGATCATCTTCCACGAGGTGGACCACCAAGCAATTGGTCGCTTCGTTAATGGACTGGTATTCTTTACCACACCGCTGGCATTTAATTCCTAAAAAGTGAGAGCGAAATCAGTTTCTGGTAGCAGTACAATATTATTGGTGCATGCATAAATCACCAAATAATGAATGGAGATATTGTATTCTTATATTTAAATATGACAATGGTCTTGCGTTTGAATCTATATCTCTCAAAAGAAATTCTTTCATCATCAACAGGTAAAAATGTCAACTTGGCAGCTGAAACACACACACACACACACACACACACACACACACACACACACACACACATAAATATTAAACAAGTACCATACACAAAATTCCAATATACCATTGCCATTGTTCTACTGCTTAAATATTTCAACATGACAGTGCCAAACTGCAAGTAAAAACTGAACATATATCATACCTGATAACGGTCTTTGTGTTTCATGGACAGTTCCAGCATGAGAGCAAGCTTGAGCCTCTTCCACAGAATTGTGAAGAGACTGGCACACACTGCACACATATAGCCTGTGATGGGTGAAATGTGTCAATCAGTAAACACCGCCATATGATGCATGCCTGCTTTTGATAATCATTTACAGGCTATACCTGTGATGAAGTTTTTTTTTTTATTAGAAAGAGATGTTACAGTGGAAATGTATACTGTAATGAAAAAGCTGAGAAAGGAATTGGAATAAAAACATCATGAGGAATAACAATTAGGGTAATGCTCCTAAGTTCCATGTACCAGATTCTTTTTAAGTGAGGATGCTAATAAAAATCACTTTTGTGAGATAAATAGTGGTCATAAAGTTGTGCAGTACCTTGGTGACAAGCAACCAAACCTAGATGAATCATGAGAAATTTAGGAATCAAATGGAAAGGTCCATGTGGTGGGAAACTAATCCACATGTGTACCCTAGTATCTTTGCTTTCTTTTATTCATGGTTTTATACTAACTGAAGTTTGGGAATAAATTTTACACCTAACACATCCTTCCATATATTTTCCCCTCTAATTAAGTTAATCTGATAGTTTCTCATGTGTTTCAAGCTTCTTATGCTCTGCTTTGAAACTGCCCACTATTCCTATTCTAGCCCCATCAAAGGGGGAAAAAGTTAGGAAAGAAAAGCAAAATGGGGCTCTTCCAAAACAGTAATGCACATGAAAAACATGAAGCGCACGGCACACCATATGAAAAAAGATATCAAAACAAAAGTAAATGAATGTAATACGGCAGCAATATTTCATAGTGCTATTTTGATGCTGAACATTAGGCATCTCCGAGTAACTACTATAATAACACCACATTATTCATTTTGCAAATATATGTACCATTAATACACAGGGCAAGAATGTGTGTCTAAAAAATTACCAAGGTTCTTGTCTTTCCATTTTTTTCCCAATATAATTTTGGTACCTGTTAAACATAATTTTTTAGAAATGAAACATGAATGGTTGGCATCTGAAGCATTTGAGGAGCAATACTATACAAAAGGAACCAGGCTAAGGGAAGCTAATGAAAATAATTTTAAATGCTTCTGGGAGAACTCATGTTTGAAATATTTACCCTGTGAATGCTTCTACCCATCAATGTTTCTGCACTGGACACAATTTGCATTAAAAGACACAGTTTGCCAGTCAAAATCATTATAAAACTGGTGAAGGGTTTAAGTAAAAACATAGCTAATAATGCAGAATACGCCTTAAGCTGATAAAAGCTCTCTTGAAACTTACTTTTTCCTTATGTTTTACCATAGGCTGCGAAGACACAGCTTACTATATCAGCAAGTAATTACTGTTCATAATCTTTCATTGTAGAATTCCAAATTAACCCACACCAATTTTACTTACGTATCACTGGTCTCCATTGTCCTATCCACTGTCCTTCACGGCACTTCTGTTTCACGTGGCTCCTGCTGAGATTTGAGGCCTCTCCAGTGGAAAACACCGTTCCTCAAGAACCACACGTTGATGAAGTAATATGGAAAATCACACACACTTCAATGAGTTCAACAGGTGGAAGGCTTTCTTCTTCTCTACCGAGTCCGGCTCGACCTCCGTTGCTCAAGATTTGTTTACAAAATGGAAAGTCAATATCGGTCAAAATACCTCGGGAGGAACATTGACTAATCTTGCCTAGTCATGCACAAGGTTCAATATCGTTTTGACTTTTAGTGCTCGCGAAAACGGGTATCACCATGAAAGTCAATATACGATATCAATATTGGTCAAGACATCTTGACTTTTAATGTTGCGAAAACGCGTTTCTAATATTATTAGTCTGTGATTACTGACAAGGCAGTTTTTAGGCGGGTGAGAAGGCTGACATTTTGGCGGGTTTGGTGAGAGGAACTCGGTGGGTTGGCAGTTTCTGACCTGGCAACCCTGGGCAGCACTGAGGTGTAGTCTGTGGGTGCCAGTGGTAGAGACAACACACTCTTCTTCAAACTCTTCAGGGATTTTCATCTGAAGGTACTGGCCTAGAAAGAGAGAGAGAGAGAGAGAGAGAGAGAGAGAGAGAGAGAAGGGGGAGAGGGAGAAATTTTAATAGTACATATTATATGTTCGAGATGGAGGGGGAGGGGGAGACAGAGGATGAGATGAAGAGGAGTGAGGGAGGTGAGGTGAGTTGGAGAGAGTGCAGCCTGATGGTGAAGGACAGAGGGACATTGATAGATAGATAGATAGATGGACAGATAGATAGACTAAGGTAGGTATTTATCGATGGGTAAAAGTGGAAAATATTTGAGGTGAAATATTATGTGAACTGAAGTATTTATAACAGATGATAAGAAGTCTCTCTCAACTTAAGAATATTAGCCAGCAAAGGAAAGTGAGAAGCAGAAGTGAGATATTAGGGCTTGTCCACACGTGTTGCTGGAACAGGTGCTGACAACATCAAAACAATAACGAACAAGCTGCAAACATACCCGGAACAGCAGCGTCCAGAGACGAACTTTCGTATCTCTGGCCAGAGAAACATGATAAGCCTCTCTCAGCCTAAGAATATTAGCCAGCAGGAGGAGGGAGGGGGAGACCGAGGATGAGATCGACTGATGAAGTGGAGAGGTATAAGGGAGAGAAGGGGTGTAAGTTTAGGGGATGGCAGCGAAATGGCAGGGGGCAAGGCGACATGGAGGCGATTTATTTGTGGCCACCCCTTATGGGATTAAGGCGTCTGGCTATAGATAGACAGATAGGAAGAAGAGAAGAAGAAGAGGTAGAATATTAAATGATCCGTTGTTCCCGTTTGTGCATGCAGTTCGCGAGGAAGACACGGCACCACCTCGTCACCATGGCTCCCTGTGTACAAACGTATTACATATACCGGATCAATATCATCTTTACCGACATCAGCGAAACTACCGCGCGGGAAATCGGCGAGAGTGGCGCTATTTCGTACAGGTGAGATTACGTCACTTCAGGTATTACACTTTCGATAATGGAGAGGCGAGGGTCCTACGCACTGTGGTACTGCGTGAGGTGGAGCCAGGCCTCACCCTCCCCTGCATTTCGGCGTGAGGAGATCCCTAGTCTTACCCTGGCGTGGCCCTGTGTACTTACAAGGGGGGCGCCGTTCCCTATGCGGTGTATGTACTGTACTTTACCTGTTGGAGGGACCCACAGAAGAAGGTGCTATAGTGAATGGAGGTGAGGCGCCGTGATTATAGTTTCAGTACTCATATATATATAGAGAGAGAGAGATAGATAGATAAATACATAGATAAATAGATACAGATAGATAGATAGATAGATGATAGATAGTAGGTATATAGATCAATAGCTCATAAAAATAGATTGATAGAAAGATGTTCCCAGCGCATATACTGTATAAATAGAAAAAAGAGATACATACCGATAGATAAATGTATAGATAGATAAAGATATACTATTGATAGATAAATGAATAGATAGATAAAGATATACTGTTGATAGATAAGTAGGTAGTCAGACAGATAGATGAAACTGATATGGATAAGTCGATAGAATTAACCATAAAAGTGACCACCAACGACTCAGAAAAAAATGTTTTATATTTTTTTCTGAGTCGTTGGTGGTCAGATAAAAGAAAAGATAAAAAAAACATTGTCGGAAGGAAAAAGTAAGAAAAAAAAAGGAAAGGATTGAGAGAGGAGATAATTAGCTTAGCGTGGCGTTACTGTTATATGCTTGGGTGGGTGTCGTGAGAGAGAGAGAGAGAGAGAGAGAGAGAGGAGTGTGTGTGTGTGTGTGTGTGTGTGTGTGTGTGTGTGTGTGTGTGTGAGAGAGAGAGAGAGAGAGAGAGAGAGGGAGAGAGAGAGAGAGAGAGAGGTGTTCGTTGATTACAGGTGGTCCAGGTGAGACAGGTGTGTTTCCTGGATTACCTGCACGTTTCCCGTTGATTATCCCTTCAGGAGCCAATCACTGATCCCGGAATTTTATGTCAGATTGGGTATTTATTGGCAAATTCTCTCTCTCTCTCTCTTTCTCTCTCTCTCTCTCTCTCTCTCTCTCTCTCTCTCTCTCTCTCTCTCTCTCTCTCTCTCTCTCTCTCTCTCTCTCTCTCTCTCTCTCTCTTAAGGACTTCCATCCATATACTCCTCAATGTTCCTCTTCCACTTTTCTCTCTTGTTGTTGTTGATGTTGGTTATTGTTGTTATTGTTGTTGTTGTTGTTTATTGCAGCAGATGTCACCGTTTCAATAGCAACGTCACTTTCCCCTCATCACCATTATATTCAACACTTTCATCGTCATAATCACTGTCTTGCATATCACCCTCTCCTTAAGCCTTCTGGAATACATGTCAGGAGCATCTTAGTCATTTTCATCCACTTTCCTTCACTTTCCTTCACTTTCACTCACTTCCCTTCACTTTCCTTCACTTCCCTTCACTTTCCTTCACTTCCCTTCACTTTCCTTTACTTTTATTCACTTTCATTCACTTTCCTTCACTTTCATTCACTTCCCTTCACTTTTATTCACTTTCCTTCACTTTCCTTCACGTTCATTCACTTTCCTTCACGTTCATTCACTTTCCTTCACTTTCATTCACTTTCATCCACATCCCTTCACTTTCATTCACTTTCATTCACTTCTCTTTACTTTTATTCACTTTCCATTCACTTTCATCCACTTTCATTCACTTTCATTCACTTTCATTCACTTTCTCATCTCCCTCAGTGTCCTCTCAACCTCATTTTCATTATTATCATCATCATCATGATGGCCATCATCGTCATCATCATCATCATCATCTTCATACTCGCACCCGGGGCTAGAGAGGGAGGCCTTCACGTAGTGGCACTGATATGACTGGGTGGTTCCCCTGTCCGGTTAACAAACGTCCCTCAACACTCCTGTTACTACTACTACTACTACTACTACTACGACTACTTCTGCGATGACTACTACTATTACTACTACTACGTCTACTACTACTACTTTACCTGTTAATAACAACCAGTTTTCCGGAAGCCAACTAATGATTCACCTGAGTACACCTTCACCGATGGGCGGATGGTGGGGGAGAGGTTGGTGTGGATGGGGTGCAGTGCGGTGTGGTTGGGTGTGTGGGTGTGGGGGTGGTGGGGTGGATGTGGATGGGTGTGTGGGTGTTAGGATGGTAGGGTGGATGTGGATGGGGTGCAGTGTGGTATGGATAGGTGTTGTGTGGTTGCGTGGACAGGCAGCGTGGATAGAAGTAACGCAATCTGTTCCGTTACTGAACATAAGGTCCAGTCCACGCCCCCTCTCTCTCTTTCTCACGCACACACACACACACACACACACACACACACACACACACACACACACGCGCGCGCGCGCAAACCACCTGTAACCTCACACTACCACAGCTGAGAAATTCCGCTATGTAACCTTCCCTGTGTTAACTTTTTATAACCTTTGGACCTAATTACGGTAAGATTAAGAGGCTTCGTAACGCCTTTTTCATTGCGATATATGCTGAGACGGGTTTCATGGTCCTGGTTTCTTCACCCACCAGGTTTAGATTTGTCAAGATGGGCGCGACGACGACGACGATGATGATGATCATGACAATGATGATGATGATGATGATGGGAGTGAAGGGGCAAGTGTACTTCAGGGGCGACTGTCCAGTAGCACCCATTATCAAGGACTTTGACTTGGAGAGGGTGAGTGATGATGATGATGATGATGATGATGATGGCAGTACCTACCTACTTCTTGGCTTTCTTCAGTACTTACCTATACCTACGTCTCTTTCAGTATCTGGGGAGATGGTTCGAGCAGGAGAGGTATTTCGTCGCGTACCAAGAGGTGGGACGGTGCTGGAGTTACACTTTCATCAAGGACTACAGGACGGGCAATATAACTCTCAGGACCGATTTTTGGGACATTTTGTAAGTAGGTGTGTGTAAGTAGGTAAGTGTGTGTGTGTGTGTGTGTGTGTGTGTGTGTGTGTGTGTGTGTGTGTGTGTGTGTGTGTGTGTGTGTGTGTGTGTGTGTGTGTGTGTGTGTGTGTGTGTGTGTGTGTGTGTGTGTGTGTGTGTGTGAGGCAAAAACAAAGATATAATTCCTCGCAAATAATATATGAACCAAAACTTACTCATTTTTATTCCTGTGTGTGTGTGTGCGGGTGTGTGTGTGTGTATGTGTGTGTGTGTGTGTGTGTGTGTGTGTGTGTGTGTGTGTGTGTGTGTGTGTGTGCGTATAAACCAAAAAGATAACTCCAAGCCTTGATCCTCCCAGGCTGAACCGCCCCACAGTCTTTACTGGAGGCGTGACTGTTATGAGGCCCTACTCTGCCCCCAACTTCCTGACTTACACCCATCCAAGACTGCCTGTCCTAGCGAACCACGTTCAAGTATTAGCCACCGATTACGACTCGTGGACACTCGTGTATGCCTGTGTCCCTCAACCCATCGGACATACTAGTGAGTCTATTCGATATTCTTGCTTTATTGTTTATTTTTTTATAGTTATTGACGTGGGTGCTATTCGATTACTTGGACTAATATTCATCTTACTTCGTCTTCAATGCTGAGTTGTTGCAATGGAGTTATACTGAAAGGTTATGCTTGTCAAGAAGTGCTATACGATGTTGAGTCATAGCATTGTCGTCTTCCGTCACCGAGCTACGTGAAATAAGCTGAAGGACGAAAATCTGGGCCAAGTTAGAGTGAAACGCGTATAGTGAGTTGGGTATAGTAAGCTATGGGAGGGAAGAGAAGGGGAATTGAGGAGAGGATGTGAGAGAGGAGGGAATGGGAAGAGAAGGGTAAGGGAAGGGAGGAAAGAAGAAGAAATGGCAGGGTAGGGTAAGGTAATGGTTGAAGGGACTTGTGGGTGTAAGGGAAGGATAGGGAAGGAGAAGATTGGATAGGGTAGGATAGGGTAGGGGATGGAAAGCTAGGGTTGAGTAGCTCAGTGTAAGGCAGGATAGGGGTAGGCTAGGGTAGGGTAGGCTAAGTTAGACTAGGGTAGGAGAGAGCAGAGAAGGGTTGTTAGGGCAGGAGAGAAGTAAGACCCAAACTTAACTAAATCAAACTCAGTCTACCCAAACCAACCCAATCTGACCTAACCTAACCTCACCTCAACAGGAAGAGTGAGGATTATGACCCGGAGCCCCCACCCCCCCTACCACGTCATCGAGGAGGCGAAAACCACCCTTATCTCCTTGGGCATAGATGTCAAATTCCTGGAGAAACAGGATACATCTTGTTATAAGCATTACTGAGTGTGTGTGTGTGTGTGTGTGTGTGTGTGTGTGTGTGTGTGTGTGTGTGTGTGTGTGTGTGTGTGTGTGTGTGTGTGTGTGTGTGTGTGTCTGTGTCTGTGTCTGTGTCTGTGAGTCTGTCTGTGTGTACCCAGAAAGGAGTTTTTCCGTCCATCCTCTTTTGTTGATCTTGTCCTTCAATAAATCCACTTTACTGTTTTTACTCTACCTGTGTTTATTTCACCTGTGTAATTACTGAAGCAATTAAAGATTCTCCACACCTGAGGTACGATAGATAAATTTAGAGCTGATAGATGTGTTTGTTTGTTTATTTGGCTGAGTTATTGTGATTGTCGTTGCTATTGTTAGGGTTTTGTTGTTGCTTTTGTTTTGTTCTTTTGTTGTTTTGTTTTTTTGAAGTGCTTAGGATTAGATTTAGAGTTGGACTGGCATACATACATGCACTTACACACACATACACACACGCCCACATACACATATGCTCATACATACACACATGCACATACAGATATGCAAATAAACTCAAATACACATATGCACATACACACACACGCACATACACACATACAAACATGCACATACACATACATAAAAATAAACACATATACATCCACACTAGTACACACACAGTACATACACAAAAACACACATACACGTTTATATTTACAAAGACATTCACTCATACACACAGACACAGCGTGCTTACATACATACACATACATATGCACATACAATTGAAAGCATAGCAGTACACATAAACAAATGCACAAACATAGGCTACAGAGACACATACATACACACATATATAAATACGTACGTACAGACACATGCACATACTTACGTACACACATTATGTACATGCACATACATACACAAATATACATGCACCTACATACACACACATATACACCTGCGTCGGTACACATACATACGTACAAACACATACATACATACGTACATACATACATACATATATACATACATACATACATTCACAAATATTATTGAAGACGGATTCGAAACTAGAGAAAACTTGTTCTTTATGAGAAACTAAGATAAATTTTGAGAAGTAAATGTCTATTCCTATTTATCTATTTATACATTTGTATATATATTTATTGATTGGATTGTTATTTTTCATCTTTTTACGTATATTATTTTCTTGATCCTACTTCATCTCATCCTTAGGAGAAAAATATGATGATGAAGAGGATGAACATAAGAACATGAGAAGAGAGGATAACTGCAGTAGGCCGGTTGGCCCATGCTAGGCAGCTCCTAGAAGAGTAACTGAACTACTAGAATGAGATAAGGATAGCAAAGAAGAAGGCTCTCCCCCGCCCTCTAAACCCACCAGCCGAACCCGGCAGGAAAAAGTCAGAAAGAACACCAAGCAGTATAGAAAAACTGGCGTGAACATTTTACAGGAAAGTATGAAAGGAGAATAGAGACTATCATAGTGTAACCTGAAGAGGAAAAATTATGAATTAGTATTGGTTATAAGATTTTCTTTTTTCTATATCCACCCTTTATTTGTCATATATTTATCTAGCTTATACTTGAAACTCTCAATGGAAGAGGCAGCAACTACTTTACTAGGTAGCTTATTCCATTCGTCTAATACTCTATTACCAAACCAATTTCTACCTATTTCCTTATTAAAACAGAATTTTTCTAGTTTGAAGCCATTATATCTAGTTCTATCCTGTATGCTCACTTTAAGTACCTTGCTAATATCTCCCTTATTTATACCCTTCATCCACTTAAGCACCTCAATTAAGTCTCCCCTTACTCTTCGCCTCTCTAGCGAATGCAGACTTAGTCTTTTCAGTCTGTCTTCATATGACAGATTCCGGACGTCATGTATCATTTTTGTCATTCTTCTCTGTACATTTTCTAACGAATTAATATCCATTCTATAGTAAGGACACCAAAATTGTACTGCCTAGTCTAAATGTGGCCTTACTAATGCTAGATAAAGTTTCAGTATTATTTCTGATGATCTATTGCTCACGCTTCTCGAAATCAATTCTAGGACCCTATTTGCTTTATTTCTCGCATTAATACACTGTTGCCTTGGTTTAAGGTCGTTACTAATCATAACTCCTAGATCCCTCTCGCATTCCGTTTTGCTAATTTCTTTCTTATCTATGCTATATTTAGTGTCTCCAATGGTCATGCCTACGTTAAGTACTTTACATTTTTCAACGTTAAATTCCATTTGCCAAGTTTTACACCATTTGGACAATATATCGAGGATGATGATGATGATGAGGAGGAGGAGGAGAAGGGGGATGATGATGATGATGATGATGATGATGATTATGATGATGATGATGGTGATGAGGAGGAGGAGGAAGAAAAGGGTGATGATAATCATGCTGGTGATGATATCGATGATGATGATGATGATGATAATGATAATGATATGCCTTTGTGCCAACTCGGAGGGAGAGTGGTAAATAGGACGAATCGTACCTCATGCTGGAGGAGTGTGAGTTGAGAAGTGTGAGTCCGCAGGAGGAGATATGTATGTGGCAAGCGTGGTAGTAGTAGTAGTGGTGGTAGTAGTTGTATTTGTACTATTCATGGTGGTAGGCGTAGTAGTGGTGGTGGTGGTGGTGGTAGTATGGTCTGACAAATCTAAACTGGCGGCTAGGGTGTGGCGCGACCCTCTGTACAGTATTGCTAGTTTCCCAAACCCGCGATGTGAAACGGCTGTTATATATGTAAAAGGCAGCACAAATAAGATAAACACATACGAATACAATGTTAACGTGTGTATTATAATACATGAAAGAACAGTAAATTTATTATGCATAAAATATTTATACGGCAATACAGAAACGTGGCATTAATATTTTCCAGTGGTGCTAAAAAAAATGTAGTCACTTTTATTGGCTGTTTCCGTATTTCTGGGGTGAGTAATAATGTCACAATTATGATTACATGATAATGTGCAGGAATATAAGTAAAAATATGCCATTTTGTTAGTCAAAAAAATAATATATTAAACCCTCCTGAGCGGCAACACTCACACCGACCTAGTCTAACCCGGCCAGAGCGACTTGGTTCACTTTCCTTTGTGTCCTTGACTCAGACAGGATGGCAACTCACCCAGCCCCCAATAATAAATATTTTTAAAAATAATTAGATATAATAAAAAATAGAGAAATGAAAGCATAAGTTTATAAGTCACTTATAATGGAAACAAAATTCCCCAGGGTGACGCACATCTCCTCCCAGGAGAGAGAGAGAGAGAGAGAGAGAGAGAGAGAGAGAGAGAGAGAGAGAGAGAAAATTTAGTCTTCTTAGTCTGTCTTCATATGAAAAGTTCCAAATATCATGTATCATTTCTGTCATTCTTCTTTGAGCGTTTTCAAACACATTTATATCCATCCCTACATGTTGCTACTACAGTGCTATGTCCATCACTGATGTGCAGTACTGTTAGCACCAGAGTCATAATGACCACTCTGTTCCTCCCCTACATCTGCCTCTTTGTCTGAAGCCCTCACACCCTTTACCAAGCCTGCCCAACCCAGCCCTGCTCCCCTAATTACTGACGACGCAAAGCTCTCCCTTTGCCTCATCCAGGACCCACCTATACCTGGCCTCATCTACCACTCCATACCTTCTGTATTATCCCTCTCTCTCTCTCTCTCTCTCTCTCTCTCTCTCTCTCTCTCTCTCTCTCTCTCTGGGGGGCGCGGTAGCACAGTGGTAGCGCGCTGGACTCGTAATCGGGGGGTTGCTAGTTCGAGCCTCGCCCGGGCTGCCGTGCCGGGAGGGGTAGCTCCCTCCTGTAACCCTAGCGGGGCTATATAGTCCAATACAGGGCTTAGCTCGGGGGAACTCCATTTCTCCCATTTCTCTCTCTCTCTCTCTCTCTCTCTCTCTCTCTCTCTCTCTCTCTCTCTCTCTCTCTCTCTCTCTCTCTCTCTCTCTTTAATCCAGATTAAAGTCCATTCTCTCCACTCATCCTGTTATCCCCCTACCCCTCCCCGGAGAGAAACTGCGACCTCCTTGTAAATGTTAAACAGGTGCTGCGGTCTGACCCTCTCTCACCTGACCCCGCTCCTCTTTGGTCTGACTTTCCGACCGCCACCTTCTACTACTACTAATACTACCAACACACACACACACACACACACACACACACACACACACACACACACACACACACACACACACACATACACAAACACACACATACACACACACACACACACACACACACACACACACACACACACACACACACACACACATACACAAACACACACATACACACACACACACACACACACACACACACACACACACACACACACACACACACCTCTACGGGTTAATAATAGAGAAGAATGAGAATAACTGGGTCTCACCACTCCCAAGACTGATGGATGAGGTGTGTGTGTGTGTGTGTGTGTGTGTGTGTGTGTGTGTGTGTGTGTGTGTGTGTCATTTTCCTGTCTGCGCTTTTTGGGCGCGTTATCGGGATGGATTTGGCGCCAACAGCACCCACCGACCTGGCAGCACTGAGGTGTAGTTAGTGGGTGTCAGTGGTGGAGACAATACACTCTTCTTCACGCTCTTCAAGGATTTTCATCTGAAGGTACTGGCAGAGAGAGAGAGAGAGAGAGAGAGAGAGAGAGAGAGAGAGAGAGAGAGAGAGAGAGACTGAGAGACAGAGAAAGAGACAGAGAGGGAGAGGGAGAAATTTTAATAGTACATATTATATGTTCGAGATGGAGGGGGAGGGGGAGACAGAGGATGAGATGGAGAGAAGGAGTGAGGGAGGTGAGGTGAGTTGGAGAGAGTGCAGTCTGATGGTGAAGGACAGAGGGACATTGATAGATAGATAGAAAGATAGATAGATGGACAGATAGACAGATAGAGGTAGGTGTTTTTCGGTGGGTAAAAGTGGAAAATATGAAAGGTGAAATATTAGGTGAACTTGAGTATTTTAACAGATGATAAGAAGTCTCTCTCAACTTAAGAACATTAGCCAGCAAAGGAAAGTGAGAAGCAGAAGTGAGATATTAGGGCTTGTCCACAAGTGTGCTGGAACAGGTGCTGACAACATCAAAACAATAACGAACAAGCTGCAAACATACCCGGAACAGCAGCGTCCAGAGGCGTACTTTCGTATATCTGGCCAGAGAAACATGATAAGCCTCTCTCAGCCTAATATTAGCCAGCAGGAAAAGGGAGGGGGAGACCAAGGATGAGATCGACTGATCAAGTGGAGAGGTATAAGGGAGAGAAGGGGTGTAAGTTTGGGGGATGCCAGCTAAATGGCAGGGGACGGGGCGACATGGAGGCGATTTATTTGTGGCCACCCCTTATGGGATTAAGGCGTCTGGCTATAGATAGACAGATAGGAAGAAGAGAAGAAGAAAAGCTAGAATATTAAATGATCCGTTGCTCCCGTTTGTGCATGCAGTTCGCGAGCAAGACACGGCACCACCTCGTCACCGTGGCTCCCTGTGTACAAACGTATTACATACACCGGATCAATATCATCTTTACCGACATCAGCGAAACTACCGGACATGAAATCGGCGAGAGTGGCGCTATTTCGTACAGGTGAGATTACGTCACTACAGGTATTACACTTTCGATAATGGAGAGGCGAGGGTCCTACGCGTGGTGGCACTACGTGAGGTGGAGCCAGGCCTCACCCTCCATTGCATTTCGGCGTGAGGAGATCCCTAGTCTTACCCTGGCGTGGCCCTGTGTACTTACAAGGGGGGCGCCGTTCCCTACGCGGTGTATGTACTGTACTTTACCTGTAGGAGGGACCCACAGAAGAAGGTGCTGTAGTGAATGGAGGTGAGGCGCGGTGATTATAGTTTCAGTACTCATATATATATATATATATATATATATAGATATATAGATAGATAAATAGATAGATATATAGACACTTAGAGATAGATAGACAGATAGATAGAGAAGTAGGTAGATAGTTAAATAGCTCGTAAAAATAGATTAATTGATAGATAAATGTTCCCAGCGTATATACTATATAAATAGATAAAAGATATACATACCGATAGATAAATGTATAGATAAAGATATACTATTGATAGATAAATGAATAGATAGATAAAGATATACTGTTGATAGATAAATAGGTAGTCAGAAAGATAGAGGAAACTGATATGGATAAATCGATAGAATTAACCATAAAAAGTGACCACCAACGACTCAGAAAAAAATATATAAGAGTTACAGATAAAAGGAAAGATAAAAAAAACATTGTCGGCAGAAAAAAGTAAGAAAAAAAAAAAAGGATTGAGAGAGGAGATAATTAGCTTAGCGTGGCGTTACTGTTATATGCTTCGGTGGGTGTCGTGAGAGAGAGAGAGAGAGAGAGAGAGAGAGGAGTGCGTGTGTGTGTGTGTGTGTGTGTGTGTGTGTGTGTGTGTGTGTGTGTGTGTGGCGAGGGAAAGTGAAACAGAGGGTGACAGTTATAATGAGAAGGTGTGTGTGTGTGTGTGTGTGTGTGTGTGTGTGTGTGTGAGAGAGAGAGAGAGAGAGAGAGAGGTGTTCGTTGATTACAGGTGGTCCAGGTGAGACAGGTGTGTTTTCTGGATTACCTGCACGTTTCCGGTTGATTATCCCAGCTGGAGCCAATCACTGATCCCAGAATTTTGTCAGATTGGGTATTTATTGGCTAATTCTCTCTCTCTCTCTCTCTCTCTCTCTCTCTCTCTCTCTCTCTCTCTCTCTCTCTCTCTCTCTCTCTCTCTCTCTCAACGACTTATATCCATCTATATACTCCTCAATGTTCCTCTTCCACTTTTCGCTCTTGTTGTTGTTGTTATTGTTGTTGTTGTTGTTGTTTATTGCAGCAGATGTCACCGTTTCAATAGCAACGTCACTTTCCCCTCATCACCATTATATTCAACACTTTCATCGTCATAATCACTGACTTGCATTTCACCCTCTCCTTAAGCCTTCTGGAATACGTCAGGAGCATCTTAGTCATTTTCGTCCACTTTCTTTCACTTTCATTCAGTTTACTTCATTTTCCTTCACTTTCTTTCACTTTCCTTCACTTCCCTTCACTTTCCTTCACTTTCATTCACTTCCCTTCACTTTCACTCACTTTCACTTTCATTCACTTCCCTTCACGTTCCTTCACTTTCATTCACTTCCCTTCACTTCCCTTCACTTTCCTTCAATTTCATTCACTTTCATCCACTTCCCTTCACTTTCACTCACTTTCATTCACTTTCGTGCACTTCCCTTTACTTCCATTCACTTTCATTCACTTTCCTTCACTTTCCTTCAATTTCATCCACTTCCCTTCACTTTCCTTCATTTTCATCCACTTCCTTTCACTTTCATTCACTTTCGTTCACTTTCTCATCTCTCTCAGTGTCCTCTCAACCTCATTTTCATTATTATCATCATCATCATCATGGCCATCATCGTCATCATCGTCATCATCATCATACTCGCACCCGGGGCTAGAGAGGGAGGCCTTCACGTGGTGGCACTGATATGACTGGGTGGTTCCCCTGCCCGGTTAAACAAACTTCCCTCAACACTCCTATTACTACTATTACTGCTACCACTGCTATTATGAATACTCCTGCTACTACTACTACTACTATGACTACTACTACGATTACTACTACTACTACTACTACTACGGCTACTGCTACTACTTTACCTGTTAATTACAACCCGTTTTCCGGAAGCCAATTAATGATTCACCTGAGCACACCTTCACAGATGGGCGGACGGTGGGGGAGGGGTGGGGAAGGGGTGGGTGTGGATGGGGTGGAGTGCGATGTGGATGGGTGTGTTGGTGTAAGGGTGGATGTGGATGGGGTGGAGTGTGGCATGGATTGGTGTGGTGTGGTTACGTGGACGGGCAGCGTGGAAAGAAGTAACGCAATTTGTTCCTTTACTGAACACATGGTAAATTCCCCCCCCCTCTCTCTCTCTCTCTCTCTCACACACACACACACACACACACACACACACACACACACACACAAACCACCTGTAACCACATACTACCACAGTCGACAAATTCCTATATGTAACCTTCCCTATGTTACCTTTTTATACCTTCGGTCAGAATTATTTCAAGATTAAGAGGCTTCGTAACGCCTTTTTCATTGCGATTTATTCTAAAGACTGGTTTAATGGTCCTGGTTTCTTCTCCCACCAGCTGTCGATTTGTCAAGATGGGCGCGACAACGACGATGATGATGATGATGATGATGATGATGATTACATAGGATTAGACAGGAAAGCAAACAGCAACAGACCTTATGGTTCTTTCGAGGCAGCTTGTTACAGAGAAATCTATGACTACAAGATCTATTCTACATGCTGAAGGAGAAGAATAGTAAAGCAAGAAGGCTCCCCCCACCACCAAACCCTCCAGGAAAAAGTGAGAAAAAACACCATGTAGCATGGAAAAACTGACATGGAAATTTCATAGGAAAAAATGGAAAGGAAAAGTCACATTCTATAATACTTTGTCTATAAGCTACTCGATTGAGTAACGTGAAAGAGAAAGTAATCAAATAAACTAATAATTACGACATGACATTATAAACCGGTACATTGAGTTTATGGGAAGTCTGCAGACATAACGTGGAAACTACACACTGCACAGTGTGGATGTTTAGGGGTGGTGCAGCAGCCTTGCCGGCGATTTTGAGGTAGGCAGCAGTCAATCAGGCCCTAACTCCGTTCACTCCACTGAGACAAGGAACTCTCCCCTGTGGGACACGTACACAAGTTTCCTCTTGAAGCAGTGACCCCTGGTACATTTAAAAAATCCCGATGGTGGTCACTTGACTAACAGGGACCCTCAGTGATCCACAGCCCATCACAGGTCGAAAGTAAGAGTAGTGACCATTAACTCACGGTTATCTGTGCAGATCTTAATCTGTGCTTATAATGCTTTCTTTGCATTGGGGAGATTTAAAAACATATGCGACGGGTGTCTGAGATGAAAGGGGGCTGCACAGCACATAGTGTGGATGTACAATGCACAGAGTGGATCTTTAGCAGTGGTGCAGCAGCCTTGCCTGGCGCTTTTTTGGTAGGCAGCAGTCAATCAGACCCTAGCTCCGTTCACTCCACTGAGACAAGGAACACTCCCATGTGGGACAAGTACACAAGTTTCATCCTGAAGCAGTGACCCATGATACATTAAAAAAATCCTGATGGTGGTCACTTGACTAACAGGGACCCTCAGTGATCCACAGCCCATCACAGGTCGAAAGTAAGAGTAGTGACCATTAACTCAGGGCTATCTGTGCAGATCCTAATCTGTGCTTACTGCATATTACCTCATTTGCACTGAGTAAACTGAAAAATGTATAATGACGTGACGTGATGCTATGTTAAGTTTACAGGGTGTCTTGTAGACACGAGGGGACTGCACAATGTGGATGTTTAGGGGTGGTGCAGCAGCCTTGCCTGGCGCTTTTAAGGTAGGCAGCAGTCAATCAGTCCCTAGCTTCGTTCACCCCACTGAGACAAGGAACTCTCCCATGTGGGACAAGTACACAAGTTTCATCCTCAAGCAGTGACCCCTGATACATTAAAAAATCCTGATGGTGGTCACTTAACTAACAGGGACCCTCAGTGATCCACAGCCCATCACAGGTCAAAAGTAAGAGTAGTGACCATTAACTCAGGGTTATCTGTGCAGATCCTAATCTGTTCTTATATTACTTTATTTGCGTTGAAAAAATTGAAAAATGTATAATGACGTGACGCAACACTATGTACGGGTACGTTGTTTACAGGGTGTCTTGTAGACAAAAGGGGAATGAACTTACTCGCAGCTATAAAAGCAAGTTATTCGGACAGAAAAAGAGTCAGCTGAGGATTCTCGTGCAAATACTTGTCTATTTTGTTTTTGAATGTCTCAATTGAGATACTATTCACGGTATCTGAGGGTAATCTGTTCCAGATTTTTGTTTTAAATATCTAGGGTCACATGTTGCTGTGGATGGAAGAATAGATGCAGAAGTGAAGTTTAGAATAAATGAAGTAGGAAAGGTGCTGGGAGGAATGAAAAAAGTGTTTAAATGTCGTTCGCTTAGAGTGGATGTAAAGAGAAGGCTGTATGAGGGTGTTGTGGTACCGACTGCATTGTATGGGGCTGAAACATGGAATATGGGTGTAGCAGAGAGGAAAAGTTCGAATGTAATGGAGATGAGATGTCTGAGGAGTATGTGTGGAGTGACGCGTATGGATCGAGTGCGAAATGATGAAGTGCGAAGGAGAACTGGAGTTGTTCGGGAGATGGCTGGTAGAGTTGAGCAGAGGGTGTTGCAATGGTTTGGGCATATGGAGAGAATGGATAATGAGCGATTGGTGAAAAAGATAACTAGATCTGATGTGAGAGGTGTAAGGCTGAGAGGAAGACCACGAATAGGATGGATGGACAGTGTGAAGAGACCGCTGGATGCGAGAGGGATGTCTGTTGAACAAGGAAGAGTGGCTGTGCGTGACAGAAATAAATGGAGAGAAATTGTGAATGAGTAAGTGATGATGCAGCCCTGAGGGGATATTCTCCCGCATTTGATCTGATTAGCTAGTCAGGTCAAGTGCGGGTAAGGGGGTGGGTCTATTATGATGTGGCAGGGGTAAACCAGTCCTGCTGTCGGGCCCTGCTGCGGATGTCACTGATTGCATTGCACAGTTGACCCTTGTGCGGTGTGGTGCGGTGAGGATCTGTCCGTTCTCCCCTTTGGGGCTAAGATGCGAATGAATGTGTTTGAATGGATGAGTAAATGGAGCGTGAATCGTCCTGTCTCGGCTACCTCCCTTTCCCTGGTTGAAGCAGCCTAGGTATATAGATAGATAGATAGATTTTGCTTCATGGGATTGGAAACGCTTTCCCATAATTTTCCAGCCATTACTCTGGTTTGACTCGACTGGTCTATATCAAAATATTTATTCATGTCTAAGTTGTCATATCCCTTCATGATTTTGAAAACTTCAGTAAGGTCCCCTCTTAACCTGCGCTTAGTTAGGCTAAATAATTTAAGTTCCTCAAGGCGTTCCTCATATGGTTTGTTTCTAAGTCGTGGTACCATTTTTGTGATTCTTCGCTGATGAAGGGAGTGAAGGGGCAAGTGAACTTCAGGGGCGACTGTCCTATAACACCCAAAATCAAGGACTTCGACTGGGAAAGGGTGAGTGATCATGATGATGATGGCAGTGCCTACATACGTCTTGGCTTTCATCAGTACTTACCTACCAACGTCTTCTTCAGTACCTGGAGAGATTGTTCGAGCAGGAGAGGTATTTCGTTGGGTTCCAAGAGGTGGGACGGTGATGGAGTTACACTTACATCAAGGACTACAAGACGGGCAACATATCTTCCTGGGACGATTTTGGGACATTTTGTAAGAAGGTGTGTGTAAGTAGGTAAGTGTGTGTGTGTGTGTGTGTGTGTGTGTGTGTGTGTGTGTGTGTGTGTGTGTGTGTGTGTGTGTGTGTGTGTGTGTGAACAAAAACAAAGATAATAATTCCTCCCAAATAATATATGAACCAAACTTTCTGATTTTTATTCATGTGTGTGTGTGTGTGTGTGTGTGTGTGTGTGTGTGTGTGTGTGTGTGTGTGTGTGTGTGTGTGTGTGTGTGTGTGTGTGTGTGTGTGTGTGTGTGTGTGTGTGTGTGTGTGTGTGTGTGTGTGTGTGTGTGTGTGTGTGTGTGTTTGCGTGTGTGTGCGTGTACAGCAAAAACTTAACTCCAAGCCCTCATCCTCCCAGCCTGAACCGCCCCACAGTCATTACCGGAGACGTGACTGCAAATAGGCCATTCTCTGCCCCCAACTTCCTGACTTACACTCTTCCGAGAGTGCCTGTCTTTGAGGACCAATATCAAGTACTAGAAACCGATTACGACTCGTGGACACGAGTATGCCTGTGTCCCCAAACCCATTGGACATACTAGTGAGTCTATTCGTTATTCTTGTTTTATTGTTTATTTTTTATAGTTATTGACGTGGGTGCTATTCAATTACTTGGACTAATATTCACTTCACTCCGTCTTGAATGCTGAGTTGTTGCAATGGAGTTATACTAAAAGGCTATGCTTGACACGAAGAAGTGCCATGCGATGTTGAGTCATAGCATTGTCGTCTTCCGTCAACGAGCTACATGAAATAAGCTGAAGGACGAAAATCTGGGCCAAGTTAGAGTGAAACGCGTATAGTGAGTTGGGTATAGTAAGCTATGGGAGGGAAGAGAAGGGGAAATAGGGAGAGGATGTGAGAGAGGAGGGAATGGGAAGAGAAGGGTAAGAGAAGGGGGGAAAGAAGAAGAAATGGCAGGGTAGGGTAGGGTAATGGTTGAAGGGTAGTGTGTGTGTAAGGGAAGGATAGGGAAGGAGAAGATTGGATAGGGTTGGATAGGGTAGGGGATGGAAAGCTAGGGTTGAGTAGGTCAGTGTAAGGCAGGATAGGGGTAGGCTAGGGTAGGGTAGGCTAAGGTAGACTAGGGTAGGAGAGAGCAGAGAAGGGTTGTTAGGGCAGGAGAGAAGTAAGACCCAAACTTAACTAAATCAAACTCAGTCTACCCAAACCAACCCAATCTGACCTAACCTAACCTCATCTCAACAGGAAGAGTGAGGATTCTGACCCGGAGCCCCCACCCCCCCTACCACGTCATCGGGGAGGCGAAAACCACCCTTATCTCCTTGGGCATAGATGCCAATTCCTGGAAAAACAGGATACGTCTTGTTATAAGCATTACTGAGTGTGTGTGTGTGTGTGTGTGTGTGTGTGTGTGTGTGTGTGTGTGTGTGTGTGTGTGTGTGTGTGTCTGTGTCTGTGTCTGTGTCTGTGTGTGTGTGTGTGTGTGTGTGTGTGTGTGTGTGTGTGTGTGTGTGTGTGTGTGTGTGTGTGTGTGTGTGTGTGCCCAGAAAGGGGTTTTTGCCGTCCATCCTCTTTTGTTGATCTTGTCCTTCAATAAATCCACTTTACTGTTTTTACTTCACCTGTGTTTATCTCACCTGTGTAATTAGTGAGGCAATTAAAGGTTCTCCACACCTGAGCTACGATAGATAAATTTAGAGCTGATAGATGTGTTTGTTTGTTTGTTTGTTTGTTTGGCTGAGTTAGGGTGAGTGTCGTTGCTTCTTTAGGGTTTGGAGGTTGCTTTTGTTTTTGTTTGTTTATTTGTTTGGCACTGCTTAGGATTAGATTTAGAATTGGACTGGCATACATACATGCACATAAACGCACATACGCACATGCACATTCACACATACACATATGCACATACACACACATATTCAAATACACACATACAAACATGCACATACACATACATAAAAATAAACACATATACATCCACAGTAGTACACATACAATACAGTACATACACAGAAACACACATACACGTTTATATTTACATAGACATTCACTCATACACATAGACACAGACACAGCGTGCTTACATACATACACGTACATACGCACATACACATGAAAGCATAGCACTGTACATAAACAAATGCACACACATAGGCTACAGAGACACATACATACACACACATATAATACATTCGTACAGACACATGCACATACATACGTGTAAACACATATATGCACATACATACACATACATGCTGTATACATGCACAATATACACATACATACATATACACCTGCGTAGGTACACCTACATACGTACATACATACATACATACATACATACATACATACATTCACAAAAATTATTGAAGACGGATTCGAAAGTAGAGAAAACTTGTTCTTTATGAGAAACTAAGATAAATTTTGAAAAGTAAATGTCTACTCCTATTTATTCATTTTTTTTTTTTTATTGGATTGTTATTTTTCATCTCTTTACGTATATTATTTTCTTGATTCTACTTCATCTCATCCTTAGGCGAAAAACATGATGATGATGATGATGATGACTGTAGAGGAGGAGGAGGAGGAGGAGGAGGAGGAAGAAAAGAATGATGATAATGATGATGGTGATGATAGTGAAGATGATGATGATGATAATGATGATGATGGTGATGATGATAATGATGATGATAATGATATGCCTTTGGGTCAACTCGGAGGGAGAGTGGTAGACAGGACGAATCGTACCTCATGCTGGAGAAGTGTGAGTGGAGAAGTGTGAGTCCGCGGGAAAAGTTATGTATGTGGCAAGCGTAGTAGTAGCAGTAGTAGTAGTAGTAGTAGCAGTGGTAGTAGTGATGGTGGTAGGCGTAGTAGTGGTAGTGGTGATGGTGATGACGGTGGTGGTGGTAGTATGGTCTGACAAATCTAAACTGGCGGCTAGGGTGTGGTGCGACCCTCTGTACAGAGGTGCTATTTTTCCCAAACCCGCGATGTGAAACGGCTGTTATATATGTAAAAGGCAGCACAAATAAGATAAACACATACGAGTACAATGTTAACGTGTGTATTATAATATATGAAAGAACAGTAAACTTATTATGCATAAAATATTTATACGGCAATACAGAAACGTGGCATTAATAGTTTCCAGTGTTGCTAAAAAAAAATGTAGTCACTTTTATTGGCTTGTACCGTATTTCTAGGATGGGTAGTAATGTCACAATTATGATTATATGATAATGTGCAGGAATATAAGTAAAAATATGCCAATTTCTTGGTGAAAAAAATAATATATTAAACCTTCCTGAGCTGCAACACTCACACCGACCCAGTCTAACCAAGGCCTTCTAAAAATAGAAGGCCTCTCCAATCATCTCGTGACGTAAGCCGTGTAGGTCAGGGGCAAGATGGGTGGTCAGGTAGCGGTCAAAGTTCTGCCAAACTAACGCTGTTTTTTCTTGTAATTCACCGGGTCTGTCAGGATCACTTGATGGTCGTGACCGTCAGCTTTTACCCTCCCGGAAGGGAGCTGAGAGCTCATATAGTCCGATCTAAGGGCAAGGCTGTGACCTTCACACACGCACACACCCATCCTCTTGCTCAAGGAGGACAGTGACCACCCGCTTTGTGTGTGTGTGTGTGTGTGTGTGTGTGTGTGTGTGTGTGTGTGTGTGTGTTGTTTAATTGATATTATATATTAACAGACTTATTGGTACTCATAATTTTATTCATGCGAAAAATTTACAATGGTAAAAGAAGAGTTACTACAAAAGAAAAGTATGTAGTGACATCTGAAATCATATACATATATATATTGGGGCTGCTATATTGGGATGTCATATTGGTGGTATATTGGGATGTCATATTGGTGGTATATTGGGATGTCATATTGGTGGTATATTGGGGCTGTTATATTGGTGGCATATAGGGGTGCTATATTGCTGGTATTATATTGGTGGTATATTGGGGCTGTTATATTGGTGGTATATTGGGACTGTTATATTGGTGGTATATTAGGGTGTTATATTGGTGGTATATTGGGACTGTTATATTGGTGGTATATTAGGGTGTTATATTGGTGGTATATTGGGACTGTTATATTGGTGGTATATTGGGGTGTTATATTGAGGCTGTTATATTGGTGGTGTATTGGGATGTCATATTGGTGGTATATTGGGGTGTTATATTGGTGGTATATTGGGGTGTTATATTGGTGGTATATTGGGGTGTTATATTGGTGGTATATTTGGGTGTTATATTCGTGGTATATTGGGGTTATATTGGTGGTATATTGGGGTCTGTTATATTGGTGGTATATTGGGGTGCTATATTGCTGGTATTATACTGGTGGTACATCGGGGCTGTTATATTGGTGATATAATGGGGTGTTATATTGGTGGTATATTGGGATGTCATATTGGTGGTATATTGAGGCTGTTATATTGGTGGTATATTGGGGTGCTATATTGCTGGTGTTATATTGGTGGTATATTGGGGCTGTTATATTGGTGGTATATTGGGGTGTTATATTGATGGTATATTGGGGCTGTTATATTGGTGGTATATTGGGGCTGTTATATTGGTGGTATATTGGGGTGATATATTGCTAGTATTATATTGGTGGTATATTGGGGCTGTTATATTGGTGGTATATTGGGGTGTTATATTGCGAGTGTTATATTGGAGTGTTTTATTGGGGTGTTATATTGATGATATATTGGGGGTGTTATATTGGGCCTGTTATATAGGGGGTAATCAGACTTGTCTCTAGTGTTAACAAGGTAATGCAGACTTCGTTTGAATTCGATTCACTTTATTAAGGAAAAGCTGAGGAGATATGTAGGAAAAATGAAGGTTTAGATTTTCCTCTCTTATCCAGCCCCAGCCACGTCTGTGTATATGGCTTTGGTCCTACACCCTAGCGTGGCTAAAGCCTCATTTTTCTTATATTCAATACAATTACGATAACTTAAAGCCTCTCACTGTACTCTCTGCACTTTTCTGATAATACTGAACAGAAAATAATGTTGTACTTACCCTGCTATTCCGATTTGGAGTGAACTGGTCGCGCTTAATGGCACGTAACCACTTGGAGACAAGTTCTTTATCTTGCGGGAAGGAAAATACACAAACTTTTGGTCCATTTTTATAATTTCCCTTAAATCTGGGAACACAACACATGTAAGGCATTATTACCTTAATAAAACATACAAATAATGTAAATATCAATATATAATACAATGTTTTTCCGTCCTTATTGTCATTGGACACACAGTGTGACCTCTCCCGACCTTAGGTGACCCAACCTACCTAGACGGACTGGATCGCTGGAAGTTCACTTTGCTGGCTGGTTTAGTTGTCAGTTAGGATATTAATTTTTAAATATAATGTATTAGTATCTTGACAATGCTCTTACTCAGTTTATTGGTAAAAGATATATTATTTTATAACAAATGGAAATATGCGAAAAAACTGAGAAAATCCGTGAAGTCCGATAGGCAACACCGTGCAAATATAACCAGCTTAAAACGAAACATCCCAAGTTTTAATTTCCAATCGTGTATGTGTGAATTTTGATTGGTAATACTGATTTGAATATTTATTGGCTCTTGATTAATAATTATGTCCTTTTTTGATATATTTGTATCCTGTTCTACACTGTTTATCAAATTCATTTCCTTATTAGTTTTATTTTATTTATTTATAGTTTCCTCATCACTGGCGACCTTCTGTTACTCTACTTTGCTTCTAGTTTGTTAATTATCAGTTCTGTTTAACAGACTTGTCATTCTCTCTCTCTCTCTCTCTCTCTCTCTCTCTCTCTCTCTCTCTCTCTCTCTCTCATGCACAGAATTAAGTACTGTTGGTGGTAGCAGTAGCAACTAATAATATCAACACTGCTACTACTAGTAGTAGCCGTAGCAGGTGGTGGTGGTGATGCTTGTAATAATAGTAGTAGTACTATTATAGCAGTAGTAGTAGTAGTGGTGGTGGTGGTGGTAGTGGTAGTAGTAGTTGCTGTAGTAGTAGGCTACTGGTGGTGGTAGACGTAGTAGTTGTTGTTGTTGCTGAAGTAGTATACTGATGGTGGTGGTGGTGGTAGTAGTTGTTGCTGTTGCTGAAGTAGTAGTGGTGGTGGTGGTTTTAGTAGTAGTAGTAGTAGTAGTAGTAGTAGCAGCAGCAGCAACAGCAGTAGTAAATGCTGTTGTTGTTCTTGTAGTATTGATGGTGGTGATGGCAGTAGTAGCAGTCGCCGAGAAAGTCAACCTGCTTTGTTTCGTACCGTGAAACCAAATAATAATAATAATAATAATATTAATAATAATAAATACCATTACTAGACACATACAAATAAATAAAGGGAATACTTCTGTACAAATAAAGTTCAGTACCCACATTATTTACATTCGGGAATTTCTGTAGTATGTAAATAAGTACTTTATATTACAAATTACTTAATGTATGTGTAGTAGTTCTAGTTGTTGAAGTAGTAGTAGTGGTGGTGATGGTGGTGCTGGTAGTAGTAGTAGTAGTAGCATTAAAAGTTGCACCGTTATTATTATTATTGTTATTATCATCATTATCATTAGTAGTAGTAGTAGTAGTTGTTGTTGTTGTTGTTGTTGTTGTTGTTGCTGTAGTAGCAGTAGTAGTAGTTATACAGTAGTAGCAGTAACAGTAGTAGTAGTAGCAGCAGCAGTATTAGTAGTAATGATGGTGTTGGTGGTGATTGTGGTAGCAGCAGCAGCAACAACAACAGTAGTAATAGTAGTAATAATGGGATGGTGGTGGTGTTTGTTGTGATTGTAGTTGTGATGTTGCAACAACATCAGCCACTACTACTACTACTACTACCAGTACAATGCATTTCAACATTATATACATTAATTTATTAGTCTTTTATGGTGTCCCATTCTTAATCGTTCAGAAATATTTAATATTTTCATTCTACCATAATATTCACTACTTTTGATATTTTTATAGTTTTAAGGATTTTCTTTTATTCATTATTCCCCTCTCTCTCTCTCTCTCTCTCTCTCTCTCTCTCTCTCTCTCTCTCTCTCTCTCTCTCTCTCTCTCTATTTCTAAACAAGCATGAAAGTCGAGGTACCATTTACTTTTAAGTCATGCCATGTATATTATCAAAAACTATGAGCGATGTTATACCCGGCATAACATGCCTCTTATCTCTAATTTTTACGAAAAAAAAAAAAATGATTAGGTGACGACGACGACGACTACTGCTACTACTACGACTACTACTACTACTACTACTTACTACTGCTACTGTACTACTACTACTACTACGACTACTACTACTACTACTACTACTTACTACTGCTACTGTAATACTACTACTACTACTACTACTACTACTTACTACTGTTACTACTACTACTACTACTACTTTGTTTTTACAGATGAACAGTAGAAAAACATTAACAAATAAAAGAATCCATACCAGATTACAGGTGTCCTCCATTCATAAATATTTGTAACAGTTGGCCTTGCACAGAGAGGGAAGTAGAGGAGAAGGACGGTGAGAGAACTTCCAGTACAGGTAAGTATAAACAGAACAAGAAAGGTAAGAAAAATGTTGCTGTTGTTGGAGACTCCCAGGTGAGATATCTGAACAGGGCCATGTATACTCCACTCGCTAAACATGTGTGTCTTCCAGGGGCCAGGGTGGCTAATGTGATAGAAAAAATTTCAAATATCGTAAAGGATAGTGGTGACAAACCCACTGTGTGCCTCAGTGTAGGAGGCAATGATATTAGTAGCCGTAAGAGTGAGGTACTGTGGCAAAGGTCCAAGGTGACATTAGAAAAGGTTAGGGAGAGGGGAGGAACCCCTGTAGTGCTTGGTATTTTACCCAGGTGGCGGGTGGGAAGAGAGTGGTTGAGCAGGGCAATAGGGTTTAATTTCCGCCTTGAAAGGTATTAGACAGCTGGGACCGGTTTTATGGACGGAGTGCCTTGTATAGTTGGGATGGGACTCAGCAGGCAGGGAGTTACTATTTTAGCTGGAATGATAGATAGGGAGTTGGAGGGATTTTTTCGAGGTTGAGAAGTAGGTGTACAGGAAGTTGCAGCAACTACACTCAGAAATCATTATTACCATGTTTGGATAGATGCATCAAGACTTGCAAAATTAAGAACAAAAGTTCAACCAATAGTGTAGATACATCCACTCAGGCACCTCAAATTGAGCAGGCGATGATAGATGACAGAACAAGCGATGATAGAAGGGCTATAAGCGACAGTACAAAAAAATGTTATATTAGTAAAGTAAAGAGTTTCCCAGTTAGTAATAAAATAAATAACAGTAAATGCCAAGGTAAAGGCATAACCACTAGTAATAATCTGAAAGTGTACTACACAAACAGCCGGAGTTTACGTAATAAAATGGATGAACTGAGGGCTTTAATTTGTACAGAGAAAATAGACATTGCCGTTATTAGTGAAACTTGGATGAATACGGACACACGAGAATTTTTTGCAGACTATCAGATAAAAGGCTATAATATTTTTGTGTCAAACCGTCAGGGAAGAAAGGGGGGAGGAGTAGCTATTTATGTAAAGGATTCATTAAACTGTTACAATAAAGCAGACATTAAGGTAAATAGGGACACAGAAAGTGTCTGGATTGAAATTAGTAACAATAGGGAGAAATTAGTCTTAGGAGCAATTTACAGATGTTCTAAATTAAGTAGAGCTGATAGTAAATACCTTTGGGAGGAAATTAGGAAAGCATCAGAGTCCAGCTTAGTAATAATTGTAGGGGATCTTAATCTACCAAGGATAGATTGGAGAAATCAGACAGGGGATGCAGAGTCAGAGGAATTTCTAGAGGTAGTACAAGATAATTTTCTTTATCAGTATATCAGGGAGCCCACCAGAGGTAATAATATATTAGATTTGGTTTTAGCTAATAAAGAAAATATCATTAGTGATATAGAGGTTGGTGGACACTTGGTAATAACGATCATGGAGAAATTAAGTTCAAATTTATTTGGGATGTCTGTTCCACTGAAAATACCTCCACCGTTCCTAATTTTCGTCTATAGTGTTCCTCCTCGTAACATAGGGTTTGGGTGGAGTCACCCCCTCCCTACACTATTGCCATGTTTCCTAACCCTACGATGTATAACGCCTGTGGTTTGTGTAGTAGGAATGATACATAAACATAACTCATACTAATATAACTGTAATGAAAGTGCTGACATGTATCAAGGAAGAATAAAACTATTCTGCATACTATATTATACGATAATAGAGAAACGTGGCATAAAAATTTGGCAGTGTTGCTCTAAAAATATTCTAATTATTATTTACTTCCCCAACACTTCTAACATTGCTAATTAATTTAGCAAGTATAATTGCAAGAAAATTTGAAGGGATAAAAGTGGGAAGAGGCGATCCTTTCATAATTAAAATAAATATATCAAACAGCTCTGGGGTGGCAGCACTCACGCGACACGTGTTTGTGTGTACGCTGTGGGAGGTCACCAACCCCTACAGGATTTAGGCCTATTGGGGAAACCTCTATAAAAAAAACGCGCCGTGACTTTTACCTCAAGGGTGGTGCGGAAATAAAGTCAAAATTATAATCCATACATAAAAATGGAAGTAAAAAACCATGGATGACACATAACAAAATCTAGCGAGAGAGAGAGAGAGAGAGAGAGAGAGAGAGAGAGAGAGAGAGAAATAATAATAATAATAATAATAATAATAAAACTTTATTTCCACTAAACAGTGGGTATTCTTATACATTATACAGTAGTACAGCATACAGTATGAAAGTTCTATACACAATATAATACAAGTTGATACATATGGTGGAGAATAGTGACAGAGAGGTAAATGGTTTAAAAGGTGTGGGGACACTTAGGTTAAAAATAGATCAATTAAGGGATTTAGGAACGAAGGCAGTGGGAAGGATTAAGACAGATGGGATTGTAAGATTAGGGAGTTTGAGCAATAGGGTAGAATGTATGCTCTCAATAAAAGTATAGCAATTATCAACGGCTAATTATTATACAGGTGTTGATGGTGGGGGTCTATATTTATAGGAGGTGTTGGTGGTGGAGGTATAGCGGGTGTTGTTGATGGGGGTGTTGTTGGGGGTAGGGGTATAGGGGGTGTTGGTGGCAGGGGTATAGGGGGTATTAGAAAAACGGAGATCACAAGAGGGAAACAGTGTCAAGGTCATCGCTGATGGAGAGGTCAGCTCGGAAACGTGGCAACAGTGCAGGGAGGGGGTGACTCCACCAAAACCCTACGTTTCGATCTGTCAGACTATAGGAGATTTCGATGGCTTAAGAGCTTATTTTCGAACGGTATTCCACAGGGAGATTAGCTATTTGAGGGAATGCCAGGTCAGTGGGGAACCCCAGGTCATATGTGTGCGGTACGAAACACGCGGGAATGTCAGTCAGGTGTCTATGAGGGGGGAGGTGGTAGATAGGAATGTAGTCCAGGTGACGGGAATTAACTCAGCTCCAGTACCAAGCAGACGTTCGACCAGTGAGAAGTATAACGAGTTAATAAATATAATACACGGAGGCCAAGATAGATATAGCCCTTCAAAGCCGTTTACAACGAATAATTCAGAACCAAGATGGTTAAACAACAGATTAAAATCTCTCATAGGCCAAAGGAAAGGAATATATAGAAAAATAAAACGTGGAGAGAAACACTTACGTAACCGATAAACGATTTTAAATAGAGAAGTAAAGAGGGAGATAAGAAAAGCAATGGGAAGTTATGAAATTAAGGTTGCAAGTGAATCAAAAGAAAACCCCAAGGGTTTTTATCAAATGTACCGAACGAAAAATAAAGATAGGATAGGACCACTGAGAACAGAGTCAGGTGTCATTACCAGTGAAGATAAAGAAATGTGCTCCATCCTAAATAATTATTTCATATCAGTATTCACCAAGGAAAATCTAGACCTGGTCCCTCAAGCAGCAAATATTTACGATGAGAATACGGAAAATATTCTTAGTAAAGTAACCATTAGTAAGGAGGACGTATTGAAAGAAATTAATAAGTTAAAACCTCAAAAATCGCCAGGTCCGGACGATATATATGCAAAAATTATAAAAGAAACCAAAGAAGAATTATAGCCACTTTTAACATTATTTAATGACTCTTTACGTTCAGGAGAAATTCCAGAGGCGTGGTAGACCGCAAACGTAGTGCCCATCTTTAATAAGGGTGATAAATCAGCTGCGTCGAATTATCGTCCGATAAGTCTAACGTCAATAGTAGGAAAAATGTTAGAGTCAATTTTGGCAAATAAGATTAGAGAACACTTAGAAAGATTTAATCTTATAAACGAAAGTCAGCAAGGATTCAGACAAGGACGATCTTGCCTCATAAACTTGTCATTCTACTCGGAGGTCTATGAGGCAGTAGATAGCGATAAAGCTTACGATGTTATTTATCTGGACTTTAGTAAAGCTTTTGACAGAGTCCCACACGAAAGGTTAGTTAGAAAGGTTCGAGCACACGGTATAGACGGCGATATCTTAAAATGGATAGAATCCTGGCTGAAAGGACGAAAGCAGAGAGTATTAATAAATGGAACTAAGTCAGACTGGAGATTAGTAACTAGCGGTGTACCATAGGGTTCAGTACTCGGTCCCTTATTATTTATCATATATATAAATGATCTAGACTTAGGAGTCAATAGCAGCATCAGCAAATTTGCCGACGATACAAAAATAGGGCGTATCATTAACTCTACTGACGATTGCCATAACTTACAAAAAGACCTCGATACATTGTCCAAATGGTTTAAAACTTGGCAAATGGAATTTAACGTTGAAAAATGTAAAGTACTTAACGTAGGCAAGACCATTGGAGATACTAAATACAGCTTAGATAACAGAAATTAGCAAATCGGAATGCGAGAGAGATCTAGGAGTTATGACCAGTAACGACCTTAAACCAAGGCAACAGTGTATTAATGCGAGGAATAAAGCAAATAGGGTCCTAGGATTTATTTCGAGAAGCGTGAGCAATAGATCATCTAAAGTAATACTGAAACTTTATCTAGCATTAGTAAGGCCACATTTAGACTAGGCAGTACAATTTTGGTGTCTTACTATAGAATGGATATTAATTCGTTAGAAAATGTACAGAGAAGAATGACAAAAATGATACATGACGTCCGGAACCTGTCATATGAAGACAGACTGAAAAAACTAAGTCTGCATTCGCTAGAGAGGCGTAGAGTAAGAGGAGACTTAATTGAGGTGTTTAAGTGGATGAAGGGTATAAATAAGGGAGAAATCAGCAAGGTACATAAAGTGAGCATACAGGATAGAACTAGAAATAATGGTTTCAAACTAGAAAAATTCCGTTTCAGTAAAGAAATAGGTAGAAATTGGTTTGGTAATAGAGTAGTAGACGAATGGAATAAGCTACCTAGTAAAGTAGTTGCTGCCTCTTCCATTGAGAGTTTCAAGCATAGGCTAGATAAGCATATGACAAATAAGGGGTGGATATAGAAAAAAGAAAATCTTATAGCTAATACTAATTCATAATTTTTCCTTTTCAGGTTACACTGTGATAGTCTCTATTCTCCTTTCACACTTTCTTGTAAAATGTCCACGCCAGTTTTTCTATACGGCGTGGTGTTCATTATGACTTTTTCCTGCTGGCTTCGGCTAGAGGGTTTGGAGGGCGGGGGAGACCCTTCTTTTTTGCTATCTTTATCTCATTCTAGTAGTTCAGTTACTTTTCTAGAAGCTGCCTAGCATGGGCCAACCGGCCTACTGCAGTTATCCTCTCTTTTTATGTTCTTATGTTCTTATGTCCTGAAGGTTGAAGTTTTGGAAGAAACTAATCTGGGGATGAGAGTTCCAAAGAGATGCGATTCGCGAAACAAATGAATACATGTACTGACAGGCGGAAGTTCTGCAATATGGCTGAGTGACGTTCCAGTCATGAGCGCTACCAGATGCCCGTGTAGCACGAGAGAAGGCATGGAGAGATGGCACCATGGACGCAATTTCGTCTGAGCATTTGCCATTAAAATATCTGTAAAATAACGCAAGGGAGGCAACGTTCCTTCTTACTTGTAGGGGAGGTAGTTTATTTGTAGTAACAGAGTTAGTAATAATTCTAACAGCTTTGTTCGGAATTTTGCCTATGGTTCTTCCAATTTATCCAGATCGTTTGGGCGTTGTCCCTCACGGGACTTCCCCTACGTGCGACGTTGCCACAGTTTCTACTGGGCCAATTATCGGATTAGAGACAAGGGTTAACCCTCACTCCCAGCTCTCTCTCTCTCTCTCTCTCTCTCTCTCTCTCTCTCTCTCTCTCTCTCTCTCTCTCTCTCTCTGCATATAAAATCTACAGTTTATGTTGATTAATTTCTATAAAAAGTCTATACGGTTTTATGAATTATTATACTTTGGTCTGGTGACTTTTGTGTAATGCAGGCTTGACTAAAGGAAGAGCAGATTCGTCTGAGTGTTACTTCACTCACGTTGGTGGCCTTTGCTGTTCGAGCAACAGCTTTTAAGGGATCAATTATAGGTCCCCTTTTTGCCTTCTCTTCTAAAAAATACTTATTTACGTTGTAAATAAGTTCTTTTTCTCGACTGTGGAGCAGACGAGGGCGAGTGGTAGGGGTAGGAGCTTATCTTTTAATGGCGGTCAGAGAAAGTGACCTGTGGATTGACACCTGACCTACCCTCACTGACGCACCTACAAGCGCGACAATGTTGGAAAGCAACGGTGCCAAGTGATGAGGTATTTATAAAAAGTCATTGTTATTATTAAAAATAATAGGCATTTTCTTGCGAAATATAGCCATATTAGAGAATTTTATATATATATATATATATATATATATATATATATATATATATATATATATATATATATATATATATATATATATATATACTGTAAATAAATTTCATTTAGAAGTAGTAAATAGCTGACATCAGACAGAGGTGTGTGTTTTGGTACAGATTCGGCAGAGTCGCTCGAAGGGGAACTCCCGTGAGGGACAACGCCCAAACGATCTGGATAAATTGGAAGGACCATAGTTGTTTTACTGCAACCTCTCCACATCCACTCCGCAAGGGTGAGCAATATTCCAGCTGAGAGCGCACATATCCTGCAAATCAGCGAAGAAGCTCCGGACCCTACAATAATACAAGTCTCTTTGAGGCGGTATTAGCAAGTGATCAAAAGTGAGAGGTCCAGCTGAGGGCATTGTTAAACCAAACACTGGGAATTTCAGTACTTTTAGAGATAGGAATATTGGTTGCACTGAGGGTAATATAGGAATCAGGCAATATCTGTCTATAAACTGTATACATTTGGCTTTCCTAGCATCAAATAAGTTAATGTTATTTTGTCCCCATTCCGTGATCTTAAATAAGTCTTGATTTATGGAGATTGCTGTACTGAGTTGTGAGTTAGAGATATTAAACTTTGTGAATGGGTGCTTAAGTGTGAATGATCAGTGAAGCGCTGAGTCATTTGGATGTGAGTGAATGGGATTATGGGTGACAGACAAGAGATCACCAACATGAATGAGAAACAGGGTTGGAGGTGAAATAAATACGCTCATTTGACTATACCTGTTTTACTGCCACTGATATACATATACACTGACTAGATATACACACCCAACCCAAATATACACATTCTTTGTGTTTATATGTCACAAAATTAATTTCCTTCAATATATATCCTGTCACATTATGGTCTAGGTCTCTATGCTATATTGTACGTCTTATCCTACGTAAATATGAATATGGCTAAATACTCTCTTTATTGATCTCTAAAATGGCTAAGTTTTTCTAGATTTCATTTATCTAGATAAAGATATTTAATATTTATGATTTCTTTGCATACTGGGGGTAGTCAATAATATGGGACAATAAATAGCAGATATCATAGTTAGCCCTACTTTATGAAACTTTTCTTTTATAGACAGTTTTCTTTGGTAATGTTTGGATGGATAACTGAAAGATAATTTCAAAGCCTTTCTATCTATCTTTCTTTCTATCTATCTATCTATCTATCTATATCCAGACGCCACAATTCCGTAAGGGGTTGCCGTTTGTCTTGAGTTAATTGTTTTTAGGGGAGGGCCACTAACCCTCCGCCAACCCACTTACTGTCACGCAGGGAAGAGGTATGGGTTGGTTATATGGTTACCTCCCAGCATTTAAATGATTTCCTAGCATACAGGAAACATATGGTTTGTCACTAAAGGTAAAGCCACCTGAAAAGGAAAGAAGAGCAATAATAAGAGATGGGAAAGATGGGTGAAATAGGAAAAGGGGACTAGACTCGACGTCCTTTCAGTTCAGTGTTTACGTTGTTCTGCCTATGTAGTGGCGGCGCATCCTAGTTGGTGACGTCAGTGCAGGCCCTCTATAATAATTATAATAATAATAATAATAATAATAATACTTAATTACTATTCCTGATACCAGTTACTGTGCATCATATCTCTCCCTACCGTCATTTTCTTTTTAAATTTAATTCTGAATGTGTTGTCATCATATTACATACAATTCCCTGAGAAATTAATCCCCCTCTCTCTGTATGTATCTGTCTACCTTTTGATCTGTTTAGCAGTCAATCAGTCAATCAATCTATGTATCTACCTACTTATCTATCTACTGTATCTGTCTACTTATGTGTGTATCTACTGTATCTATTTACCTATGTATCTGTCTACTGTATCTATCTGTCCATGTATCTGTCAACTGCATCTATCTGCCTATGTATCTATCTACTGTATCTATCTGCCTATGTATCTATCTACTGTATCTATCTATGGACTATCAACTGTATCTATCCACCAAAGTATCTATCTACTTTGTCTATCTACCCATGTATCTACCTAACTGTTTGTCTGTCTCTCTGTAGCCACTGGCCTTAATCCCATAAAAGTTGGCCATAAACAAATCGCCCCCACGTCACCCTGTCCTTTGCCATCACTGCCCTGCTTCCAACTCACCCCACCCTCTCTCATACACCTCTCAACTCCATCTCTCCATCTCATCCTCTCCCTCTCCACCTCATCAGCACACTTGTATACTCTCCTAGTCAGTCTCTCATTCTCCAAACCTGTATTCTCGTGGGCCTGGGAGACTCCTTGGCAACTCCTTAATGCTTCACTTATATCTTTGATAAGTTAACCCTGTCATGGTAGGAACAACTCTAGTGATTTATTCATATGAGGGGAAATATTAAAAGCCTGGGTGGTAATATTGTCACCATTAACTCTCTCATGGCCGGGACAAGTCTCCTACACCCACCAGAATACCACCATATATCAAACATCGAAACGACCATACCGAGTTCGAAACATGTATCAAAGCTCCAAAACTGAATCATGTATCAAACCTGTCAAAACTGAACTCTGTATCAAACCCATCAAACTGAACCATGTCTCAAAGCTATGAAAACTGAACCATGCATCAAAGCTATGAAAACTGAACCATGTATGAAAGCTACCAAAACTGAACCATGCATCAAAGCTACCAAAACTGAACCATGCATCAAAGCTACCAAAACTGAACCATGCATCAAAGCTACCAAAACTGAACCATGTATCAAAGCTACCAAAACTGAACCATGCATCAAAGCTACCAAAACTGAACCATGCATCAAAGCTACCAAAACTGAACCATGCATCAAAGCTATCAAAACTGAACCATGTATCAAAGCAATCAAAACTGAACCATGCATCAAAGCTATCAAAACTGAAACATGTATGAGGACTCCAAAATGACCATCAAAACAGAAACATGTATCAAATCTCCAAAATGGCTGCTCAAGCTCTGAAACACGCATAGAAGCTCCAAATTGACCATCAAAACTCAAAATAAAATTAATGTAAAATCTCTAAAAAGATCCTCAGGACTCTTCAACATGTTCCGGTGCTTCAAGTGGCTATCAAAGCTCCGAAACATGCCAAAGCTTAAAGTGTCTCTGAGAGCTCTGAAACATGTATCGAAGTCCAAAATAACCATTGGGCCTCTGAAACTTGAAGCAAACCTTCGAAATGACTATTCAAATTCTGAAACACCAATGAAAGCTTTAAACTGAAATAAACGTCAGTGCTCTAAAAATGATTTTGGAAGATATGAAACATGCATCACAGCTCTAAAAAGATCATAGAAACACTGAAACATGTGCCAAAGGCTTCTAAATGACTATCAAAGCTCTGAAGTATGTAATCAAACTCCTAAATTACCAGTGTAGTTTGAAATGACCTCTGAAGCTCCGGACTGACCAGTGAATCTCTAAAATATTTATTGAACTTTTCTGAATGACTTCTAACTCTCCTATTTGACTATCAAAGCTCCAAAATGGCTATGAATATTATCAAACAATTCTCACAGTTCCGATATTACTTTATTACCTCCAAAATATCGTTTCAAGTTCTAAAGCAGGTTTTGACACTCTTGAAATGATCATCAAAGCATCACAATAAATAACGAAGTTTAAAAAAATAAAAAGGGGGGAACAAGTCAAGAGTGAGAGCAGTGGAAATGAGTTACTTGAGTGGAGCATGTGGAGTGACATGGAGGGACAGGTTGACGAATGAAGAAGTGAAGGAACGTTGTGGGGTGGATGTGGATGTGGTTGAGAAGATTAGGAGAAATACACTGAGGTGGTTTGGAAATGTGAAGAGAATGGAGAATGAGAGACTGACTAAGAGGGTGTATGTAGGTGAGGTGGAGAGAGGGAGAAGGAGGGGTAGACCGAAGATGAGGTGGAGGGATGGAGTTGAGAGGTATATGAGAGAGGGGAGAGTGAGTTGGGGGGAGGGTAGTCAAATGGTGGGTGACACAGTGACTTGGAGGCGTTTTGTCTGCGGCCACTCTTAGCGGGATTAGGGCGTCGAACTGTAGATAGATAGATAGATAGATAGAAAAAACTGTTGAAACGTCGAATAATTAGTTTTGAATAGGCTAAAGAAATAATCTCCAAAATAACTTTTGAAACATGAATCTATCTTTGTCTGTCTGTCTGTCTATCTATCAGTCTATCTAACTATCTTTCTGTCGATCTGTTTATCTAGACATAGATCTATGAAATTAGCGGCATATGACCGTGGCAGCTGCGCCGCCAGATTTTAATATTATTCAATCAGTCTATGAAAGTGAAACTGTACTGAACCTCTGACAAACCAACAAAGCCTCAAAGCAACTATCAAAAGCTCAAAATAACTCTACAGGCCACAGAATATATTTATTTCAGTAATCCACAAAGTGTTTATAGCAGGTTTTCCCGGTCCTCCTCGTTCACCTCAACATCGTTTATGTTGTCCAAATCACCATAATATAATTCTACAGTGCACAGAAATATCACATCCACTCGTAAGATCCACAGCGTAATTAGAGCGGCTTCTCCCGCTCGTTTTCCCTCACCTCATCGTCGCTCATGTACAACTGAACTTTCAAAATAAATAACACAGCTTCAGAATGTTTATCAGAAGTTGCAAAACAAATCTACAACCCATAAAATCACAATCATGTCCACTGCTAAGATCCACCAAGGGATTATAGCAGGTTCTCCCGCTCCTCTTCGTCCACCTCGTCGTCGTGCATGTCGTCCAAATCGTCGTCATCGTAATATAAGTCGTCGTCGCTCCAGTGGTTCGTCTCTTCCTTGTGGGCCTCGAGAGACATTCGGGTTGGGAACACATCTTCACACGTTGAGCACCTGTGGGTGAAAGATTGGCTGAGAGAGAGAGAGAGAGAGAGAGGACACAGGTTTACTAGACATTAAACAAGTCCTACATTCAGATTAAGAGTCAGAGAATGGATAGATGTTGTCACGGGGTTTTTATGGTTATGCAATATTAAAGAATAATATTCAGTAATACTTAAGAGCAGGGACAAGAATTGACTTGTGAAAATCAAGCAATGATTACTTTATGCCAGCTTACTTCGCCGATTCTCTAAGGACGAGAATTTATAAACTTTCTCAACAGTACACAGCAGGGACTAATTATTCATACGTGCTGTTTATTAGTACTGTTGGCCTCTGGAGAAAATGACTCCACCCCTGACAATCAGTAACTAATGCTATTAATGATAAACAAGTTCTTGCTGGTGCAATTAACTCCAGGTTGCACAACGGATTTTAAGCTTAATACAAAAGGACTGGCCTAAGTACCAGTTGTGAATAATGCAAAGCATTTATGCAAACTAGGAGCTATAACTAAAATAAGCTTACTGGAGAAATAAAACACGAATTTACATTACATTAAGCTCAAGAAAAAGAACTGTAAATTTATTGATTACAATGAGATAAATTTACATTACATAAGTCTCAAAATGACTTCAGAGTAAGGAGAACACACTCACTCACTCAAAAGCTAAACTCTTATACCTAGGAAAACTGAAAAGAAATACTGGTCAGAGAGTGGGCTAAGAGGGGACTGGGCGTCGTTGCTGAGGAAGGACGCTGCCACGCTGAACATCTCGCCAAATCATGCTAGGTGGGAATTCAGGATCTTGCTAGAGAATAGCGGCGACGGGACTGGGCGTCACTGCTGAGGAAGGACGCTGCCACACATGCTGCTCGACACTGAGCCTAATTGAACCTACTTCCACGATGCTCAAATCCTGACTGAGTTCAAATTGTGAGGCGAGGGCTGAAGCCACCCACTAACTGGTAACGGCTAGAAGTGAGCGAAACACGCCCATAATAAATCACTCAGGCAGAGGTGCTAATGTCGCACACAAAGACGGTCACTTATGAAATAGTGAAAAATGTCCTGAAAAACACTCCCGATCGGGTGAATAAGTGGCATTTGACTGAGTGATACATACTGGGATTCCACTAGAATTCACGGTTTCCCACCAAAGTTTAATGTCACAAGTTTATTTAAATATATGATCGCACCAACTCGTGACATTACGCCCCATCAAAATAATTTTTTTTTTTCTCAGGAAAAAAATTTCAATATACATACATATAAATCCTAACTCAGTCACACAAGATTCACACTGTGGTGTGTGTGTGCTATCCTGCTACAGGAGAAAGTCACTGTCGCCAGTGAGCAAAAAAAAAAATCATATATGTTTATAGAAGCAAGCTTGAGGGAAAAACTCCGTGACAACGGTGAAAAATCCTGTACTCAGGTCAAACTGAGCGAAAAGTTCGCTACATTTACATTAACAACTAATTGTCATGTAGCGTGATGTATGTAATCCATGGTGTAGGTATGACAGCTGTGGTGTAACTGTACCTATGTGTAAAATCATGTAATACAAATTTATATTAAATAATGATGATGAGGCAGAAGAGAAGAGGCGGCAGCATGCGACAGGGACGACCAGTTGATCTGCACAACAGTGCTGCACCCGACACCTGCACCTGTGAAAGGAATCGAGGTGGAACATCAAAAGTGTCATTTCTCTCTCTCTGCCTAGCAATCAGTACTTATGTCATTATTAACCAGGAAACGTAGTCTTAGCATTTACAAATCTCTCAGGACCCTTGTAGTTTACTGGTTAAGCTAACTTATTAACCAGGAAACGTGTCAGATCTTGAATTGTTCAAATCTCTTAGAACGGGCAGTTTACTGGTTAACCTAACTCTACACTTACAAGTAATGACAGGAAGCTGAGAATCGCTACGCACTCTCGGGCAGGTCACATTTTAACACCCATCGTGCGTGTGAACACTCATGTGGATAATGTGCATTCTCCGGGAATCCTCAGAGAGGCCCACAGCTCGAGACGTTCCACAAGGTATTTCATACACAGCCTCGGACTGTCTCTGCAAGGTTCTCGAACTTCCCCCTTAACTTATGGTATATATGTATGTACAGGCCCTGGACATACTGTGTCCTGTGGGGCCAACGAGCGAGACATCAGGTCTGCACCCACATTACCACTGACCTGTCTCCCAACTACTTCAGAGATTATGGGTGTGGATTCACATGGCACAGGAAGGACGTGTCCCTGATTGGTGTTATGTGGACACACATTGCAGGAACGCACAAAGCTATCTATCTCTCAACCCATCCCTGGCCAGAAAAAGTCAGCTCGGATACGGCCCTGGGTCTTCCTTTTGCCCATGTGACCTCCTGAGGCTGAACAATGACCCCATTCTAACACTTTTAGGTGGTAGTTCGTGGGAACGACGAACTGCAGTCGAACCTCGCCCTTGAGTGTTCGTGACTCACGGTAGAGCAGTCCTTGTTTACAAAGGAACTTGCCTTGACCTCCCCGTGAATACATTATCACTCTACCCTTTTGCTTCTTCCACATGGCAGCAAGTGTTGGGTCAGAATGTTGTTCTTGAACAACAACTTGGCTACAAATCAGATCTTGCGGCGATTCAATGGTCACTGGGGTGACACAGTTTGGAGCGTCAGCCATGGCTCGTGTTACTGCAGCCGAAGTCTGAGTAGCGTCATCTTCGGTACAACTATACTTGGCACCGGGAATATTGCCTATGATAAGGTCAAATAAAGGTTCTGGCATGACAACTGCGAGTGTCGTACCAGTGTAAAATGGAGATGCCACCTGGATATGTGCCTCAGGGAACAATCTCACTGATCCATCAAGAAGGTTAGCTTGGATCTGTCGACCTGTGTACTTCTCAGGCCGAACTAGACTCTGCCTGACAGAGCAACCTGAAGAACCATTGTCTCTCAGGACCTTCACAGGAATGCCTCCCACAAACCCTGGCTGAACAAGGAAGGCACTGTCACCTGTGGGAGGGCCTGTGGAGGAAGCAGCTAGCCACTGATTAGGCTGCTGAATAAATGATGCAGCAAACATGGTGCCCTGAGAATTTGATACTTGAGGGGTTGTACTCACTGCCTGGGGAGATGGAGCATTGGCCATCTGTGGAGGAGGGTTCACTGTCACTGTGGGACTAGTGAACTGTGGGGAAGTACCCATACTGCGAGGGAAAACACAACTGTGCTGCTGCAGAGGAATGAAGGCTGCGTTCGCCTCCTGCCTCCGATACACTGGGGCTGGTGCTGAAAAGGTTTGTCCCGTCGGTCAGTTGTATGGCTGATACTGCTGCTGGTTAGGGTACTTGTTGTACCTCTTCCACTCAGGTTTCTGAGTGTTTTGCCCCTGGTCCTTCCTCTGTGGTTTTGGACCTTGGCCATTATTTTGAGAATGGCCTTGTTGTTGGGGTTCAGTCTGAGACATTTTCCCAGATTTATCAGGTTTCCTGTTCCAGGTATGCTGCTTGCGAGTTTGATACCCGTATGCAGTGAAGAATGCGTAGCCCTTCTCCACCATTTGGCTGGCATCCTTTACATGGCAGATCTTAAGCTGAGCCATAAGTTCAGTAGGCCATGACTTTTATAGCTGCATGCACAGCATAAGGTCGATTATTCCCTCACACGTGGAAGGAGTTTCATCTTTCTCCATCCACTCATCTAAGTAAGCAGTAAGCCGGTCAAGAAACTGAACGGCGGTCTCTTTTTCCTGTAAACGCGCCCTCATGAACTGACTCTTGGCGTCGTCAACTGTGAGACCGTACGCTTTGACGAGTGCAGCCTTCATCATCTCATACGTGAGAGTGTCTCCACGAATTCTGTGGAGAATATTGAGGGCAGGGCCCTCGAACAGGCTAAGAAACTGAAGCCGCTTAGCTGCATCATCCAGCTGGTAAAGTTGAGTCATGTCTTCAAAACAAGCTATCTATGGCTCGATTTGCTCGCCTTCATTGTATGGGGGAAGCTTGATGTGTGGGGTCACCATAATATGTGCAGGGACAGCGCTTGTAGAGCTTAGGCCAGCTGCACCAGATGTGTCTGAAACCAAGGAATCTCGCTTGAGCTTCAGCATTTCAATTTCTTGTTTTTCACGTGCTTCTCGCTCGGCACGTTCGCGTTCTCGTTGTTCTCGCTCATATTCACGTTCTCTCTCTCATTGTTCTAACTCGAGTTGACGTTCTCTCTCACCTTGTTCTTGCTCGTATTTGCGTTGTTCTCGCTCTTGTTCTAACTCGAGTTCACGTTGTTTTCACTCATGATCATGTTCCTCGCATTGTTTTCGCTCGTGTTCACGTTTTCTTTCACGTTCTTCAAGAGCATCTTTCTCAGGTTGTTGTTCGTAATTAAACCGTGAGAGGACGTAGCTCTGGATTTTTGCTGGGTCAGTAAGGCCCATATCTTTAGCTTCCTGTACACAGACGTTGCCAGCCATGATGCTAACTCAGTCTAAGTAAACTAGAGACTCAGTACTGACCGCAGTTTTGCAGAGAAAGATGCCAATAATCGAGAATAAAGAATATAGGCACAGGTTAGTGGTGACCAGTTTTATCTAATTAAACTAGTAAAGAAAGAAAATTAAACAAACAACTGACTGTGAAAACTATTGCATAAATCAATAGAACTGAATCAATTATCACCAGTAAGATAGTGCCTATAGACTTTAATGATAAATACCTAAGTATGAGTGAGTGAGTATTATCTCGTGAATAGCTTTAGAGCTAGGAGTTAATATCCTGGAATGAGGTCAACAAATGTCATGGGGTTTTTAAATATATGTAATATTAAAGAATAATAATCAATAATACTTAAGAGCAGGGACAAGAATTGACGTGAAAATCAAGCAATGATTACTTTATGCCAGCTTACTTCGCCGATTCTCTAAGGACGAGAATTTATAAACTTTCTCAACAGTACACAGCAGAGACTGATTATTCACACGTGCTGTCTGTTAGTACTGTTGGCCTCTGGAGAAAGTGACTCCACCCCTGACAATCAATAACTAATGCTATTAATGATAAACAGGTTCTTGCTGGTGCAATTAGCTCCTGGTTCCACAACGGATTTTAAGCTTAATACAAAAGGACTGGCCTAAATACCAGTTGTGAATAATGCAAAGTGTTTATGCAAACTAGGAGCTATAACTAAAATAAGCTTACTGGAGAAATAAAACACGAATTTACATTACATTAAGCTCAAGAAAAAGAACTGTAAATTTATTGATTACAATGAGATAAATTTACGTTACATAAGTCTCAAAATGACTTCAAAGTAAGGAGAACACACTCGCTCACTCAAAAGCTAAACTCTTAAACCTAGGAAAAATGAAAAGAAATACTGGTCAGAGAGTGGGCTAAGTGGGAACTGGGCGTCGTTGCTGAGGAAGGATGCTGCCACGCTGAACCTCTCGCCAAATCACACTAGGTGGGAATTCAGGAACTCACTGGACAATGGCAGCAGTGAGACTGGGCATCGTTGCTGAGGAAGGACACTGCCACACACACTGCACGTCACTGAGCCCAATCGAACCTACTTCCACGACGCTCAAATCCTGACTAAGTTCAAAATGTGAGGCGAGGGCTGAAGCCAGCCGCTAACTGGTAATGGCTAGAAGTGAGCAAAACACGCCCATTATAAATCACTCAGGCAGAGGTGCTAATGTTGCGCACAAAGACGATCACTTATGAAATAGTGAAAAATTTCCTGAAAAACACTCCCGATCGGGTGAATACGTGGCGGTTGACTGAGTGATACATACTGGGATTCCACTAGAATTCTCGGTTTCAAACCAAAGTTTAATGTCACGAGTTTATTTAAATATATGATCACACCAACTCGTGACAGATGTTCTCACCTCTTAATCCAGGTAGAATAAAAACGAAACAAAGTTAATATGTATAATAAGTGTGGTCTGCATAGTTCTTGTGATCCCCCATGGCTCACTGCAAGGGAATGAAGCCGTCCCTCTCCATCTCGTCATACCGGTAGAGCCTCTGCTGCTCTCTAGTTCTTGTGGTGGGTACAAATGCATAACTCTGGTGCTGCCTGACACAGGAGTATGGCCACGGGGAGTGTCCAGCACAGTTGTAGCTTGACAGTGACATGATGAGTAGTAGCCTTGTGTCAAGGGATGTAGGCAGCAACTTATACAATTACCTTGCATACCGTAGTTACGAAATTTGTAAATCAAGGATTCTGTACTTATATGGACAATGAACTCAGTCCTGGCACCAGCATCCTGGGTTTGTAATCACCCAGCTCAGGAGGGGGCCACTCAAGCTAAGAAACAATATCTTGGGCATCAAACCACTCAGCCCAGGGGGCAACACGGCGACTGTGCCAACTACTGGCAAAGATGGCTCCCTGGAGGACTCAGCAGATATCGAGAAAAATCTGAGAGGGCTGGTGGTTGGTTCAGCAGGAGCCTGTGTTTCAGGGGGCGAGGCTGTGCTTAGTGAGAGGCTCAGGCTGCTGTTTTCTCGTGCAAAGTCTCCTAGATAAGAGCGAGGGGAATATATGGAGCGGCACAGCCAAGTGACTTTAAGTGAGGTAGAGTCTGCCCGAGCACAGTACACAAAAGACTGGTTCGACAGGGCATCTAGGTGATAAAGCTATATCTTACTTCTGCATAGTCACAAAAGCATGGTGTATTAGTGACGGCAGAACTATCTACTGACACATTGATACAGGCTAGAGCTTAACTCTGCAGAGTCAGAAAGGCTTGATGTATTACTTAAGGCAGAGCTCTCTGGTGACACAAGAGGAGACAGAATCCTAGATCACGTGTGCTTCCAGGACATCCACTGACTTTCATCTATGGAGCTTGTACAAGGAGAAGCAAGTGTTTAATACACAAGAAAAAGCCATGAAAACATGTTCTAGGACGCCTCCTAAGCCACTCGGAATACGATTGTTAATGTTAAGAGTAGCGAACTACAGGTGTACTCTAATCCTATTGTGAGCACTGTGTAGGTAGGCTAGAGCAAAAGTTTATCAGTACACACTTTCTGCCAAACAATCTAACACCATGCATGATGGCTTCTACAAAATGCACCATGACTACCCAACGTTGACAATTTGATTTTCATGACATTGCCATATGCATCGTGCTTCAAACATTTTCCTCTCAGTATTGTTCTCACGTGCACATCCAATAATAGCTTAATTGGATGGGACGGCACGAGCTGCATTGATCATTTGAGGTATTTTCAGACTTACCTGCCTGAAATAGTTTGAGATGCTTTTTAAAATCGTATATACAGCTCACACAATGCTAGTTAATTGATTTCTTAAATATAGCGGAAAGACAATTAGAAACTTAAATAGGATACGAAAACAGAAAAAAAAAAAAATACAAAGAAAGTGGACAGTCCTTTGACAATATTGGAATTCTTGAAGAATACTGAGAATTGTATGTTCTTGTATACTTCTGGCAACAGCTAAATATACTGCTCTGATACTACCAATACTGAGATGTACTGTACTGTTATGATACTATTCTTTAGCCAGTTTCTACAGTGTTCTCTCTCTCTCTCTCTCTCTCTCTCTCTCTCTCTCTCTCTCTCTCTCTCTCTCTCTCTCTCTCTCTCTCTCTCTCTCTCTCTCTCACATACCCATAGTGCCGTCTCCTCGTCTGATGTGAAGCCAGGAGTCTGGGAGTCTCAAACGCCCTGTCACAAACGTTGCAAGTCAGCGCTTCATCTGAGGAGTGGATGGTGGTTAGTGACATTAGATGTGGATATAATCCCCCCCCCCTCATACGCACATAATCACATACTACCATACCACACCTCATAGCATCCTATTCTCTCTCTCTCTCTCTCTCTCTCTCTCTCTCTCTCTCTCTCTCTCTCTCTCTCTCTCTCTCTCTCTCTCTCTCTCTCTCGTTAGCTCAATACAGCAACAATCAGCTTAACTCCCTAACAATAGAGCTACATTACTGAAGCTCTCATACATGCTTCAGTATTAATCCCGTGAACTCCATGGCCTATTGTTAACATCATCATCACCATCATCTAATCCTTACACATCATCGTCATCAACATCATCATCATCATCATCATCATCTAATCCTTACACATCATCATCACCATCATCATCATCACCTAATCCCTACTCACCATCATCATCATCACTATCATCGTCATCTGATCTCTACATATTATCATCATCATTATTTTCATTATCATCACCATCGTTATCATCATCGTTATCACCGATCCCTACTCATAATCATCATAATATCCCCTGTCACCATCATCATAATCACCATCATATCCCCACCTTTCATCATCATCATCATCATCATCATCATCATCATCATCACCATCATCATCATAGTCATCGCTTATCTCACCATCATCATCATCATCATCATCATATCACAATCATCACTGTCATCATCACCATATCCAAAATCACCATCATCAGTCATCACTCACTATCATCACTATCATCATCCTCACCCACCATCATCACTATCATTACTCACCATCAACACCATCATCATTTACGATCATCACTCACCATCATCACCATCATTATCACCATCATCACCATTATCACTTACCATCATCATTATCATCATCACCATCATCACCACTATCATCACCATCATCAGTTACCATCATCACTCACCATCATCACCATCACTCACCACCATCACTATCATCACCCACCATCATCGCCATCACCACTCACCATCATCGCCATCACCACTCACCATCATCACTATCATCATCATCGTCATACTCCTCGTTCTCCGTGTCATCATCACCATCATCACTCACCATCATCACTATCATCATCATCGACATACTCCTCGTCCTCCGTGTCATCATCACCATCAACACCATCATCACTCACCATCATCACCATCATCACCATCATCACTCACCATCATCACTATCATCACTATCATCATCACACACGTCCTCAGTGTCGCTCATATGGTGATCCACATCGGACTCTAAAAAGGACTCTAAGAAGGATCCCTCATCCATCCGGCCGTCGGTGGTGGTGGATGGTGTGGTGGCGGTGGAGGAGGCCTGTGGTGTGGTGGAGTGTGGTGGTTGTGGTGGTGGTGGAGGGTCGTTGTGGTGGTGGTCGTTGCCGTTAGGGTCGTCATCTGAGCCGCTGAGACGATCATAGCCTTTCTTGGTGGAACGACTTGGATCTGTAATGGAAAAGATGAGAAATAATATCAATCTCTATTTCCAACCTACCCATCTACCTACCCACCTGCCTACATGCCTGTCCTTTATATTTATCTGTCGACCTCCACACATGTATTCTACCAAATTAATTATCTATATATGTATGTATGAATATATGTATGAATGTATCTATCTTTTTCTGTCTATCTATATAGCAGTATTATTTGTTTACCTAACAGGTATAAAACAAGAAGCGGTGTCAAGGAACAGCAAACCCGTCCCCGGTTGTCATTTTAGTGCTGACGTATAAACACAACAGGATATCTAACCAAAGATGTCACGTATCAAATATGGAGTATATCGACTGAAAATTGACGAGTTTATGCCCATTTGGAATTTTAGACTCATCCCACCTGACACTGACCCCGTACCACTAACTGGGGGGTGACCCCCCCTGATGTAATGAGGCATGTTATAGGATGCAGATTTGAAAGATGCACCTTTAGGGTTTGGCTTCATGTCGATATGACGAATATGAAAAGAGTTATGGAAAAAAAAAAAAAAGATTTTTACCCGTCCCCGTATTTATTTACATTTATGGGGCCACAGCCTGGGCTTTGGCCCAGTGTGACCCAAAATTTAATCAGTTGATCGGGAGATCATAGCCCATCATCCCTGTAATTTTAGTCAAGATCTCATCAGTAGTTTTCGTGTAAAGTTGTTTACAGACAGACAAACAGACACAAACAAACAGTCAGATGTCAGTGAAACGTCACAGGGTTGTAGGCATGTCGTGCACTATCTTATTTTTTCCAAACAGCTGTAGTGATAACACAAACGACTACAATGGACTGTATTACCATGGTGAAGCGCTATATGGAACGTCCAGCGGTGATGATAAGAACGGTCAGTGGTCGGTTCTGTGGGTAATATATCGATGCTCTGTAATATAGGCACGTTGGGCTCTGCAGTTTTTATATGTAATGTTAGGAAAACAACACATATATGTTGTTGTTAGTATTGTAATTATTATTATTAATGTATACCACGTATATTCACCGGTAAGGGGTGGTCAACAGGCTTGGTGGCCAAGAGATGAGGTGAGAGGTAGTGTGGTGTCAGAGTAGGGAAGGAGTAGGGTCGATGGTGGCTGGGAGAGAGGGGGTGTGCAACTGGGGCAGCAGTGGGGGTAGGTGATGAGTTGTCGACGGTGGGACAGGGAAAATGTGGTTGGCAGATACACGGACATAAGGACAATCATATGTATTATTGTACAGACTTATAGTGGATTAGTTGCAGGAGTAGCAGTAGTAGTATTGCGAGGGAAATTGGACACAATCGGTGGGAAAAAGGGGTTGGTAGTGGTAGTGCCAAAAATGGTAGTAACAGATTCAGCAGTCTCGTGCTAACGTTGTTTGTGTGGGAGTGATGATATGACGAATAATGTAATACAGTAGGGGTTATATGACCAGACGACAAGAAACATCCTAAGGAAAACAAAGGCATGCAGTAAGAGGATGTCGGGAAGTAAGAGTAATAGAAGAGGCAAAGACTGAAGGAAACTAATGCACATGTGAGGTGAAGCAACAGTTAAGGCCTGGATAACGAGGCGGAGCAGGATACCACAGCTGTATCTTCGTTGTCTCATAATATTTTGTGTTGTTTACTTCTAATTTCATCTGGTTATGGTTAACTATACAACTGGCTCGGTGCTTTATATGTATGATGAGGATCCGAAACAGGTGGGTCGTGTCTGAACCAGTTTTACAGGACCCCACGATAACATTAGTCTATGTTATCATAAATGCTATATGTGTTACGAACGCGTAATATTTTGCAGGTGAATAGCATGGAAATGTTTCGTATCCAGTTTCATTAAGTTTCTCACCATTCGCCTCGTAGCTCCGTACCAAACTACCGCTCATGGTTGTCCGTTCTCCTGCCCTCTCTCTAACCCTGACTTCCACTTCCTTCCACCGAGGGGGTACAGAAACTTTGGTGCGTGGGTGTACAGTCATGATTACTAATCTCTGACCAGCGAGTTAGCCAAAGTCGTGGCCAGGCGTAGGCTACACAATCAGACACGGTCATCCATCGTCCAGAAAGGTTTAGTGCTTCAATGAACAATGTTCTAAGAATCACTGAAACACTTTCGTTTCACAGATTATATTTTTCAAGTAATACGTATAAGCACCTTAAGAAACAGACATGAAAGTTGTTCATAATTGTTACTTTTAGCGTGTAATGAGTGTATGATGCTATTTGACATTCATACTGTTTTTTTTATTAATCTGTTTATTATTTCACTCACCTACTTCTTGAGGCGAGCCTTTAACTGAGCTGTTGATAGATGATAGTGGAAAAATGACAGCAGCCGGCATCCACACGACATAGTCTACGTATGCCTTATAATGCATATATCATTGACAACAATTTACCATTACTTTGGGGGACTTTGATGCATGGTCGTGGAGTGTGCAGACGTGTTTCTCTGGCTCTCCTCTAGCTGCAGGGTTGCCTCACCGGCTTTAGCTTTGTTTTCTCCGCCACTAGGGCGTTTTTCAATAAAGTTAGGTTAGCTAGTACTAATTCTCCTCCCAGCCCTTTAGAGATATAGTAAGTGTCTATATCTGTTTCCTGAGATTGCCTTTGCTTACTCACCTCTGGAGTGTACCCCCCACTGATCGCTCTGGGGTGTGAGTTATACACGGGCGCGTCCTCCCGAGAGTGGTTTGAGAGGGTAATCTCAGACTAGGTGTGTCTTTCCCAGGTACCTTGTCCCTTGCTTGTTTTTCTCCTTCTTCCCACTTCCCCCTCACGGGGGAAGTGGTTGCTATGACGGACGCCCCTGCTGCCTCCCCCCCCTTCAGGGGGGGAGGTGGTCCTGACGAATGTAACGACCGGACTGACCACCCCCAGACTGACGGACGCCAAACTCGTGCCCCACTTGACGTTCCTGTTGACAATGCCACGTTCGTCATTATCCATGCTCTAGGTTCGACTCCCCTGTCCAGTCTCAATCCCTTCCTTATCAAGAAGGTGATTGACCACTGTGCAGGAGAAGTCGAACAAGTGAAAAAACTTGCTAACGGAGATCTCCTGGTAAAAACTGTTAACTCGTCACAAGTGAGAGATTTGCTGAAACTGCGTAAATTCCACTGTTACGATGTCGAAGCCAAAATCCCAGTCTCCATGAATTCTTGCAAGGGTGTTGTCACTTGCAGGGATCTCATGGTGATGAGCGAGGACGAAATCGTACAAGAATTGGCGCAGCAAGATGTAATTGAAGCTAAATTCATAACTCGTTATTTGGAAGGCATAAGGACGAAGACAGCAACTATTATCTTGACATTTGCCAAAATTTCTCTTCCTAGTCAAGTCAAAGTTGGTTATGAAATCATTCACGTTCGACCATACATCCCTAACCCTTTCCGTTGTTTGAAATGCCAGTTGTATGGGCATGGTTCGAAGACTTGTCGGGCTTCCCAGCCAGTGTGTGGCAAGTGTGCAAGCCAGGGTCATGATGCGGAACATTGTACATCTGAGACGGTCTGTTGCTTTCACTGCAAGGGCGCTCACTCCACTTCCTCTAGGGATTGTCCCAAGTGGAAGGAGGAGAAGGAAGTCTGCACAGTGAAGGCAACTGAGGGCATTTCCTATTACGAAGCTAGGAAAAAGGTGAAGGAGTTGCATGCAACTCCCACGCCGAATAGGTCCTATGCTTCGGCGGTAATGTCCCGTCCTGTGATGTGCTCTGTAGAGACCCAGACTGACCCTGTCTTTCTCCCTCCTGCCACTCACAGTACATCTCCATCTCGACCTCCTGTCCGTTCCAACTCTCTCACTGACATCCCTAAGGCATCAACTTACTCTCAGGCTGCTGCTGCCTCTTCATCGGTACGGACTAAAACGAAGCCTGACAAGTCTAGTAAAAGTAACATGACCACCCTCACGAAACAGTCACGTCCTCATGTCCTTCCGGTTCCTACTCCAGCGAGGGAGAGAAAGGTTAGCTCTTCCTCGGGGGAGGCTGGGAACCTAGTTATTGATGACAATATGGAGGTTTCCATTAACAAGCACCGGGATAGGTCCCCCGGTAGTCGCTCGCCTGCCGGCGGGAGACAAAAAGACAAAGCACACTGGCCCCCAACGAAAATCTTAAACCGTCGCTTTCACTGTATTACAGTGGAATTGTAGAGGTATTGGGAATAAGTTACACAATATAGCAATCTTGCTTTCTATACACAGGCCAGACGTTGTTTGTTTACAGGAGACGCGCCTGGAGGATCACCCTGATCCTCCACAGTTCAGACACTATCACTCGTATAGAAGATATGAAGGTCACGGAGTTGCCATATACACACATAAATCACACCCACAAACGGAAGTGATTCTAAATTCTACTCTGGAAGCTGTCGCGTGCAGAGTAAAATTTAATAACACGTATCTGTCTATTTGCTCTCTGTACTGTCCTCCACATGGCCCCATTGATAGTGATGCTTTAAATTCACTAGTTGAACATCTCCTGGGAATAAGTTAGTGTTGGGCGATTTTAACGCCCATCACTATCAATGGGGTAGCTTGAGGATCGATGGTCGTGGGGAGCAAGTAGCCGACCTAATACTACAGTCCAGCCTCTGTCTTCTGAACGATGGTAGAGCGACTCGTGTAGATGATCGTACTGGTAACTTTTCGGCCATTGACTTATCTTTGGCCTCCCTGGTATACATCAAGATCTCTCATGGGACCCTTACGACGACTCCTTGGGAAGTGATCATTTACCCATCTGTCTTTCTTATACACGCGACATCATTTCGGACCCTCCACCTCCAAAATTTAACTATAAGAAAGCAGATTGGGGATCCTTCTCAAGGATCACCAATTTAGATATATCTGGGGAGACCATAGATGTTAAGGTCGAAAATATAACTACTTCCATATTACACGCAGCTGAGGCTGCTATTCCCAAGACTTCTACAGTTCATGCGAAGCATAGAGCACATTGGTGGACGCCGGATTGCCGACAAGCATTAAGAAAACGCAATAGGAGATACAGGATTTTTGATAGTCAGCCCACTGAGAAAAATTTTATTGCATACAAACAGGCACGGGCTGAGGCAAGGAGAATAATAAGAAGGGCCAAACCTGACTCCTGGCGGTCCTTTGTGTCCACGGTGACTCGTACAACACCATTATGTAAAGTCTGGTCCACCATAAGAATATTAAATAATAAAGGCCCATATTTCCCCATTACCACCTTGCAAATAAATAATAACATCTATGACGAGCCCGTGGACGTTGCTAACATCCTCGCCAGGAGTTTTTCTCATGTAAGTAGCTCAGCCAATTATGACCCGCGTTTCCAACATCATAAATGCACGGCTGAGCTACAGATATTAGACTTTGCCACAGAAGACGTAAACTCCCCGTACAACCAAGAGTTTACGCTAGATGAACTGCTCCTTGCCCTTAAATCCTGTAAAGACACCAGCCCTGGACCAGACACCATCACGTACGGTATGATCCAGCATCTTAATCAGGACAACCTGATTAAGATGTTAGCATTGTACAATGAAATTTGGGCGTCTCGAACGTTCCCAAACTCATGGCACTTTGCGCACGTCATACCGATACCCAAAGAGGCTGGTCGTCTTATGAATCCCACTTCATTTCGTCCTATTGTGTTGACTTCTTGTCTATGTAAGGTCATGGAACGAATGGTTAACAATAGGCTTCTTTTTGTTTTAGAGTCGAAGATTTTGTTAAATGATCAACAATGTGGCTTCCGTAAATACAGAAGTTCACTAGATCATTTAATGAATTTGGAGCATTGTATTGCAGAGGCATTTGCCAATAAAGAATTCATGATAGGGGTGTTCCTGGACATCCATAAAGCCTATGACATGACCTGGCGACACGGTGTACTAATGAAGCTCTATGCTTATGGTTTAAGAGGAAATTTGCCTGTTTTTATTTCAAATTTCTTAAGGGACAGAACTTTCTCTGTCAAATTGCCCCGTAACGTAACATCGGATATATTTATCCAGGAAAACGGGGTGCCACAGGGAAGTGTGCTTAGTCCTACTTTATTTAGTATTATGATCAATGATATTCTGTCATCAGCTCCCATCCCGAGGAATCTTAAATACTCACTCTACGCTGACGATTGTGCAATATGGCACTCTTCCCGTAATGCACAATTTTCGGCTGGGCGGATTCAAGCAGCCCTTGACTCCGTCCACCAATGGGCCTTGCAGTGGGGATTTAAGTTTTCCGTACGTAAGTGTGCCGCTATAGTTTTCACTAATCGTAACGTACCTAATTTGTGCTTAACTTTGGATAATCAGGCGGTACCTTTTCAAAATTCTGTAAAATTTTTAGGAATACATTTTGATCGTAGAATGAATTTTAAACTTCACGTTAATACTTTGCTTGCTCGTTGTGATAAACCGTTAAATGTCCTCAAGTACCTAGCGGGTACTACCTGGGGTGCCGACAGAAAATCTTTATTAATGGTGTATAAGTCCCTTATTCGATCGAAGCTAGACTATGGTGCACAGGTGTATGGCTCGGCATCCGATGCCACTCTGAAAGGATTGGATGTGTTGCAGAATAAATGTTTGCGAATGTGTCTTGGAGCTGTCCGGTGTACCCGTGTAGCTCGTATGGAAGTGGAGGCGAATGTGCCTCCCCTCCGTATTCGCCGTGACCACCTGGCCTTGTCCTATGGTGTAAGGACATTTAGGAAATGTAATATCGGCAATGTGGCCTGTACCCCCCTGCGTCAATACCACCACCTTCTGCGGGGGGTGCGTCGGCCACTTGCCGCTCGCCTCCACTTACTGACTCAGGAGCTTGATGTGGACCCCAGTGACTGTGACAAGTTGGTGCTTAAAAATATAGCGCCTTGGGAGCCACCCGGCTTTACAGTCGATGTCACATGGCTCCCAGCACCAAAGGCCAAGGCGCCGGAGGCGGAGGTCCACCACTTGTTTCGTAAGATCATTGTTCGTCACTTGGGGTCCCATCAATTGTACACCGACGGCTCCAAGTCAAGTGAATGTGTGGGTGCAAGTGTGTGGTCGACTGAATGTGCCCTCAGGTATCGGTTGCCGACTCATACATCTGTGTTTACTTCAGAACTTTTTGCTATTGACAAAGCCATAGACTATGCTCTCAATTCTAGACATGACTCATTTGTCATATTTTCAGATTCAAAATCAGCCCTTCAGGCAATTGCATCTTGTACTACGGACTCTCACGAGATCCAGGGCCGCATCGTTAATAAGTTGCATTCATGCAACAAGTCATTCACGCTGATCTGGGTGCCTGGTCATTGTCGTATCTACGGCAATGAGCAGGCTGACTTACTTGCAAAGTCGGCTGTAGAGCTCGAGGAGACTTGGGACGTTCCTCGTGATCTGCGGTCGAGTCTCTCTCTCGGAAAGAAATCAATAAATCTTCTGTGGCAAGGTCAGTGGACCAGACTAAATATTCCAACTTGTAAGCCGTACCTAGGCGACTGGGACACTGCCAACCGTCCCAGTCGCCTAGAAGAAAAAGTGTTGGCACGGTTACGGCTCAATGCCACCGTTTTAACCCACATAAAACCATATATGGAAAGACGCTTCCCACCGCACTGTGACATCTGTGATGCGGTGTTATCTATCAGTCATATCATCCTGCGCTGTCGGCGATTTATTCGTGAACGTGCTTCACTTATTAATTACTGCGGCGCAGCAGACGTCCCCTTCACCCTTTCCACCATCGTGGGTGATGGGGACATTGTTATGACTGATAAATTGATGGCTTTCTTGAGAGAGACCGGACTGATCAGAGTGATGTGACTTTTTTACTGTGTGGTTATGGTTTTTATCAACGGTAAATATGTATATATTGTAATATTAATTAGGGTTGACAGTTGACATATTTTAAATAGTTCCTCCTCCCACTGATCTATTTCTAATATAGATGTCCCCTACATTAAGCCAAGTTCCTCGCCTGACAGTCACCAGCTGATGAGTGCAAGTGTGCAATATAGGAAGGTATTGGGCACTTGCAGTCGATGGTGGTCTGCTGGGCGAGGTTCTTCACTTTTTGTACAAATTATGTAAATACATTATATTATCTTGCTTAAGTTATTCTAATTAGGGCCGACAGCTGACGTATATGGAAATGTTCCTGACTCGTCTGGTTCCCTTTCATATATTGATGTCCCCTATATTAGGTTGTGCCTTGACTGACAGTCACCAGGTGATGAGTGCAGGTATGTCATGTAGAAAGGCATTACATATCTGCAGTCGATGGTGATCTCTTGGTCGAGGCTTTTTTTTTTTTTACCATTAGTGTAGGTCTAGTTATTTGTCTCTTAGGATTTAGTATAGGTTAGCGATTTGTCTGTTAGGTGGTTAGTTTTAGGGTCTTTAGATTAGGTAGTTTTGATTATAAGTCATATAAGGTTAAAAATATTAAAAAATAAATAAAAATAATAAAAAATAAAACTACAAAAAAATAATAAAATAAAAATTATTATATATATATGTACGTGTGCATGAAAGTGTGTATGTTCATATGCATGGATGTGTGTATGTATGTAAGTATGTATATATATATGTTCGTATATATATGTGTATATATGTCAATATATATACATATATATATATTGCCTTAATGACCAGGGGCTCCGGCCCCAATGGTCGATAGGCAAAAAAAAAAAAAAAAAAAAAAAAAAAACATTACTTCTACTTCCTGGTAGGTGGTGGCGACCATCATCCACTCACTTGGTGTAGTGCTGCCTACTTCTTCTTAGCCTTTATCATTCTTTTTCTGTGCCTGTCCTCCTCTCTTCCTATTTCTCCCATCTTTCCTGTCACTTCTTATTGCTTTTCTTTCCTTTACAGGTGTCTTTACATTGGGTGACAAGGCAAATGGTTTCCTGTAAGCCAAGAATCCATTTACAACGCTGGGTGGTAACCATATAACCAATCCATACATGCTCCCTACGTGTCAGCAAGTAGATTGGTGGAGGGTTAGTGCCCCTCCCCGTAAAACAAAAAACTCAAAGTCAAATGGCCACCCCTTACGGGATTATGGCGTCTGGCAATAGATAGACAGATAGACTTGCTACTTTGAACTAATTTTTTTTCAAGTGATAACAGGCCCCGTTACCATCCAGTGGGAATGGTTGCACTATTCCTACACGACGTCTTAGCTGCATGCCCCCTCTGGTCAGAATGTGTGCCAATTAATGCCGTTAATTAAAAAATGATTATTATATATGAAGCCAATGCCCACATATGGTGGCACTTGCCTATTTACCTGATCAAAATTGCCCAGTTGCAGATTGATTGAAGAAATGTCGACCCCTGTCAATAAACGCAGATTACTATATTACGGAAGAGAAAACATAAAAATATGGTAATATCAGAGATATGAAGAGTACAACACTTCAGATCACCTGGTTACAGTTCTTTGCCCAGCCCAGTAGTGTAGAGGCTGTGTTCGAATGCGTGGCTCGTGTGTGGTCATAACACTGCCCGCCACAAGTCTGTGGTCAGAGATTAGTAATCATGAGTGTACCTTCTTGGTATGTTTCGTAAGATTTTTTGAGGTACTACTCGTCCTTGTAAAGCCTTGTAACTCTCTCTCTCTCTCTCTCTCTCTCTCTCTCTCTCTCTCTCTCTCTCTCTCTCTCATAGGAATCCCAGTCCTGTGTTCAAACTTAACCCTTTAGCGCACACGTAGTAGTGACGGTTGCTTAGACGGATAGATATAAAGACAGATAGATAGATAGACAGAGAGAAGATGGATTGATAGATATACAGATAGGTATATTAGTAGCTATACAAAGATAGATTGATATAGATAGATAAACATATATGCACAGATAGACAGACAGAGCGAGAGATGGATAGATATATAAGTAAATCGGCATGTAGATAGACAGATGCATACACAGATACAGACAGATGGATAGGATAGAGAGATACATACAAAATATAGACAGACGAAGAGACAGATTATTTGACAGAAAGGTAAGTAAAATTACTGTAAAGAGATGGACAGATGGATATATATACTGTAGGCTATATGAATGATGAATGGACTAGATAGAAGTGGAGATATAACAGACTGATGAACGAACAGACAGACACAAAAATACTGATAGATAGATGGATAGGCAGACAGACAGACGGACAAAAAGATAGACACAGACAAAGACCGACACACGTAAATATGGAAAGATTGCTGGGTGTAAAGATAGATAATGGAAGAGAGAGAGAGAGAGAGAGAGAGAGAGAGAGAGAGAGAGAGAGAGAGAGAGGATATATAAAGGTAAGGGGTACCTGAGATAAAGGTATTTTTCACTACCATCACTCCAGACACATTTAATTTTTGCATAATTTTTGTGATATTTTGTGACCTTTCAGTCCAGTCTTCTATTTTACATTTTATTCATGATGCTGCCACACCATTCTATTCATCTGGCACTGAGTCATAACAGCCTCAGTGTTATTCATCTGGCACTGTGTCATAGCAGCCTCAGTGTTATTCATCTGGCACTGAGTCATAGCAGCCTCAGTGTTATTCATCTGGCACTGAGTCATAGCAGCCTCAGTGTTATTCATCTGGCACTGAGTCATAGCAGCCTCAGTGTTATTCATCTGGCACTGTGTCATAGCAGTCTCAATGTTATTCATCTGGCACTGAGTCATAGCAGCCTCAGTGTTATTCATCTGGCACTGTGTCATAGCAGCCTCAGTGTTATTCATCTGGCACTGAGTCATAGCAGCCTCAGTGTTATTCATCTGGCACTGTGTCATAGCAGCCTCAGTGTTATTCATCTGGCACTGTGTCATAGCAGCCTCAGTGTTATTCATCTGAGACTAGGATTTTTCATTGAGTGGTTGGCTGTGCATGTCATGATGATGATGATGATGATGATGATGATGATGATGATGATGAACAGCTATGACTTGACTTAATAATAATCTATCTATCTATCTATAGCCCGACGCCCTAATCCCGCAAAGGGTGGCCGCAGACAAAACGCCTCCAAGTCACTCTGTCACCCACCATTTGACTCCCCTCCCCCCAACTCACCCCCCCTCCCTCATATACCTCTCAACTCCATCCCTCCACCTCATCCTCGGTCTACCCCTCCCTCTCCCTCCCTCCACCTCACCTACATACACCCTCTTATTCAGTCTTTCATTCTCCATCCTCTCCACATGTCCAAACCACCTCAGTGTATTTCTCCTAATCTTTTCAACCACATCCACATCTACCCCACAACGTTCCTTCACTTCTTCATTTGTCAACCTGTCCCTCCATGTCACTCCACATGCTCCTCTCAAGTAACTCATTTCCACTGCTCTCACTCTTGACTTGTTCCCCTCTTGCAAGGTCCACGCCTCGCTTCCATACGTCAGGGTAGGGATCACAATACCATCATGCAGTGACTTCTTAACTTCCATACTCACCTCCCTATTTCTCATCACTGCTTTCAGTGTGCCAACATCCTTCCTTCCCTGCTGTACCCTTTCACGTACTTCATCCCCCAAAGTTCCATCCTTACTCATCACACTACCCAAGTACTTGAATGCACTCACATTCTTAATAATAATAATAATAATAATAATAATAATAATAATAACCGGAGAGATGTAGGAAGGAAAAAAAGATGGGGGCTACCTTTAACTTGGGGTGTCAGAGCAGGTTTGATTAAATGCAAATGAGGTTCTTAGAGATAGATAGATAGATAGATAGATAGAGAGAGAGAGAGAGAGAGAGAGAGAGAGAGAGAGATTTTGTGCAGAGAGAAAGGAATCAAAAGTTCTAACACTAGAAAGTGGTTCCCTGAAGAAAACACACAAAAGATAGTCATATTCAAGATAATGATCATTTTAAGATGCCTGAACACATCGCGATTATAAGACAGACTGATAACGCTTGCAGCACGGCCTGATGATCCCTGGGGATGACTTAGAATACCGGCATATGTAGGCAGAGGGACACACAGCATGAGGAAGACAGGCACAGAATTGACCATTTGCATACTTATGTGATTGAGATTATCGGCTAACTCTTGCATCAGAGAGCCGAAGAGAAGTGGGTCGATATTGCACTGACAGATGGGTTCTATGCGCCAGCTGTAATGGAGGGGGGATGCAGCCAGACAGTTCAGAAGAGCAGTGACCACTGACGAAGCAATAGAACGGATATGAAAGCATAACACAATGATATAGCGAGAGCGGTTGAAGGGAGACAGTGAGAGGAGGCGAGCTAATGTAACCCTGTTCAGAAGAGCAGTATTATATATGGGAAGACCTCCATACATGATAACTGTACTCCAAACAGGGGCGAATAGAATCCCTGAACAAAGTCATTAACTGCGGCTGGTTAAACAACGCACAGAGTCGGCTAGCGCCCCTATTCTCTTAGAAGTAGATTTGGCAAGAGAGCTAATGTGATCTTTCCATGATGGTTCCAAAGAGAATGAAACCCTAAGGACTGAGACAGGAAGAAGTGAGCTGTATATTCTTGATTATTAACAGATACTCCTGTGGAAGATTTTTGGTTGGTTGATATATGTAGGAAATGAGTTTTTGATGCATTAAAAACAAAGGAGTTTCTTTTACCCCACTCAGATATATGAGCCACGTCAGAAACTAGGTGTGCCATAGCCTCATCCCACGACTGGTGAAGCAAGTGTTGAGATGGATGCTGTGAGAGGCAAATGAAAAGACGAAGGGTGGAGTCATTAGCATAGGAGTGGATAGGGCTACATGTGAAGCGTAGCAGATCATTGGCTAACAAAAGGCTGGCAGAACAGAACCCTGAGGAACACCACAACTGATAGCTCTTGAAGAACAGTGGCCGTTAACAACAGCAGGTGAAGAACGAACAGAAAGAAAGCTGCAGATAAAAGCCCAGACAGAAGTACAGAAACCGTAAAGGGAGCAGTGTGGATAATTAAACTGCTTTTTCTGTCTCAGGTCTGTCTGGTCTATCTGTCCACTTGTCTCAACTTTTCACTTTAGATTTCCTTCTCTCTCTCTCTCTCTTTCTTCGTAATAGCCTGTTAGTTCATCCTCCGGTTGTGATAAAGTTAGTAAGGTTAAATTACATGGGAGAGAGACAGACAGACAGACAGACAGACAGGCAGAGACGGAGACAGACAGTCAGGCAGATAGATATATAGAAAGTGGCGGATAGATAAATAACCTTCTTTGCTGTAACTAAGGCTCTATAAATGTAGCAAAAAAAGTATTACATCATCGTATTGAAGGGGTAAACTGTAGCCCACGTCACGCAGGGAATACGTGGCATAGTATTGGCTTCTGTCCCAATATCTGTAACTTTCTGTCTATATCTGTCTACAGTAAGTTTGCTTATATCCACTTCGTAATACACAGAAATACGTACATACATACACATACGTACACTCTCTCTCTCTCTCTCTCTCTCTCTCTCTCTCTCTCTCTCTCTCTCTCTCTCTCTCTCTCTCTCTCTCTCTCTCTCTCACTATTACTTCCGTTCTAATTTCCTTTACTCCATAATCCTCCTCCTCCTCCTCCTCACTCTCTCTCTCTCCTCTCTCTCTCTCTCTCTCTCTCTCTCTCTCTCTCTCTATCTATCTATCTATCTATCTATCTATCTAGTGTGTTATTACTTCCGTTTTAATTTCCTTTACTCCATATTCCTCTCTCTCTCTCTCTCTCTCTCTCTCTCTCTCTCTCTCTCTCTCTCTCACATACCTTTCATAGCAGATGTTTCTATCAATCTTCATACTCATATCTTTACAGTAACTATTTGTCTATCTGTGTGTATCAATGTATCTATCTGTCTTCCCGTCTGTCTGTCTGTCTGTCCTTATCATTGTGATACTCACCATCACCACCATTATCATCATCATCACCACTGTAATCAACATCGTCATCACTATCATCACCACCACCACAATCATCATCATCATCATCATAATCATCATCACAATCATTGTCACCATCACAGTCATCATCATTACCACCACCACCATCATCATCTTCATCATATGGGCCTGATGGAGTCCCTTCTGTTGTTCTCAAGAACTGTGCTTCTGTGCTTACAACCTGCCTAGGCAAACTCTTTCGCCTTTGTCTATCAACTTGTACCTTTCTTTCTTGCTGGAAGTTTGCTCTCATTCAGCCAGTCCCAAAGAAGGGTGACCATTCCCAATCCTCTAACTATCGTCCAATAGGAGCCCCCACAAACTCCTGAAAGTTGCCACTGTTCGCCGGATCACTAAATTGCATGGGGTCACTACCCACTCAGAGCTGGTATACCTTCCTTTAAAAATAATTCTATCGGGATTATTACTCATGCATAAAGCATTATACCAGTATTATATTCATCGTAGATATTTTACTGATGCTCTAAATGAGATTTACGCTGAAAAGCTCTCCATGGAGTTTACTAAAATGCATGAAAGCTTATTGTGTGTTTTTGCATTAAGCACATTTTTACCAAGTGTTATATATCTCAGTTGTTGGAAAAATATATCACACAGTTTCCGAAGATTGTAATCTTTCATCTGGCAAATCCTGACATGATTCTGTCCATTATACACTTAATAATAAGAAGAACTGTATGGCCGAAATCGTACGGGGCCGAGATCAGCCGACCCGAATTTTTAAAGGCATGATAATCCTCTTGCTTTGAGAAAACGTCTCCGTTCTGCTACAGTCTATTTTTCCACATATATTTTACCTGCACAGTGGACCACAACACTATTTTTTCCGGAATCATCAGGTAGTTTCAAAAGGCGCGGGAGTCAGGTGTGGTGTATACACCCCATCAGCGCCACCCTGGGCCCCTGGCGGCGGTCGCACAAACTACGTCACGCTACCCATAAGAAAGCGTCTCCATATGAGCTCAGTGGGTTCATACGATCTTCGATTGTTTAAGTACCATATTTCCCTCATAGCTTATGTAAGATACAATTTCTTTACACTCATTTACAATTTTTCCTTACAGATGTACATTCATCACCTAAGAAAATGACTGTGATCAATACTCAGGCAGTATAACAATTGCGTGTATACTGTCCCTAAACTGAGATGGACGCACCCTTCCATTTCTATTATATTTTGATAAAGAAACCATTTTTTCTCCAGTATTATATGTAGATAAATCCAAAAATATCCTATTTTCAGTAAAGTAACACAAAAATTGTATTACAGAGGGTTATTCAAGTTGGCCCCACTTTTGCATAGTACATTAAGTTATCTGGCGAGCGGTGGCATCTTTTTCCAGTTTGTGGGGGCTCCTGTTGCTTTAACATCCTTTATCTCAAAAGTTTTCGAGTCTAATCTTAATAGAAAAATTTTAAAGCATCGTTCCTATCACAACCTTCTTTCTGATCGACAGTATGGGTTCCGTCAGGGACGCTCCACAGGCGATCTTCTCACCTACCTTTCAGACTCCTGGTCATCCTCCTTTCGGGACTTTGGTGAAAGCTTCGCCATTCCATTTGACATCTCAAAGGCTTTCGATCGAGTCTGGCATAAATCTTTAATTTCCAAACTGCCCTCATACGGTTTCTATCCTTCTATCTGTGCCTTCATCTCTAGCTTCCTGTCTGGTCGTTCTATAGCCGCTGTTGTAGACGGCCATCGTTCTTCTCCTAGATCTATTAACAGTGGTGTTCCTCAGGATTCTGTCCTATCACCAAATCTCTTCCTTTTATTCATTAATGACCTACTAAGCTGTACATCTAACCCTATCCACTCATACACTGATGACTCCACCCTTAACCTTTCCATTCGATTCCCGCAACGTCCATCTCAGCAGTTATTTCACTAAACAAGGCGATGAGGCTATGGCACACCTAATGTCTGACTTGGCTCGTATTTCTAACTGGGGTAAAAATAATCTGGTTGTTTTTAATGCATGACTCAGTTTTTGCACCTATCAACCCGACAAAATCTTCCACAGGTATACCCACTAATGTTCAATAACATTCAGCTTAATCCTGCATCATCCTTGAATATGCTTGGGGTTTCATTTACTCGGGACTTATCTTGGAAAGATCATATTACATCTCTTGTAAAATCTGCTTACAAGAGATTGGGTGTGCTAAGCCGACTCCGTTCCTTCTTTACCCCTGCACAATTGTTGACTCTATACAGGGATTTTATCCGCCCCTGCATGGAGTACAACTCTTATGTGTGGGGTGGCTCCCCACATACAGCTCTTCTTAATTGGGTGGAGTCAAAGGCTTTTCGCCTCATTAACTCTCCTCCTCTTACTGACTCCCTCCAACCTCTGTCTCTTCGCCGCACTGTTGCATCTTTATCTCTTTTCTATCGCTACTTTAATGGTCACTGCTCCTCTGAGCTGTCTGCATGCATTCCTCCACCTCTACGACTACGACGGGCGAGTAGCCCCCGTCTAGCAGCAAACTCTCATCCCTTTTCTGTCCAGCTCTCTAATGCAAGAGTTAACCGTTACTCTCAGTCCTTCATTTATGCAACAGGTCAGCTCTGGAACTGTCTCCATCTGTTTGTATTTCCTGCTTCCTATGATCTCCAGTCTTTCAAACGCAGTGTGTCCAGGCATCTCGAAATGATCGGATCTTGAATTTGGCTCTCTCTTGTATTTTGTTTTCTCTTGGAAGGAACAGTTTTGAGGGCTCGTTGCCTTTGGTTCCTTCTTCCTCACATAAAAAAAAACACACACCACAATCATCATCACCATCTTTATCACTATCATCACCACCACAACCATCTTCGTCATCATCACTATTATCACCACCACCACAATTATCATCATCAACAACTCTATCACCACCACCACCCCAATCATCATCATCATCGTCACCTACACCACCAAACTCATCATCATCATTATCACTAGCATCATCACCAAGACACTTATCATCATCACCTTCATCATCAACAGTATCGCCATCATCATCATCACCATCACCACAATCATCATCATCATCATCATCAATCTATTCCTTATAACTATAGACGATTTTGTTCAGTGGGAGTGAGTTAAAACAATCTGAGAGTGTTAATATTGATGTCATTAATCCATTTATGGTCAGGAAAAGTCTTGTATTCTTCCTCAGCTAATGCCAGACGATTTTATTCAGCTGAGATTGGGTCATAGGAGCCTCAGAGTCAAAAAATATATAATAGTAAAGAAAAGTATGAATGAAAATGTATATATACTTTAGGGATGTGAAAATGTCTGGAAGCGAGAGTTGTGGTACAGAAAACATGATATTCCTCTTAGCGAGACACACACACACACACACACACACACACACACACACACACACACACACACACACACACACACACACACACACACACACACACACACACAGGCAGAAGTAATATGACTTTTATGAGTAAAGTTTTGACCTAAATTTTCCACACTATATTTCGTGGGTTTTCCGTCTCGCTATATATTAATAAAATTAAATCAAATTATATATTTTTATACGGGGCAAGAGGTGAAAATTTGAGACCTTCACTACTTGCATTAGTGGAAGTATATGGAGAGAATGGAGAATGAGAGACTGACTAGGAGAGTGTATGTGAAGAAGGTGAAGGAGAGATGGGAAGTGATAGACCGAGGATGAGGTGGTGGAAAAAGGGGAAGGGGAAGAGCGAGGATGAGGTGCAAGTATGGGGAGGAGACGGTATGTGAGTGAGGGTGGTGTGAGTTGGAAAGAGGGGGGAGGTGGAGACCAAGGATGAGGTGGAGAGATAGGATGGAGAGGCATCTATGTGTGTGTGGTTTGAGTTCGAGGGAGAGGGAAGTGGAGATCAAGGATGAGAGGGACGGTTGGGGTGGAGACGTATATGAGAGTGGAGGGTAAGAGATGGAGAGGGAGTGACGGAGTGGAGAGGTTTGGGGATGAGGTTAGTATGAGCTGGAGAGTGGGAGAGGGAGACCGAGGATGAGAGGGAGACATATGAGAAAGAGCGGAGTGAGTTGGAGGGAGGGCAGCCTGATGGTTTAGAGCAGATGAACATGGAGATGCTTGGTTTGTGGCCAGCCCTTCCTTTCTTAAAGCGCCTGGCTACACACAGACATACACATTGTTGCTGCCTCCAGACGGTTTTATTCAGCTTGAGAGGGGTTGAATATAGGCTTTATTACCCCCTTCAGTGACGGGCTTAAATATAGGCTTTATTACCCCCTTCAGTGACGGGCTTATACAGAGGCTTTATTACCCCTTTCAGTGACGGGCTTATACAGAGGCTTTATTACCCCCTTCAGTGACGGGCTTTAATATAGGCTTTATTACCCCCTTCAGTGACGGCTTATACAGAGGCTTTATTACCCCCTTCAGTGACGGGCTTATACAGAGGCTTTATTACCCCCTTCAGTGACGGGCTTATACAGAGGCTTTATTACCCCTTTCACTATAGACGTCCTGGCCGCTGGTAATACGGTCATAGGCAGCTAACAACACATACCATACAGTACATACAGAATACATACATACATACATACATACAATACATACATACATACATACAATACATACATACATACATACATACATACAATACATAAATACA
>NC_137043.1:2700817-2723317 GCF_032717465.1 Coenobita brevimanus | reverse complement strand
ACTATCATTCACTTTCATTCACTTTCATTCACTTCCCTTTACTTTACTTCATTTTCCTTCACTTTACTTCACTTCCCTTCACTTTCATCCACTTTCATTCACTTTCCTTTGTTATGAGTCCATATTATAATTACAAATCATAATAGATAGATAGATAAATAGATAGATAGACAGCTCCATGCAAGCCTGGGAAAGGGAAATGATCTTGCAGTTAACTGAGGAAATGTTGACGACACATAGGAAGTAGCAATGTCAGGGGATGATGTAGGTAGTGTGTCAGCGAGATAGCAGGGGAACAAAGCCTAGTGACATACACACATACTCACACACAGGTTTCTGGAACTTTCCAACCACAGTATAACACACGTGACACGACCCCTGTTTCACCAGAATTTAGGAAGGAGAGCTCAGAAGGAGGCTAGCATTAGAACTGACAGGTAGTGGAGAGAGTGAACAAGAAAGGGGGGCTCAACTAGACTTACTTATTATATTGTCTCTGTAAGACATACCCTGCTCAACTTAGATTTCTCTGAAGATAATAAATTAAGATCAACTCACTGTATTCATCTTTAATTCCTACTACAATAAATCGAGAGTGACAACTAAATAACAAAACTTCTCTACAAGTTACTACAAAGTCTTTTATGACATTATTTGTAAGTCTTTTATGACATTATTTGGTGGCAAGCGAAACTACGGACATCGTCTCCGAATCAAAAGCGAATTTCTACAAAAGCAGGCGAGACTCTACAAGATTAGCTTCAGTTCTACAGTGAATCCCTACAAAATACAGCCTACAATGCAAATAGCCTACAAGTCTACAAAACAACTCTATAATCTTCACGTAACTTCAAGCAGCAGCAAGAAGAATAAAAAACAAAGCAAGTAAAGAAGACGAAAGACCAAAGCAACAAGCACACAAACCCCCAACACTCTCTCCCACCTACCTCCATCGCTGACGCAGAGGTCAAGACACGCAGCAAAACACCAGAGCCACATTTATAACGCGACTTACTCACCTTTCTTCACCCATGTTACGCATCACTACTCAGTATTCACCACAGCTACCAGTGTGGGAAGCCGACATCACCATGTGCTGAGATGACATCACAACGCGAGTTTGCCACACCAAGCAACGTGTGACTGACACCAGGCATTTCTCAACCACTACTCATTACTCATTATTCACATAGCTCCTACTCATACTCATTTATTTCCAGAGTATTGAGTTGGAAATTCGACGTTCTACGCTGAGGTTTGCCTGTGACAGCTGTTAACCACCACAAGCACCAGGCCATGGAATTTCCTGAGTAATATCGTCCATCAACACAGCACTAGAATTATCAAGAGATCTTCAATCAACCCTGCATTTTTCTTCCGAGATCGACAGTTGCATCGACACGCCTCTCCGATCTGTATCAAGTGGGTGATATTATACTTACTCATTTCTTCTCAGTGCTAAAATTAGGTAAATTCAACTTCTTTACTTATTTCCATATATACACTTACACTCACTATCTATCATTTATTACAACTCATTTACTCATCTATTTAGTTAGGACATAAATAAACAAAAGGCGTATTTCATAACACCATATCTTAATGACAAGGATATTTTCGCCACCACCCACGTTAATACCAGATGAAACACAATTAGCCCCAACAAAAGATTCACAATTAGGAGAGCACCAAGGCAACACACCCACTGTACAAACCTCACTACAAATTAAAGAACAAGAAACAAATACGTCAGTTCCAGATGATGAGTGGGAAACCCCCTCTGACGTAGCAAGTGAGGTCTTTGTCGCTGACTTGCACACATATGCCAATACACTTAACAGGGTTCACCGTTCCGGCTGAATATATTCCACCATTCCCTCACACAACGATAAACAAGTCCAAGTTAAATTAACAGAGCAAACAGTGAAAATGAATCACGAAACAAATACCGCGGATCTAACAATCCCACCTCATGTGTACGTTTACCATGAAGATAAAACTGCCCCAAAATTCTCTGGCACAGAAAAAGATCGCACTGATGTAATTTCATTAGTTAGTCAGTGCGAACAAATGTTCATCAAGCGCCACATACTCAATGAACAAGAGAAAATTGGCATTTTTTCATCTTGCATAAGCCAGGAAAGATGTCCAGCAAGCAATTTATTGAGATCTGACAAGATCCTGAAAGCTAGGACATATGATGAATTTAAAACTGAATTTTTGAAGAAATTTTCTGGAGGTATGAACTTCTTGCCAGGTATAATTCCAGAATTACATAAGATTGTAGATCTTGTAAGGGAGCACACTACAAACCATGTGCTCAGTGAAATAACTGCTGATGTCTCCACAATCAAAAGAACATTGTTGGTTACTTTGGAAAACTCAAATTGGATAACAGATGATGGAAAGATGTCCCCAGACCTCGTCGTGGACATCATTGGTTATGTAGCTGCCTTGTGTAAATTACCTGATAGGACCCTTAAGATCGCCAAGACGATCGTGTACACCCCAGGCATGTGCTTATCTAGACTTAATGAATGAGGTAGAGATGCAGTGCAGTAAAGCAGGTATGGTCGACACACCCGCACATTCTAGTAGAATGAGAGTACCTGAGACAGTATCAGCTGTGAAAACATCTACACTGACCCCAAACAGAGAACAAAATCACTCCCGACCCAAAAGCAGGCAGAGCAAACAACCAAACGTGACGAGGGTTCGATCACAAACACCAGGCTACAGGCAGTTTCATAAGTTTTCGCGCAGCCCGAGCAGGTCTCGCGCCATAAACAACACTACTTATGGGAAGTCACCTCGTAGGTCACAGTCAAGGGATAGGTCCATTCTATGTCATTATTGTGCAAAACCAGGACACACAAGGTATGAATGCTTTATCAAGGCAAAAGAGGATAATCAAAAGACACAAGGATTTGGTCCTTACTGTAGGCATCATAGATACCAAGGGCACTGGACCAGTGACTGCAAAACAGTAGAAAAAATTGTGTCTATGTTCAAATCGGGGGAAGACCAAGTCATGACAAAAAACGAACAAACGTAAAGAAAAACAAGTCTAAAATTCACATAGGAGGCATGTTGGGAAATGAGTGTATCTTGATACCAGCTGTATGTGAGGATCAAAACTTTTCCATATTTTTAGATACAGGCTCTCCAGTGAACTTAATAACACATGAAGAAATAAATAGAATTCTTAAAAATAAGAAGAAAGTAACTTTTCTGGATGAAGCTGATTTAGATTTATGTACGGTAGATGGAAAACAAATTACAGTGAAAGGTATGATAAGATTAAATATCAGTTTCGCAGAGACTACAAAACCATTCTCTGCATTTTTCTATATCGTCGAAAACTTAGTAATTAAAGCTCATATGTTACTGGGCTTATGATCCATGAGAGCAGAGAACATAACTATACTCCCACAAATGAATGGAACAGACTTTGACAATGAATTCATAGAGGAAATACCATCAGAGCCCTCACCGATTAGTAATAGAGAACCAAAAAGAATTGGTAATATTAAAGGCTTAAACATACATACACAAACAGATAAGTGTATAGATCCACTCCCACCACCAGCCCCATCCTCCAGAATTAGTGACCCAGATAACAGTACTGATTTATCAATTTTTCCAGCCCATCTCACCAATGATTTAGTTATACCACCTAATTCCTACATGAAAGTTACCATAAAGAGCAAATTACGGAATAGTACTGTTCGTGTCTTAGAAGAATTATGTAAAGTAAAGGGATTGTCAGTAGAAAACGCATTATGTCAGATGAACGACGAAGGGCAAACTCAGATGTTCATAATTAATCACATGAATGGGGAAGTTCAGTTGAAAAAGAGGACTTGCATAGTTAATATTGAAAAATGTCCGGCCCCTGTGAAGGAAATAGTTATAGCTGGAGTGACAAGTGAGATAAAATCTACGGATAGAGAAAGCATAAAAGAGAATTTAATTCACTCAGGTGAATTTGATGAAGAAAATGATTTGTTAACCCTGCTGGAAACACACAGGGACACTGTAGCATTACCCGGAGAACAATTAGGGTGTACTAACCTGATTAATCACATGATTAATGTGCACCCAGAAACACCACCAATTTTCGTACCAGCTTACCACATCCCACACTCCCAATGTACCCTTGCAAATCAGTATGTCGATGAAATGTTAAAACTTGAAATTATTGAGCCTTCAGTCTCCCTGTGGAATGCCCCATTATTCTTCGTGCCCAGACGAAATAGAGAAATGCGTGCGGTAGTAGATTACCGTAAACTAAACAATCACACAATCCCAGACCGATTTCCCATGCCATTGCTAAGCGACGTTCTACAGAATACTGGACCTGAGAATAACATATTCTCACCCATCGATCTCCTAAACGGCTATTATCAGATACCGGTTGCAGAGGAGTCACGTAAATACACTGCCTTTTCCACAAACAGAGGCCATTACCAATATACAAGAATGCCGATGGGACTGAGGACAGCCCCAGGAACATTCCAGCGTCTTATGAATTACGTATTGTCCGGAATTTTAGGACAAGGAATATTTGTTTATCTTGACGATATTATAATCACAACGAAGAATATTAAGAATCATCTCAGGAAATTAGACTTACCCTTACAAAAGCTTAGTGATGCTGGTTTAAAAATTAAGCTTTTTAAATGCAAATTTTGCTTTAAGGAAATAAATTTCTTAGGCCACAAATTAAATTCTAATGGTATTCACACCACTGACGACAAAATACAGGCGCGAGAGATTTTCCTGAACCCACTACGACGGACGAAGTTAGACAATTTTTAGGTCTGGCTGGGTACTATAGGTCATTCGTACCACAATTCTCTCATATAGCCTTTCCTCTATTCCAACTACTCAAAAAAGATGCTATATTCCAATGGGAAGAAGAACAAAAAAGGGCATTTAACAATCTACAAATTAAACTAACAAATGCACCTTGTTTAGCATATCCAGATTACACAAAATCATTTCTTATTTGTACAGACGCATCAGTTAAAGGATTAGGGGCTGTCCTGATGCAGGAAGATAAAAGAAGAAAAAATCAACCAATTGCATTTGCCAGCAGACAAACAAGAGGTGCAGAGAAAAATTATTGCACTACAGACTTAGAGGCACTTGCAGTGGTTTTTGCATTACAAAAGTTTCGAGATTTGGTATATGGTTACGAAATCCACTTATTCACCGACCACAAACCACTAGTGGGACTTTGGCGTTTTGGTTGTTTAGAGTTAATCTTGTATAATGTATTATTGACCATTGTGAATTGTTCGAGTGGTACATGCAGTTTGGGTAATTGTATGTCATCTCCACTTTCTAACTTGTATATAACTTTAGACCATATTGGGTCAAGTCTTTGTGCCTTTGCGATATCATCGTGGTTTGGGATATTTCCTTTGAGATCTAATGCCGCGACCTTTTATGCTTTCTCTATCCGTAGATTTTATCTCACTTGTCACTCCAGCTATAACTATTTCCTTCACAGGGGCCGGACATTTTTCAATATTAACTATACAAGTCCTCTTTTTCAACTGAACTTCCCCATTCATGTGATTAATTATGAACATCTGAGTTTGCCCTTCGTCGTTCATCTGACATAATCCGTTTTCTACTGACAATCCCTTTACTTTACACACACACACACACACACACACACACACACACACACACACACACACACACACACACACACACACACACACACACACACACACATTTACCTACTTACAAAATGTCCCAAAAATTGACCCTGGTAGATTTATTGTCCGTCTTGTAGTCCTTGATGTAAATGCTACTCCAGCACCGTCCCACGTCTTGGTACCCGAGGAAATTCTTCTCCAGCTCGAGCTATCTCCCCAGGTACTGAAGAAGGCGTAGGTAGGTAAGTACTGAAGAAAGCCAAGACGTAAGTAGGTACTTGATCATCATCATCACTCACCGTCTCCCAGTCGAAGTCCTTGATAATGGGTGTTATACGACAGTCGCCCCTGAGGTACACTTGCCCCTTCACTCCCATCATCATGATCATCATCATCATCATCATCGTCGCCGTCGTCGTCGTCGTCGCGCCCATCTTGACAAATCTATACCTGGTGGGAGAAGAAACCAGGACCATTAACCCTGTCTCAGAATAAATCGCAATGAGAAAGGCATTTCGACGCCTCTTAATTTTACGGTAATTCGGTCCGAAGGTTATAAATAGGTAACACAGGGAAGGTTACATTAAGGAATTTGTCGACTGTGGTAGTGTGTGTGGTTACAGATGGTTTGCGTGAGTGTGTGTGTGTGTGTGTGTGTGTGTGTGTGTGTGTGTGTGTGTGTGTGTGTGTGAGAGAGAGGGAGGGGGGAACAACCATATGTTCAGTAACGGAACATATTGCGTTATTTCTTTCCACGCTACCTGCCCACATAACCACTCCACACCTATCCATATCACACACCAACCCATCCACATCCACCCCACCAACACTACACTCACACATCCATCCACATCCACCCCGCCACCCCCACACCCACACACCCATCCATACCGCACTCCACCCCATCCACATCCACCCCTCCCCCACCATCCGCCCATCGGTGATGAAGTGCTCAGGTGAATCATTAATTGGTTTCCGGAAAAAGGGTTGTAATTAACAGGTAAACTAGTAGTAGTAGTACTAGTAGTAGTAGCAGTAGTAGTAATCGTAGTAGAAGTCGAAGTAGTAGTAGTAGTAGCAGGAGTAGTAGTAATAGTGGTAGTAGTAGTAGTAGTAGTAGTAGTAAGAGTGTTGAGGGACCTTTGTTTAAACGGGCAGGGGAACCACCCAGTCATATTAGTCCCACCACGTGAAGGCCTCCCTCTCTAGCCCCGAGTGCGAGAATGATGATGATGATGATGACGATCGTGGCCTGGATGACCTTAATAATAATAATAATAATAATAATAATAATAATAAATAATAATAATAATAATAATAAATAATAATAATAATAATAATAAATAAATATTTTTAAAAATAGATATAATAAAAAATAAAGAAATGAAAGCATAAGATTATAACAGTCATTCATAAAAGAAACAAAATTCCCCAGGGTGACGCACATCTCCCCCCAGGAGAGAGAGAGAGAGAGAGAGAGAGAGAGTGCAAATTTAGTCTTCTTAGTCGGTCTTCATATGAAAAGTTCTGAATATCATGTGTCATTTCTGTCATTCTTCTTTCTACGTTTTCGAGCGAACATATATCCATCCCTACATGTTGCTACTACAGTGCTATGTCCATCACTGATGTGCAGTACTGTTAGCACCAGAGTCATAATGACAACCCTGTTCCTCCCCTACATCTGCCTCTTTGTCTGAAGCCCTCACACCCTTTACCAAGCCTGCCCAACCCAGCCCTCCTCCCCTAATTACTGACGAAGCAAAGCTCTCCCATTGCCTCATCTGCCACTCCATACCTTCTGTATTATCCGTTGGTCCACTTATCAACGACGAGGGTGCTCTTATCACGGACGATCAGGAAATTGCTTCTATTTTAAATAAGTATTTCAGTTCAGTTTTCACAGTAGACGCCAATGACACCGTCGAGGAGCATCAAATGTCAATCCAAAACGCACTAAGTGATATGCATATTAGCAATAAGGAAGTGAGAGATAAACTTAATAAAAATGAATAGTAAGAAGACTCCCGGCCCAGACAATTTCTACCCTAAAATACTAAAAAATGTGATGGATGTAATATGCAGCCCTCTAACATCTATCTTTAACAAGTCCCTACAACAAGGAAAGGTTCCAGGAGACTGGAGACTGGCTAACATGACCCTTGTGTATAAAAAGGGCAGTAGAGATCAACCAGGTAATTATAGACCAATTAGCCTAACCTCTGTCTTGGGAAAGATCCTCGAATCATTAATCATAGATAGGATAGTTGAGTTTCTAGAAACTAATAACGTAATTAGGATTTGCCAGCATGGCTTTAGAACGCGGAGGTCATGCGTGACAAATTTAATTGAGTTTTATGATACACTTTTTAAAATAAATGATTGTACCAGGTCACTTGATATAATCTACTTAGACTTCCAGAAAGCCTTTGACAAAGTGCTGCATGATAAACTAATGACAAAAGTAAGATCACTTGGAAATGACGGAAATATTCATAGGTGGATACGTTGCTGGTTAAGTGAGAGAAAGCAACGAGTTGTTATAAATGGAGTAGAGTCAGACTGGGCTCCAGTGACCAGTGCTGTTCCTCAGGGATCAGTGTTGGGACCAGTCCTATTTATTATATACATTAACGATATCGATGTTGGCCTAAACAATTTCATCTCTAAATTTGCAGACGACACAAAAATCGGCAACACTATACTAACTGAAGAAGACAGAATTAGCCTTCAAAATTACCTTAATAAAATTATCAGCTGGTCAGAAAAATGGCAAATGCCCTTCAATGTAAGCAAATGTCAGGTACTGTGGGAAGAAAAACAAAAGGTATGATTACGAAATGAAGGGCCAAATCATTAGCAAGTCCTCGCTAGTTAAGGATCTAGGTGTACTAATTTCAGACGATCTGAAATGTTCAAATCAATGTATCTCTGCCGCCAATAAAGCCAACAGGGCCCTAGGCTTCATCAAAAGACATTTTACATATTAAAGCAAAGATATTGTAATCCCCCTATACAAAAGCATAGTCAGGCCACACTTAGAGTTTGCAGTGCAATTTTGGTCGCCTCACCTAATTAAAGATATAAAATTACTGGAAGCGGTCCAGCGTAGGGCTACCAAGTTAATCCCGTCCCTGAGGAATAAACCATACCTCGTGAGACTCAGGGAATTAAACATATTCTCTCTTAGAAAACGGAGACTCAGGGGACAACTGATTGAATGTTTTAAGATTCTAAAAGGCTTTAGTAATACTGATTCAAGCAAGCTATTCACAGTAATTGCCGAGACTGTAACTCAAGGAAATGGTATGAAGTTGCAAGCAAGGAGGGCTAATCTTGATACAACTAAAAACTTCTTCACATACTCTGTTGTAAGCGAATGGAATAAACTTCCTGGGAATGTGATTGAGAGTGGTACCATAAATATATTTAAAAGGAGACTATAGTAGGACTCGTCTACGTTTGCGGCTGTGGTGTGGCCCGCACCTGTGTACAGTGCTGCCACGTTTTCTATACCGTTATCTCTCTCTCTCTCTCTCTCTCTCTCTCTCTCTCTCTCTCTCTCTCTCTCTCTCTCTCTCTCTCTCTCTCTCTCTCTCTCTCTCTCTCTCTCCTGGCGGGAGATGTGACCCACCCTGAGTACTTTTGATTCTTTTATAAGTTGTTTATAATTGTGCCTTCATTTGTTATATTGGTTTTGTTATATTTAGTGATATTTATCATTTTTTGTATACGGCGACAGATGACCCGTTATTGCAGTACCATGATTGATTTTCATTCATTCATTCTCTTTCCCCTTCCTCCATCTCTCTCTCCACACCACCCCTGAGGTCAAGGCCACCGACTGGGTGTGGAAGTGTTGCCGCTCGCGAGTGAATAATGTTTTTTTTTTTTTTACTTCAGTATTGGCATATGCCTACTATTTTGTCCTACATATTAGCTTATGATTATAAATGTGATTATTCCTCGCCCTTAAAATTATGGTAAAAGCCAGTAAATGTGAGCATTTTTCCCTAGCAACACCTGTACAAGCTTTGATTGGGTCTACGGAGGTATGTACTTTACATTAGGCCAGACTGGGTGTGTCAGTGCTGCCACTCACAAGAATTATATGAATTATTTCTTTTACTTTGGATATTGACATATTTCTTCTTTTTTCAGGCTCATTCTCTTATATCCATAACTGCAATACTATTACCCACCCTAAAACTACGCTAAAAAACATTGAAAGTGACTACAATTTCTTTTAACAACACTGTACAATAAGTATGCCATGTTTCTGTGTTACTGTATAAATATTTTATGCATAATAAGATTACTGTTGATTCATCCATCAAAATACACAAGTGTAAGTTTTATTCATCTGAACTTATCGTATTTGTGTTGCCTTGTACATAAATAGCGTCCGTTTCACATCGCAAGTTGGGGAAACGTGGCACCATTGTACACAGGTGCGGGCCACACCACAGCCGCAAACGTAGGCGAGTCCTACTATAGACACGTATCTCGACGCAACTGGTATCGTTTAATTAGGATGGAGCAATTATTGCATATTCGCGTCTGCATTCATGTGTCTATTAGACACAGACAATATTTTAGAACATATATAGTAGATAAACATTCTATTCATCTTTTGATAAAAAAAATAATTAAAAAAAAAATTGCATGTGGCTGTATGCCCAAATTTTCCTCTTTCATATTATTCTACTTTATGCAGATCCTATAAAATTCCTTTGGGTTTTTCATGCCTGCAAGGTATTACTTCCTCTCTTGTTTCCTGTACGGCAAATGCCGGAGGGTCTGGAGGGTGGGGGAGAGAGCCTTCTGCTGTGCTATCCTTTTCTTCTGCTCCTATGCACTATATTAGGATTAAGGCCGGACCACCTCGTAGGGACCGTAAGGTCTGTGTGGTCTGTGTATCTATGTAACTATGTAACTCAATCTCTCTCTCTCTCTCTCTCTCTCTCTCTCTCTCTCTCTCTCTCTCTCTCATCCAGATTAAAGTCCATTGTCTCCACTCATCCTGTTATCCCCCTACCCCTCCCCGGAGAGAAACTGCGACCCCCTTGCAAATGTTAAACAGGCGCGGCCGTCTGACCCTCTCTCAAATGACCCCGCTCCACTTTGGTCTGACTTTCCAACCGCCACCTACTACTATTATTAATACTACACACACACACACACACACACACACACACACACACACACACTCACATCAACGGGTTAATAATAGAGAAGAATGACAATAACTGGTTCTCACCACTCCCAAGACTGATGGAGGAGTGTGTGTGTGTGTGTGTGTGTGTGTGTGTGTGTGTGTGTGTGTGATTTTGCTGTCTGCTCTCTTTGGGCGCGTTTTCGGGGTGTTTTGGGCGCCAACAGCACCCACCGACCTGGCAGCACTGAGGTGTAGTTAGTGGCTGTCAGTGGTGGAGACAACACACTCTTCTTCACGCTCTTCAAGGAAGAAGATGAAGATGAAGATGATGACGGTGATAATGATTAAAATGAAGATGAAGATGAAGATGATGATGATGATGGTGATGGTGATGGTGATAGTTATGAGATGATGAGATGATGATGATGATGATGAGATGATAATGATGATGAGATGATGATGATGATGATGATGATGAGATGATGATGATGATGATGATGATGATGATGATGATGATGTTGAAATGATGATGATATGATGATGATGATGATGATGATGATACAATGATGAAGATGATGAAATAATGATGATGATGATGATGACGATGATGATGATGACGATGATGAGATGAGATGATGATGAGATGAGATGATGATGATGATGATGAGATGAGATGATGATGATGAGATGAGATGATGATGATGAAGGAGGTAAAGAAGGAAGGAAGGAAGGATGGAAGGAAGGCCAAGAGTATGTCATTATGGAACTCTTCAGTAAAATGTTAAGAGGAACGATCATGATTTCTTGACAGTGAGAGAGAGAGAGAGAGAGAGAGAGAGAGAGAGAGAGAGAGAGAGAGAGAGACAGACAGACAGACAGACAGACAGACAGACAGAGACAGACAGAGAGAGGGTAAAGAGATAGATAGATAGATTGATAGACATATAGATATGTAGGTAGAAAGATGGATAAGCAGAGATTAATAAGCATAGACACCTGTAATTAATGACACACATACACACACACACACACACACACACACACACACACACACACACACACACATGGAAGGGATATTTGATGGTTAATATTTGTTCTGCTGGAGAGAGAGAGAGAGAGAGAGAGAGAGAGAGAGAGAGAGAGAGAGAGAAAGAGTTGAAGGTGAAGGCGTCTGGGGGTACAGTGGTTAGAACGCCCAGGTTGAAGTCACAGCCTGGCACAGCTTCAAACCCCATGAAGTGACTGAAGAATTTTTTTTATTATGTAGTGCCACCAGGGGAAGTAGTCTGGTCATCTACTCTTAAATCTACTGGACTGCGGTAGACTAGCCTCGGGATCCTACTCATCTACTACTCCATCTCTTTCTTCTCTACTTCCTTTCTCACTCAATGTTTTCTCTTTCTTTATCTCTCCTTCTCCCTCCTCCTTCTCTCTCCCCCTTCTGCTTTCTCATTGTTCCTTCCATCCCTTCCTTTCATCTCTATCTCTTTCCCTCATCTCTGTACCTTTCTGTTTCCTCTTCCTCCTCCTTCTCCTTCTCCTCCTCCTCCTCCTCCTCCTCCTCCTCCTTCTCCTTCTCCTCCTCCTCCTCCTCCTCCTCCTTCTCCTTCTCCTCCTCCTCCTCCTCCTCCTCCTCCTCCTCCTCCTCCTCCTCCTTCTCCTTCTCCTCCTCCTCCTCCTCCTCCACAAAGTCAGATCACCAACCGTTTGGAACGGAAGTAGAGTCTGCTATGTTAACGCACGTAGTCTACGTAACAAGTTTGAGGATTTGGAATCTCTAATTTACCTAGAAAATTATGACATCGTTGGCATCACAGAGTCCTGGATTAACACATCTGACCGTGACTTTCTAGCGGAATACTCATTAACAGGGTACAATATTTTCAGCTGTGAGCGACCATATCGAGCTGGTGGCCGTGTTTTACTATATGTGAAAACTAGTCTCCATCCCCTTGTGCTATCCAAACCCAGTATTACCAACATAGATGCCAGTTATGTTCAGCTAAGTATTAATTCACACAAAATAAATATATGTCTCATCTATCGTCCTCCAGCACAGTCAACTGAGACAGATGAAAAACTTTATGATCAAATTGCGGAAATTTGTTGTCAAGAGGATAGCGTAATTTTTGGAGACTTTAATCTACCGGTAACAAAGTGGGGTGAACCACTGACGGCACACTCAGGACAAGAGCTTTATACGAATCTTCAAGAAAGTGCCCTTTCCCAACACGTAGAATACCCAACGAGAGGAAACAATATCCTAGACATCATCTTGACTACAAATGATAACCTAGTCAACAACGTTGAAATAGGACCTGAGTTTAGTTCCAGTGATCATCGAACTATACAGTTTAATATTACTACTGAAAAAGTAAAAGAAACGGAGAGCAAAGAAAAGGTCCCAGATTATCGTAGAGCTAATTTCAGCAGGCTCAGAGCGCTACTTGCAACTGCAGATTGGAATCAAATGTCTGAAACTGATGACATAAACCAAGCATGGGAAATATTCACCAAAAAATTTAATGAAATGGTAAAGTCATGTGTGCCACTACGTAACAGACGTCCAGCTGGAAATAGTAAACCAAAGTGGTGGTCCAGTGAAATAAAAAGTAACTTAATAGCCAAAAAACAGGCATACCATAAATATAAAGCTACACAAAATAATGATGATAAATTACAGTACGATAATCTACGCCGCATATCGAAAAGACTTATTAAACAAAGCAAAAGAGCACAGGAGATCCACATTGCTAATACGTGCAAATCAAATCCTAAAGAATTTTACAGTTTCATTAGAAAGAAAAAGGTTATGACTACATCAATAGGTCCTCTAGAAACAAACAATGGCAAACACACTGAAAATGAGGTCGAAATGGCAAACATTCTTAACGATTACTTTGCGTCTGTTTTTACAGTAGAAAACACCACCAGAAACCTACTGTTACCCACAAACCAAGCAAATAGCACAGTCCTTAGTAGCTATGCTATCCATAATAACGATATCCTTTCAGCCATAAATAGTACGAACATAAACAAAACCCCTGGCCCCGATAAAATATCACCGAGAATTCTCAAAGAAGCAAAACATTAGTTACTGCTGCCACTCTCTGTCTTATTCAGTAAATCATTAAGTACTGGGAAAGTTCCACGCGAATGGAAACTAGCAAATGTAACACCAATTTTCAAAAAAGGAAATGAGTTGCACCCAGGAAATTACAGACCAATCAGCTTAACATCAGTGGTGTGCAAGTTAATGGAAAATATCATAAGAGATAAAATAGTTACTTATCTAGAAGAAAACGATATAATTAAAGACTCGCAGCATAGATTCAGACATCGTCGTTCATGCTTAACTAACTTACTGGATTTCTTCCATGATGTTTACAAATCATACGATGACTCAAGAGCGGTAGATATAATTTACCTCGACTCTCAGAAAGCATTTGACACTATCCCTCACAAGCGTCTCATGAGAAAAATAGAAGCACATGGAATAAAAGGGAATACACAAAATGGTTACAAGACTGGCTTTCAGACCGAAAACAGCAAGTTGTGATAAAAGGAAAGGAATCCAAATGGCGTGATGTGATCAGCGGCGTTCCCCAAGGCTCAGTACTTGGACCGATACTTTTTATTACCTATATAAATGATATTGATGAGGGTCTAAATTGTAAAGTATCCAAATTTGCAGATGATACTAGAATAACCAGTAAAGTCACTTCAAAATTACAGTGGCAGCAGTTACAAAATGACCTTAATACTTTAGCAAGCTGGGCAGAAAAATGGCAAATGAAATTCAACACAGAAAAATGTCAAGTACTTCATATTGGATGTAACAATGTCCATGCAAATTACAAAATGAACAACATTCAGTTATCAAGTACAGACAGTGAAAAGGATCTTGATGTGATAATATCCAATGACCTAAAACCAAGCAAGCAGTGTACCGATGTGGTTAAAATTGCAAACAAGCTAGTGGGTTTTATTGGAAGAACTTTCGAGTTTAAATCGGAAAAAGTCATACTTGCCTTGTACAACTCGCTGGTGCTCCCCCATCTTGAGTATTGTGTGCAATTTTGGTCTCTGTACTACAGAAAGGACATTGAAAAATTAGAGAAAATTCAGTGAAGAATCACAAAAATGATACCACGACTTAGAAACAAACCATATGAGGAACGCCTTGAAGAACTTAAATTATTTAGCCTAACGAAGCGCAGGTTAAGAGGGGACCTTATTGAAGTTTTCAAAATCATGAAGGGATTTGACAACTTAGACATGAATAAATATTTTGATATAGACCGGTCGAGTCAAACCAGAAGTAATGGCTGCAAAATTATGGGAAACCGATTCCAATACCACGAAGCAAAATACTTCTTCTTTAACAGAGTTGTAAATATCTGGAACAGATTACCCTCAGATACCGTGAACAGAATCTCAACTGAGACATTCAAAAACAAATTAGACAAGTATTTGCACGAGAATCCTCAGCTGACTCTTTTTCTGTCCGAATAACTTGCTTTTATAGCTACGGTACATGTAAGTTCATGCCCCTTTTGTCTACAAGACACCCCATAAACAATGTACCCGTACATAGTGTTGCGTCACGATATTATACATTTTCAATTTACTCAGTGCAAACAAAGCAATATAAGCACAGATTAGGATCTGCACAGATAACCCTGAGTTAATGGTCACTACTCTTACTTTCGACCTGTGATGGGCTGTGGATCACTGAGGGTCCCTGTTAGTCAAGTGACCACCATCGGGATTTTTTTAATGTACCAGGGGTCACTGCTTCAGGATGAAACTTGTGTACTTGTCCCATATGGGAGAGTTCCCTGTCTCAGTGGAGTGAACGGAACTAGGGCCTGATTGACTGCTGCCTACCTTAAAAGCGCCAGGCAAGGCTGCCGCACCATCCCTAAACATCCACACTGTGCAGTCCCCTTGTGTCTACAGGACACCCCGTAAACTTAACATAGCGTCACGTCATGTCATTATACGTTTTTCGATTTACCCAAAGCAAATGAGGTAGTATACAGTAAGCACAGATTAGGATCTGCACAGATAACCCTGAGTTAACGGTCACTACTCTTACTTTCGACCTGTGATGGGATGTGGATCACTGAGGGTCCCTGTTAGTCAAGTGACCACCATCAGGATTTTTTTAATGTACCAGGGGTCACTGCTTCAGGATGAAACTTGTGTACTTGTCCCACATGGGAGAGTTCCTTGTCTCAGTGGAATGAACGAAGCTATTGCCTGATTGACTGCTGCCTACCTAAAAAGAGCCAGGGAAGGTTGCCGCACCACCCCTAAACATCCACTCTGTGCATTGCACATCCACACTGTGCACTGTGCAGTCCCCTTTTATCTAAGACACCCGTCTTATATATTTTTCAATCTCCCCAATGCAAAGAAAGCAATATAAGCACAGATTAGGATCTCCACAGATAACCCTGAGTTAACGGTCACTACTCTTACTTTCGACCTGTGATGGGCTGTGGATCACTGAGGGTCCCTGTTAGTCAAGTGACCACCGTTGGGATTTTCTTAATCTACCAGGGGTTACTGCTTCAGGATGAAACTTGTGTACTTGTCCCTCATGGGAGAGTTCCCTGTCTCAGTGGAGTAAACGGAGCTAGGGCCTGATTGACTGCTGCCTACCTTAAAAGCGCCAGACAAGGCTGCTGCACCACCCCTAAACATCCACAAGGTGCAGTGTGTAGCTTCCACGTTATGTCCACAGACTTCCCATTAACTCAATGTACCGGTTTATAATGTCATGCTGTAACTATTATTTTATTTGTTTACTTTCTCTTTCAGGTTACTCTATCGGGTAACTTATAGATAAAGTATTATAGAATGTGACTTTTCCTTTCCAGTGTTTCCTATAATATTTCCATGTCAGTTTTTCCATGCTGCATGGTGGTTTTTCTCACTTTTTCCTGGAGGGTTTGGTGGTGGGGGGAGCCTTCTTGCTTTAATGTCCTCATCCTTCAGCATGTAGAGTTAGATCTTGTAGTCATAGTTTTCTCTAACAAGCGGCCTCGAAAGGACCATAAGGTCTGTTGCTGTCTGCTTTCCTGTGTAATCCTGTGTAATCCTTCTCCTCGTCCTCCTCCTCATCATCATCTTCTTCTTCTTCTTCCTTCTCCTCCTCCTTCTCCTTCAAACACCTGGAAAAGTTTGTTTTAGGATTTATGGTCTCTCTCTCTCTCTCTCTCTCTCTCTCTCTCTCTCTCTCTCTCTCTCTCTCTCTCTCTCTCTCTCTCTCTCTCTCTCTCTCTCTCTCTCTCTCTCTCTCATATCGCCATTCTTTTATCAGTACTGGAACAATAATGTCTGTGTGGCCTGTGTATATGCAACACTAATATAATCTCTCTCTGTCTGTCTGTCTGTCTGTCTGTCTCTCTCTCTCTCTCTCTCTCTCTCTCTCTCTCTCTCTCTCTCTCTCTCTCTCTCTCTCTCTCTCTCTCTCTCTCTCTCTCTAGCAGAACAAATATTAACCATCAAATATCCCTTCCATGTGTGTGTGTTTGTATGTGTGTGTGTGTGTGTGTGTGTGTGTGTGTGTGTGTGTGTGTGTGTGTGTGTGTGTGTGTGTGTGTGTGTGTGTGTGTGTGTGTGTGTGTGTGTGTGTGTGTGTGTGTCATTACAGGTGTCTATGCTTATTAATCTCTACTTATCCATCTTTCTACCTACATATCAATCTGTCTATCAATCTCTCTCTCTCTCTCTCTCTCTCTCCCTCTCTCTCTCTCTCTCTCTCTCTCTCTCTCTCTCTCTCTCTCTCTCTCTCTCTCACTGTCAAGAAATCATCATCGTTCCTCTTAACATTTAACTGAAAAGTTCCATAATGACATACTCTTGGCCTTCCTTCCTTCCTTCCTTCCTTCGTCCTCCTTCTTCTTTACCTCCTTCATCATCATCATCTTATCATCATCATCTCATCTCATCATCATCATCTCATCTCATCATCATCATCTCATCATCATCATCATCATTATCTTATCTCATCATCATCATCATCTCATCTCATCATCATCATCATTATCTCATCTCATCATCATCTCATCATCATCATCATCATCATCATCATCATCATCATCATCTCATCATCATCATCATAATCATTTCATCATCATCATCATCATCATCATCTTTTCATCATCATCATCTCATCATCATCATCATCATCTCATCATCATCATTTCATCATCATCATCATCATATCATCATCATCATCACATCATCATAATATCATCTCATCATCTCATCATCACCATCACCAGCACCAGCACCATCATCATCATCATCTTCATCTTCATCATCATCATCATCATCATCATCAACTACTCAGTGCTGCCAGGTCGGTGGGTGCTGATGGCTCCCATTCAATCCCGAAAACGCGCCCCAAAAGAGCTGACAACAAAATGACACACACACACACACACACACACACACACACACACACACACACACACACCTCCTCCATCAGTCTTGGAAGTGGTGGGAGCCAGTTATTGTTAGTGTGTTGTAGTGATCAGCGATAGTGCTGTGCTAGTGATCCGTGAAAGTGTGTGTTGTGGTGACCCGTAGTGACCCGTGATAGTGCTGTGCTACCTTGTGTGAATTTGTGTGTAATGGCTTCCTCGGCAGAGAGCTGTGTCCCCACTGCAGGTACTGAAAAGGACTGCCTTGAATTAAAGGAGGAACTTCTCGAACTGAAGCGGGAGGTACAAATTCTCAGGCAGAAGTCACAGATGAGGGAATTGTTGGAGGAGATCTTGGAGGAGAAAGAGAAAAAGGCTGAAGGTTGGACACTAGTTAACAAGGGTGCAACGAAGTTCAGTCTTAAGAAGCAAACGGAAGTTAAGACCACTAATGCCTTCGACGCACTACGGGACGAATGTGAAGGGATGGCAGAGGGAAGTAGAGGAGAAGGACGGTGCGAGAACTCCCAGTACAGGTAAGTATAATCAGAACAAGAAAGGTAAGAAAAATGTTGTTGTTGTTGGAGACTCCCAGGTGAGATATCTTAACAGAGCCATGTAGAAGGATATAAGAAATGCAAAGAGAAGTTATGAAATTAAGGCTGCTAGTGAATCAAAAGAAAACCCCAAGGGTTTTTATCAAATGTACCGTACGAAAAATAAAGATAGGATAGGACCACTCAGAACAGAATCAGGTGACATTACTAGAGAAGATAAAGAAATGTGCTCCATCCTCAATAATTATTTCATATCAGTATTCACCAAAGAAAATCTAGCCCTGGTCCCTCAAGCAGGAAATATTTTCGATGAGAATACGGAAAATATTCTTAGTAAAATGACCGTTAGTAAGGAGGACGTATTGAAGAAATTAATAAATTAAAACCTCAAAAATCGCCAGGTCCGGACGATATATATGCAAAAATTATAAAAGAAACCAAAGAAGAATTATGTCAGCCACTTTTAACATTATTTAATGACTCTTTAAGTTCAGGAGAAGTTCCAGAGACGTGGAAGACCGCAAACGTCTTGCCCATCTTTAAAAAGGGTGATAAATCAGCTGAGTCGAATTATCGTCCGATAAATCTAACGTCAATAGTAGGAAAAATGTTAGAGTCAATTTTGGCAAATAAGATTAGAGAACACTTAGAAGGATTTAATCTTATAAACGAAAGTCAGCAAGGATTCAGACAAGGACGATCTTGCCTCACAAACTTGTCATTCTACTCGGAGGTCTATGAGGCAGTAGATAGCGATAAAGCTTACGATGTTATTTATCTGGACTTTAGTAAAGCTTTTGATAGGGTCCCACACGAAAGGTTAGTTAGAAAGGTTCGAGCACACGGTATAGACGGAGATATCTTAAAATGGATAGAATCCTGGCTGAAAGGACGAAAGCAGAGAGTATTAATAAATGGAACTAAGTCGGATTGGGGATTAGTAACTAGCGGTGTACCACAGGGTTCAGTACTCGGTCCCTTATTATTTATTATATATATAAATGATCTAGACTTAGGAGTCAGTAGTAGCATCAGCAAATTTGCCGATGATACAAAAATAGGGCGTATCATTAACTCGACTGACGATTGCCATAACTTACAAAAAGACCTCGATATATTGTCCAAATGGTCTAAAACTTGGCAAATGGAATTTAACGTTGAAAAATGCAAAGTACTTAACGTAGGCAAGACCATTGGAGACACTAAATACAGCATAGATAAGAAAGAAATTAGCAAAACGGAATGCGAGAGGGATCTAGGAGTTATGGTTAGTAACGACCTTAAACCAAGGCAACAGTGTATTAATGCGAGAAATAAAGCAAATAGGGTCTTAGGATTTATTTCGAGAAGCGTGAGCAATAGATCATCAAAAATAATACTGAAACTTTATCTAGCATTAGTAAGGCCACATTTAGACTACGCAGTAGAATTTTGGTCTCCTTACTATAGAATGGATATTAATTCATAAGAAAATGTTCAGAGAAGAATGACAAAAATGATACATGACGTTCGGAACCTGTCATATGAAGACAGGCTGAAAAGACTATTCGCTAGAGAGGCGAAGAGTAAGGGGAGACTTATCTGTGGTGTTTAAGTGAATGAAGGGTATAAATAAGGGAGATATTAGCAAGGTACTTAAAGTGAGCATACAGGATAGAACTAGAAATAATGGTTTCAAACTAGAAAAATTCCGTTTCAATAAGGAAATAGGTAGAAATTGGTTTGGTAATAGAGTAGTAGACGAATGGAATAAGCTACCTAGTAAAGTAGTTGCTACCTCTTTCATTGAGAGTTTCAAACATAGGCTAGATAAGCATATGACAAATAAGTGGTGGATAGAGAAAAAAGAAAATCTTATAATCAATACTAATTCATAATTTTTCCTTTTCAGGTTACACTATGATAGTCTCTATTCTCCTTTCACACTTTCCTGTAAAATGTCCACGCCAGTTTTTCTATACTGCGTGGTGTTCTTTCTGATTTTTCCTGCCTGCTTCGGCTGGAGGGTTTGGAGGGCGGGGGAAAGCCTTCTTCTTTGCTATCCTTATCTCATTCTAGTAGTTCAGTTACTCTTCTAGGAGCTGCCTAGCATGGCCCAACCGGCCTACTGCAGGTATCCTCTCCTCTTATGTTCTTATCTATAATTAACCTGTAGACGTGTGTGTGTGTGTGTGTGTGTGTGTGTGTGTGTGTGTGTGTGTGTGTGTGTGTGTGTGTGTGTGTGTGTGTGTGTGTGTGTGTGTGTGTGTGTGTGTGTGTTGGTAGTATTAGTAGTAGTAGTAGGTGGTGGTCGGAAAGTCAGACCAAAGAGGAGCGGTGTCAAGTGAGAGAGGGTCAGACGGCCGCGCCTGTTTAACATTTACAAGGAGGTCGCAGTTTCTCTCCCGGGAGGGGTAGGAGCATAACAGGATGAGTGGAGTCAATGGACTTTAATCTGGATGAAAGAGAGAGAGAGAGAGAGAGAGAGAGAGAGAGAGAGAGAGAGAGAGAGAGAGAGAGAGAGAGAGAAAGATAATACAGAAGGTATAGGGTGGCAGATGAGTCATTGGGAGAGCTTTGCGTAGTTAGTAATTAGGGGAGCAGGGCTGGGTTGGACAGGCTTGGTAAAGGGTGTGAGGGCTTCAGACAAAGAGGCAGATGTAGGGGAGGAACAGGGTGCTTATTACGACTCTGGTGCTAACAGTACTGCACATCAGTGATGGACATAGCACTGTAGTAGCAACATGTAGGGATGGATATAAGTTCGTTCGAAAACGCACAATGACAGAAATGATACATGATATTCGGAACTTTTCATATGAAGACAGACTAAGAAGACTAAATTTGCTCTCTCTCTCTCTCTCTCTCTCTCTCTCTCTCTCTCTCTCTCTCTCTCTCTCTCTCTCTCTCTCTCTCTCTCTCTCTCTCTCTCTCTCTCTCTCTCTCTCTCTCTCTCTTCTGGGGGGAGATGTGCGTCACCCTTGGGAATTTTGTTTCTTTTATGAGTGACTGTTATAAACTTAGGCTTTCATTTCTTTAATTTTTATTATATCTAATGACTTTTAAAAATATTTATTACTGGGGGCTGGATGAGTTGCCGTCCTGTGTGAGTCAAGGACACAAAGGAAAGTGAACCAAGTCGCTCTGGCCGGGTTAGACTGGGTCAGTGTGAGTGTTGCCGCTCAGGACGGTTTAATATATTATTTTTTTTACTAAGAAATTGGCATATTTTTACTTATATTCCTACACATTATCATATAATGATAATTGTGACATTATTACCCACCCCAGAAAACGGTACAAGCCAAAAAATGTTATTATTATTATTTTTTTTTTTTTGCCAACACTGGAAAATATTTATGCCACGTTTCTGTTTTGCCGTATAAATATTTTATGCCTAATAAGTTTACTATTCTTTCATATATTATAATACACACGTCAACATTGTACTCGTATGTGTTTATCTTATTTGTGCTGCCTTTTACATATATAACAGCCGTTTCACATCGCGGTTATGGGAAACATTGCACTACTGTACAGAGGGTCGCGCCACACCCTAGCCGCCGGTTTAGATTTGTCAGACCATACTACCACCACCACCGTCATCACCATCATCACCACCACTACTACGCCTACCACCATCACTACTACCACTGTTACTACTATTACTACTACTACTACTACTATGCTTGCCA
>NC_137043.1:2668317-2698317 GCF_032717465.1 Coenobita brevimanus | reverse complement strand
GGAATTATATCTTTCTTTTTCACACACACACACACACACACACACACACACACACACACACACACACACACACACACACACACACACACACACACACACACACACACACACACACACACACACACACACACACACACACACACACACCTACTTACAAAATGTCCCAAAAATCGATCCTGCCAGATATATTGCCTGTCTTGCAGTCCTTGATGTAAGTGCAACTCCAGCACCGTCCCACCTCTTGGTACCCGACGAAATACCTCTCCTGCTCGACCCATCTCCCCAGATACTGAAGAAGACGTAGGTAGGTAAGTACTGAAGAAAGCCAAGACGTAGGAAGGTACTGCCATCATCATCATCATCACTCACCCTCTCCCAGTCGAAATCCTTTATAATGGGTGTTATAGAACAGTCGCCCCTGCAGTAGACTTGCCCCTTCATTTCAATCATCATCAACATCATCATCGTCGTCGTCGTCGTCGCGCCCATCTTTACAAATCTACACATGGTGGGAGAAGAAACCAGGACCATTAAACCAGTCTCAGCATAAATCGCAATGAAGAAGGCTTTACGAAGCCTCTTATTCTTACGGTAATTCGGTCCGTATGTTAAAAAAGGTAACACAGGGAAGGTTACAAAGAGGAATTTTTCAACTGTGGTAGTGTGAGGTTACAGGTGGTTTGCGTGTGTGTGTGTGTGTGTGTGTGTGTGTGTGTGTGTGTGTGTGTGTGTGTGTGTGTGTGTATGTGTGTGTGTGAAAGAGAGAGAGAGAGAGAGAGGGGGGGTGGACTGGACCATATGTTCAGTAACGAAACAAATTGCATTACTTCTATCCACGCTGCCTGTCCACGTAACCACACCACACCTATCCATACCACACTCCACCCCATCCACATCCACCCCACCACCACTACACTCACACACCCATCCACACCGCACTCCACCCCATCAACACCCACCTCTCTCCCTCCATCCGCCAATCGGTGAAGGTGTGCTCAATTGAATCATTAATTGGCTACGGGGAAAAGGGTTCTAATTAACAGGTAAAGTAGTAGTAGTATTTGCCGTAGTAGTAGTAGTAGTAGTTGTAATAGTAATCGTAGTAGTAGTAGTAGTAGCAGGAGTAGTAGTAGTAGTAGTAGTAGTAGTAGAAGTAGTAATAGGAGTGTTGAGTGATGTTTGTTTAACTGGGCAGGGGAACCACCCAATCATATCAGTGCCACCACGTGAAGGTCTCCCTCTCTAGCCCCGGGTGCGAGTATGATGATGATGTTGATGATCATGACTATGATGGCCATGATGATGATGATGATGATGATGATGATGATAATAAAAATGAGGTTGAGAGGACACTGAGAAATGAGAAAGTGAATGAAAGTGAATGAAAGTGAAGGGAAGTGGATGAAAGTGAATGAAAATGAAGGGAAGTGGATGAAAGTGAATGAAATTGAATAAAAGTGAAGGGAAGTGGATGAAAGTGAATAAAAGTGAAGGGAAGTGAATAAAAGGGAATGAAAGTGAATGAAAGTAAAGGGAAGTGGATGAAAGTGAATTAAAGTGAAGGAATGTGAAGTGAACTAGATGAAAGTGAATGAAACTGAATGAAAGTGAATGGAAGTGAAGGAAAGTGGATGAAAGTGAAAGGAAGTGAATGAAAGTGAAGGAAAGTGAAGGAAAGTGAAGGGAAGTCAATGAAAGTGAAGGAAAATGAAGGAAAGAGAAGGAAAGTGAATGAAAGAGAAGGAAAGTGAAGGGAAGTGAGGAAAAGTGGATGAAAGTGACTAAGATGCTCCTGACGCGTATTCCAGAAGAAGGAGAGGGTGATATGCAAGACGGTGATTATGACGATGAAAGTGTTGAATATAATTGTGATGAGGGGAAAGTGACGTTGCTATTGAAACGGTGACATCTGCTGCAATAAACAACAACAACAACAATAACAACAATAATAAAAACAACAGCAACAACAACAACAAGAGAGAAAAGTGGAAGAGGTACATACATTGAGGAGTATATGGATCGAAGTAAGTCGTTGAGAGAGAGAGAGAGAGAGAGAGAGAGAGAGAGAGAGAGAGAATGGGGGGGGAGAGGGAGAGGGAATTAGCCAATAAATACCCAATCTGACATAAAATTCCGGGATCAGTGATTGGCTCCAGGTGGGATAATCATCCGGAAACGTGCAGGTAATCCAGAAAACACACCTGTCTCACCTGGACCACCTGTAATCAACGAACACCTCTCTCTCTCTCTCTCTCTCTCTCTCTCTCTCTCTCTCTCTCTCTCTCTCTCTCTCACACACACACACACACACACACACACACACACACACACACACATACCTTCTCATTATAACTGTCACCCTCTGTTTCACTATCCCTCGCCACACACACACACACACACACACACACACACACACACACACACACACACACACACACACACACACACACACACACACACACACACACACACTCCTCTCTTCTCTCTCTCTCTCTCTCTCTCTCTCTCTCTCTCTCTCTCTCTCTCACGACACCCACCCAAGCATATAACAGTAACGCCACGCTAAGCTAATTATCTCCTCTCTCAATCCTTTTTTTTTTTCTTACTTTTTCCTGCCGGCAATGTTTTTTTTTTTTTTTTCCTTTTATCTGTAACTCTTATATATTTTTTTCTGAATCGTTGGTGGTCACTTTTTATGGTTAATTCTATCGATTTATCCATATCAGTTTCCTCTATCTTTCTGACTACCTATTTATCTATCAACAGTATATCTTTATCTATCTATTCATTTATCTATCAATAGTATATCTTTATCTATCTATACATTTATCTATCAACAGTATATCTTTATCTATCTATTCTTTTATCCATCAATAGTATATCTTTATCTATCTATACATTTATCTATCGGTATGTATCTCTTTCATCTATTTATACAGTATGTATATACGCTGGGAACATCTTTCTATCTATTAATCTATTTTTATGAGTTATTGATCTATCTACCTACTTATCTATCTATGTATCTATATATCTATCTATCTCTATTTATCCATCTATTTATCTATCTATCTATCTATCTATATGAGTACTGAAACTATAATCACCGCGCCTCACCTCCATTCACTACAGCACCTTCTTCTTTGGGTCCCTCCTACAGGTAAAGTACAGTATATACACCGCGTAGGGAACGGCGCCCCCCTTGTATGTACACAGGGCCACGCCAGGGTAAGACTAGGAATCTCCTCACGCCGAAATGCAGTGGAGGGTGAGGCCTGGCTCCACCTCACGCAGTGCCACCACGCGTAGGACCCTCGCCTCTCCATTATTGAAAGTGCAATACCTGAAGTGACGTAATCTCACCTGTACGAAATAGCGCCACTCTCGCCGATTTCCCGCGTGGTAGTTTCGCTGATGTCGGTAAAGATGATATTGTTCCGGTATATGTAATACGTTTGTACACAGGGAGCCATGGTGACGAGGTGATGCCGTGTCTTGCTCGCGAACTGCATGCACAAAGGGGAGCAACGGATCATTCAATATTCTACCTTTTTTTTTTTTTTTTTTTTTTTTTTTAAATAACAGAACGGAGGAAGGAAAAACAAATGGAGAAAAAAAATAATCCATACACCAGATTACTGGTGTCCTCTGTTCATAAAATGTCTGTAACAGTTAGACTTGAACAGTTGTAGGTTGAAATTTGGAGGAAAACAACTCTGGGGAAGCGAGTTCCAGAGAGATGCAGTTCGGGGAATGAAAGAATTCTGATAGGCAGAAGTTCTGCAATATGGTTGAGTGACATTCCAGTCATGAGCGCTACCAGACGCCCGTGTAGCACGAGGGAAGGCATGGAGAGGTGGCACCATGGACGCAACTTCATCTGAGCATTTGCCAAAAAATATCTGTAAAATAATGCAAGGGAGGCAACATTCCTTCTTACTTGCAGGGGAGGTAGTTTATATGTAATGGCAGGGTTGTTAATGATTCTAACAGCTTTATTCTGAATTTTGTCTAGTTGTCTTAATGCAACCTCTCCACAACCATTCCACAAGGGTGAGCAATATTCAAGCTGAGAGCGCACATGACTCTTATAAATTATAGCTAACTGCTCATCGGCGAAGAAGTTACGGACTCTGTACAATAATCCAAGTTTCTTTGAGGCGGTTTTAGCAAGTGATCTGACATGAGAGGTCCAGCTGAGGGCACTGTTAAGTGAGACACCAAGAATTTCAATACTTTTGGAGATGGGAACATTAGTAGCACTGAAGGTAATGTACGAATCTGGCAATATCTGTCTATTAGTAAACTGTATATATTTAGTTTTACTAGCATTAAAAGAGACAAGGTTGTTTTGTCCCCATTCACTGATTGTAGATAGATCTTGATTTATGGAGATGGCTGTATTGAGCTGAGAGGTAGAGATATTAGACTTTGTAAATGGATGTCTGAGTGTGAATGAACTATGTAGTGTTGAGTCATCTGCATATGAGTGAATGGGATTGTGAGTGACAGATAAGAGATCATTAATATGAACCAGAAATAGGGTTGGCGCCAGAACTGATCCCTGCGGCACGCCGGCGTTAATTGAGTGGAAATTCGAATATACATCATCTACTTTTACTCTTATTTTCCTGTCACTTCTCTTCTTCCTATCTGTCTCTCTATAGCCAGACGCCTTAATCCCTTAAGGGGTGGCCACAAATAAATCGCCTCCATGTCGCCCTGTCCCCTGCCATTTCGCTGCCATCCCCTGAACTTACACCCCTTCTCTCCCTTATACCTCTCCACTTCATCAGTCGATCTCATCCTCGGTCTCCCCCTCCCTCTTCCTGCTGGCTAATATTAGGCTGAGAGAGGCTTGGCATGTTTCTCTGGCCAGAGATACGAAAGTTCGCGTCTGGACGCTGCTGTTCCGGGTATGTTTGCAGCTTGTTCGTTATTGTTTTGATGTTGTCAGCACTTGTTTCAGCACACGTGTGGACGAACGCAAATATCTCACTTCTGCTTCTCATTTTCCTTTCCTGGCTAATATTCTTTAGTTGAGAGAGACTTCTAATCATTTGTTATGAATACTTAAGTTTACCTTCATCTCTCATATTTTCCACTTTTATCCACTGAAAAATACCTACATCTATCTATCTATCTCTCCATCTATCTATCTATCTATCAATGTCACTCTGTCCTTCACTATCAGGCTGCACTCTCTCCAATTCACTCCACCTCCCTCACTCCTTCTCTCCACCTCATCCTCTGTCTCCCCCTCCCCCTCCATCTCGAACATATAACATGTACTATTAAAATTTCTCTCTCTCTCTCTCTCTCTCTCTCTCTCTCTCTCTCTCTCTCTCTCTCTCTCTCTCTCTCTCTCTCTCTCTCTCTCTCTCTCTCTCTCTCTCTCCATCTATCTATCTATCTATCAATGTCACTCTGTCCTTCACTATCAGGCTGCACTCTCTCCAATTCACTCCACCTCCCTCACTCCTTCTCTCCACCTCATCCTCTGTCTCCCCCTCCCCCTCCATCTCGAACATATAACATGTACTATTAAAATTTCTCTCTCTCTCTCTCTCTCTCTCTCTCTCTCTCTCTCTCTCTCTCTCTCTCTCTCTCTCTCTCTCTCTCTCTCTCTCTCTCTCTCTCTCTCTCTCTCTCTCTCTCTAGGCCAGTACCTTCAGATGAAAATCCTTGAAGAGCGTGAAGAGTGTGTTGTCTCCACCACTGACACCCACTAACTACACCTCAGTGCTGCCAGGTCGGTGGGTGCTGTTGGCGCCTAATCCATCCCCGAAAACGCGCCCAAAAAGCGCAGACAGCAAAATCACACACACACACACACACACACACACACACACACACACACACACACACACACACACACACACACCTCTACTCCATCAGTCTTGGGAGTGGTGAGAGCCAGTGTGTGTGTGTGTGTGTGTGTGTGTGTGTGTGTGTGTGTGTGTGTGTGTGTGTGTGTGTGTGTGTGCTAGGGAAAGTGAAACAGAGGGTGAGAGTTATAATGAGAAGGTATGTGTGTGTGTGTGTGTGTGTGTGTGTGTGTGTGTGTGTGTGTGTGTGTTAGTAGTAGTAGTAGGTGGCGGTCGGAAAGTCAGACCAAAGAGGAAAGGGGTCAGGTGAGAGTGGGCCGCCCCTGTTTAACATTTACAAGGAGGTCGGAGTTTCTCTCCGGGGAGGGGTAGGGGGATAACATGATGAGTGGGGACAATGGGCTTTAATCTGGATGAGAGAGAGAGAGAGAGAAGGTATGGAGTGGCAGATGAGGGGAAGGTAGAGCTTTGCGTCGTCAGTAATGGGGTGCTTTCAAAGCTAGTATTTCGCTAGATGACTACTGTTGCAGTATACACATTCCTCGCACTGTTTAAAAAGCATATTTTTCTTTGTTATATATCTATACTGTTGTGTGAAAATGTGAATCATGGTAATGTCATATGCCGAAATATAAATAATACAAATAGAACACGTATATATAACGTATCGTGAAGTGTTTATATTTATCATAAACGGAAATTAAAATATCACTGATGGCATGTGATGGCAACCCGTCCTTCCAGTGACCCTGTATTATTTAATTTCTGCTACATTTAGTGCAAATTTGGTTCTTAATACATTGTCTGTTCAGACTGTAAAGTACGCCTATAGTAGGACTCGCGTTAATTTGCGGCTGTGGTGTGGCCCGCACCTGTGTACAATGGTGCCACGTTTCCCCAACTTGCGATGTGAAACGGAAGCTATTTATGTACAAGGCATCACAAATACGATAAATTCAGATGAATAAAACTTACACTTGTGTATTTTGATGGATGAATCAACAGTAATCTTATTATGCATAAAATATTTATACAGTAACACAGAAACATGGCATACATATTGTACAGTGTTGCTAAAAGAAACTGTAGTCACTTTTAATGGTTTTTAGCGTAGTTTTAGGGTGGGTAATAATATCACAGTTATGAATATAAGATTATGTGCCTGAAAAAAGAAGAAATATGCCAATATCCACAGTAAAAGAAATAATTCATATAATTCTTGTGAGTGGCAACACTGACACACCCAGTCTGACCTAAGGTAAAGTACGTACCCCTCCGTTGACCCAAACATAGCTTGTACAGGTGTTGTTAGGGAAAAATGCTCACATTTACTGGCTTTTACCGTAATTTTAAGGGCGAGGAATAATCACATTTATAATCATAAGCTAATATGTAGGACAAAATAGTAGGCATATGCCAATACCGAAGTAAAAAAAAAAAAAAAAACATTATTCACTTGCGAGCGGCAACACTTCCACACCCAGTCGGTGGCCTTGACCTCAAGGGTGGTGTGGAAATGATGTCATATTTACAATATATACAATATAATGTAAAAGAAAATATCCAAAATGTCTCTTGCAATGAGAGAGAGAGAGAGAGAGAGAGAGGCAGGCAGGAGAGGGGCAAGGTTGAATGCATTGTCGGCATGACGGGGGGTGGTGGTGGTGGAGGCATTGTCAGGCTGAGAGAGAGATGGAGGAAGGGGAAAGAGAATGAATGAATGAAAATCAATCATGGTACTGCAATAACGGGTCATCTGTCGCCGTATACAAAAAAATGATAAACATCACTAAATATAACAAAACCAAATTAACAAATGAAAGCACAATTATAAATAACTTATAAAAGAATCAAAAGTACTGAGGGTGGTTCACATCTCCCGCCAGGAGAGAGAGAGAGAGAGAGAGAGATAACGGTATAGAAAACGTGGCAACACTGTACACTGGTGCGGGCCACACCACAGCCGCAAATTTACGCGAGTCCTACTATAGTGGGTATCTAGACTCATCCAGTTTCTATGTGGGCAGAAATTTAATGTTGAGTAAATACTGGCATTCAACATTTTGCTCGCTTCCTTCACGCATGCGCACCACAAGACAGTCCCGTGTTTAAGTTTTTTCACGGGGGATGTCAAGTTTCCATGAAAAATTTTATTTTGATGGCGTGTAATGTCACGGATTCACTCAGAGTAGAAACGAGCTATATTCATAACATTCGTCATTGGTTCATAAGTGACTATGTATAGGCAGTGTGTTTCACTGAGCGATATCTGTATAATTGTCATTCCCACATCTTGCCTCTCTAGCTGTTAACTAAGCTACGCCCATTTCTCATGTCCCTGTACCCGACGTTGGTTACATTACTGTCGTAAGTGGACACACCCACAAACACACATAGTTCAGTAATGTGCGTTCCTGACTGTTGAGCTGAGAGAGAGAGAGAGAGAGAGTGAGACCTTCCCCTGCAGCTTCCTTGCACCATGAGTGAGTCATATTCATATGTATCATTGTAGCTTTTTGTAAATAAAGTGTTACAGTGAAGTTTTGTCTTTTTCTGTTGAGAACTAGTGGTTATTTTCATTTTTACATTTCACCAAGTGCCTACCAAATAATTACCTTAAGGTCATCTTATCATCAATATCTCACACACATTGCCCTCTCTTGGCAAATCCCTAATGGTATGGTCATGTGAGAACTGTCTCCAGGCCACCTGTCCACACACATATGTTTGTAAGATCTTCCACTGACTGAGTCAGTAGCTTGTGCACATACCAGTCCTCTTGACCTGGATGCAATCTCACTGGGGGTAGACATTTAAGAGGATGCAGTAGTATTTACTCGTCATGTGTTCTCACGTTTGCATATATATATATATATATATATATATATATATATATATATATATATATATATATATATAAATAAAATCGTGAATACTGAACTTGACTCCGTGTGAATCTTGTGGATCACTTGGAGGCGATGTCTTGGCTTGTTTACCTTCCACAGTCGTCTGCACTCGGTGAGACCGGCGAAAAAATGACGCGTAAACGATCTTGGTTTTGGGACGGTTCCTCAGACCGGATGATTTATGATGGTGAATGCCAGTATTTACTCAACATTAAATTTCTGCCCACATAGAAACTGGATGAGTCAAGATACCCACTAGGCATACTTTACACTCTGAACAAACTATGTATTAAGAATCTAACTTGCACTAAGTGTAGCAGAAATTAAATAATATAGGACCCCTGGGGGTAGGGGGGTTTTTCAAGAATACTCCCCCAGTATCCCTGCTTGTCGTAAAAGGCGACTAAAAGGGTTGGCGGAGGTTTAGTGCCCCTCCCCGGAAAACAACTAACTAAAAAAACAAACAATAAGCCTCGGACAAGGACTGACCAAACGATGACGACTCAGGACCGGACAAAGGACTTGGTAATGGGTACTTGGAATGTAAGAGGAGCGAATGATGAGGTGAAAGAGAGAGAGATTGTCCAGGTGCTTGAGGGTGCGAAAGTGGATGTATGTGGAATAACTGAAACAAAATGGAGAGGAGAAAGTGTGAGAGAATGGGAGTATGGATGGGGTATATGTGCAGGAGTAGGTGAGAATGAGAGGGCGAAGGAAGGAGTATGTATAGTTGTGAGTAAAAGATGGAAGAAGAGCATAAGACAGTATGGATCAGTTGGGTCAAGGATTGTGTGGGTAAAGTTGAAAGTTGGAATACAAATGTGGGCGATTGTGTGTGTGTATGTGCCAACGCAAGATCGTGCTAGAAGAGTGAGAGAAGAGTTCTGGACAAATGTAGAAGTGTGCATGGAAAAGTTTGGAAGGAATGAGAGAGTGTTTTTGATTGGTGATATGAATGGTAAAGTTGGGAATGCGAAGGTTGATGGAATAGTTGGTGAGTGGGGTGTGCCTGCTGAGATAGATGAGAATGGGAGTGCGTTAGTGGACATTTCTGCTGGAAGGGGGTTGGTGATAGCCAATACCCTCTTCAGGCATAAAATGATCCACAGGTATACATGGCGAGTGATGAGAAGGGTGGGTGGTGAACTGAATGAAAGGAAGGCAATGATTGATTATGTGTGTGTGGATGAAAGGATGCGAAGATGTATGATGGATGCAAGAGTTTATAGAGGTTGGGGGAGTGGACTCTCTGACCACTACTTGGTGGTGGCCAGAATCAAGGTCCAGTTAGAGTGGAGAAATAGAAGAAGGGAAAGACGAGAGGAAGGAGTAGTTGCAAGGAGAGTGGAAAGGTTACAAGAGGATGAGAAAAAGGCAGAGTATAAGAGAGAAGTGGAGGAACGATTGGGCAAATATGAATTGGAGCAGATGGGAGACGTGGAAGGTGTGTGTAGCATATTTACAGAAGAAATATGTGCAGCATGTGATGTGGTGTGTGGAAGGAAGAGAAGACGGAGGGGGGTGCAAGGAACAGCGTGGTGGACTGAAGAGGTGAAACAGGCTGTGGCAAAAAAGAAGAAAGCATACAATGAATGGGTGAGAAATAGGGGCGTGGAAGAAGTTGAGAGGCGGAAGAGAGAGTTATATGTAGAGAGGAAGAGAGAGGTGAAAAGATTAGTAAGAGAGAGTAAGAAGAGAGTGGATGAGGAATTTGGAAGGAATTTGAGTGTAAAGTGGAGGGACTGTAAGAAAATGTTCTGGAAAGAGGTGAAAAGAGTAAGACAGGGTGAAAGTGAAGTTAGCAGGGGAGTGAAAGATAAAAATGGTAGATTACTAGTGGAGAAGGGAGAAAAAGTGAGCAAATGGAGAGAACACTTTAAGGAATTGTTGAACGTAGAGGATGGAAGTAATGCGAGTATAAGTGGCTGGGGAATGGCTGGGAGAAGGAGGGAGGTGACAAGACAGGAAGAAATCAGTAGGATAGAAGTTGTGGAAGCAATGAAGAAAGTTAAATCTGGGAAAGTCCCAGGAATTGATGGAGTGTGTGGTGAAATGCTGAAGCATGGGGGAGAGATAGTAGTAGAATGGATGTGGAAGATGTGCAGATTAGCCTGGGAGGAAAGTAGAGTCCCGGAGGATTGGAAGTCAGGTATAATTATTCCCTTGTACAAAGGAAAAGGGGAAAAAGAAGTGTGTGGTAATCATAGGGGCATTTGTCTTCTTAGTATAATAGGAAAAGTGTATGGCAGGATACTTATTGACAGAGTTAGAGAAAGAACAGAGAAATTAGTTGGAGAAGAACAGGGAGGCTTTAGGAAGGGAAGAGGCTGTGTAGATCAGATATTCATTCTTAGATCTTTAGTGGAAAAGTTTCTAGAGAAGGGAAAGAAGTTGTATGCGGCTTTCATGGATTTGGAGAAAGCATATGACAGGGTGGATAGACAAGGATTGTGGAAAGTGTTAAGAATATATGGAGTAGATGGGAAGTTGTTGAATGCTGTGAAGAGTATGTACGATGGTGCGAAGGCTGCAGTGCGTGTGGATGGCGAACTAAGTGAATTTTTCTCTTTGAAAGTTGGGTTGAAACAGGGATGTGTCATGTCTCCGTGGTTATTCAATCTGTATATGGATGGGGTAATAAAAAAGGTACAAGGTAGGGTAGTGGATGTTGGAGTGGCCCTGGTGAGAGAGGATAATGTTTGGAAACTCCCTGTACTGTTGTTTGCAGATGATACTGTGTTGTTGAGTGAAGACGAAGGGGAGCTGCAAGGCTTGGTGGATGAGTTTGGGAGAGTGTGTAAGAAACGGAATCTGAAGGTGAATGTAGGGAAGAGTAAAGTGATGGTCTTTGAGAGAGGTGAAGTCAGTGAATGTACAGCGAGGTTGGATGGTGAGGAATTGGAAAATGTGGGTACGTTTAAGTACTTGGGTAGTGTGATGAGTAAGGATGGAGGTTTGGAGGGTGAAGTGCTTGAAAGGGTACAGCAGGGAAGAAAGGTTGCTGGTTCTTTGAAAGCAGTGATAAGAAACAGGGAAGTGAGCATTGAAGTGAAAAAGTTATGACATGACAGTATTGTGATACCAACTCTAACGTACGGAAGTGAAGCTTGGACGTTGTTGGAAGGACACAAGTCAAGAGTGAGAGCAGTGGAAATGAGTTATTTAAGAGGAGCCTGTGGAGTCACGTGGAGAGATAGGCTGACGAATGAGGATATAAAGGAACGTTGTGGTGTTGATGTGGATGTGATAGGGAGTGTTATGAGGAACACACTGAGGTGGTTTGGCCATGTGGAGAGGATGGAGGGTGAAAGACTGACGAAGAGAGTGTATGTGAGTGAGGTGGAGGGGGGAAGAGGGAGGGGGAGGCCGAGGATGAGATGGAGGGATGGGGTGGAGAGGTATATGAGAGAGGGGGGTGTGAGTTGGGAGCAGGGCAGTGAAATGGCGGGGGACAGGGCGACTTGGAGGCGATTTGTTTGTGGCCACCCCAAACGGGATTGAGGCGTCTGGCAATAGATAGATAGATAGGACCACTGAAATGGCGGATTGCCATCACATGCCATCAGTGATATTTTAATTTCAGTTTATGATAAATATAAACAATTCATGATACGTTATACATACGTGTTCTATTTGTATTACTTATATTACGGCATATGACATTACCATGATTCACAATTTCACACAACAGTGTAAATATTTAACAAATAAAATAATGCTTTTTAAACAGCGCGGGAATGTGTTTACTGCTACAGTGGAGCCATCTGACGAAATACTAGGCTTTTCAGAAGCACCTCATTAGGGGAGCAGGGTTGGGTTGGGCAGGCATGGTAAAGGGTGTGAGGGCTTCAGACAAAGGACTTTGAATCCAGCAGCTAAATTGAGAAGACCAGAACTGGGTGAGAGTTCTTACAGGGAGATTCTCACTCCAGCGAGACGGATAGGATCCAGCAGCTGAGGAATCCACTAGGAGGACCATGACGGCCAAGGTTGTGGGGCAGGTCAAATGGTTCCACGTCCGGAAAGGCTACGGCTTCATCACACGCCGGGATGTGGGGGGGGGATGTGTTCCTCCACCACTCCTCCATCGTGGCCCCAAACCCTGCCCACCCTGTGCCGTCTGTTGCTGCTGGCGAGGAGGTAGAATTTGTTACGGGAGGATGCTAAGGGCCCCACAGCTGCCTTTATCACTGGCCCTGCAGTCCAGGCAGTTCGGGGCTCACCCCATGCCCTCCCCCGTCATCGTCGGCGTCGGCGGCGTCGGCCACCATTTGATGTTCCTGCCTCCTTCCCTGCCTCCTCTGCCTCTACCATCATCACCATGTGTGTGGAGGTTGCTAAGGCCTTTTCGGGGGGAGATATGGTGGTTTTTGCTCGGCGCCTGCTCGTCATTTTCCAGGCCAACGGGCTCCCTGCCATATCCATCCCAGAGTCTTTTTCTTCCACACCCATGGCACAGACGAGGCCTGGGAGGGGAGCTCCTTGTCCTCGTCCTCTTCGTCATCACCGTCAGCCCTCTTCAACTCCCACCTCCTTGGTACCGCGGGTGCTGCAGCTGCAGCCTTCCACTCCACCGACGAGGATTCGGCTGTTGGGACATGCTGTCTCCCGCCAGTCTGCCTCTCAGCCCGTACCTGAGATTCCCATGGAGGTTGGGGATACTGAATCCTCATCTCCACCTGAGGCTGCTTCTGATGCACCTGTATCTGAAGAGGTGACTCATGCTGTGCCTCCTCCATCATCAATGGACCAGAGAGCGAAGAGTGCCAGGTCCTCTAGTTCGGTCCAGCAACTCTATTGGGGAGACTTTTCCTCCCTCCCCCGTCTTGGCCTTGAGATACTGGAGAACCAGCTGCTCCACCATGAGGACACGGCACCATTGGAGTCTGGCGAGCAAGAGTTTTCCAAGGGGGACTACCGGCAGGCATTGCTCTCCTTCACCGAGCTGTGCCGGGGGTCCCTCAAGACTGTTACCGACCCCGAAGAGTGTCGTATACTTTCCTACACCCTCGGGGCCATGCAGTCTCATCTTGCAGCAGGTTCCGACTCAGACTCAGACTCTGCTGCCTCCACGGTTTAGTCCCAGCCATCACTTTTGCTGCCCATGCCTTCCTGCTCTACTGCTCCTGATTGTCTTCTGTGCTGTGGACTGTCTGGATATTGTGTTTCCATATAAGTACAAGTGTGTATATGTATATATGTACAGTGTATGACACTCTGGCTTATACAGTGTACAGTGTATGACATTTTGGCTTAATGGGCAACGATATGGCCGATAGCCATTAAATTAAAAAAAAAAAAAATCAGACAAAGAAGCAGATGTAGGGGAGAAACAGGGTGCTCATTATGACTCTGGTGCTAACAGTGCTGCACATCAGTGATGGACATAGCACTGTAGTAGCAACATGTAGGAATGAATATAAGTTCGTTCGAAAACGCACAAAGAAGAATGACAGAAATGATACATGATATTCGGAACTTTTCATATGAAGACAGACTAAGAAGACTAAATTTGATCTCTCTCTCTCTCTCTCTCTCTCTCTCTCTCTCTCTCTCTCTCTCTCTCTCTCTCTCTCTCTCTCTCCTGGGGGGAGGTGTGCGTCACACTGGGGAATTTTGTTTCTTTTATGAGTGACTGTTATAAACTTATGCTTTCATTTCATTATTTTTTATTATATCCAATAATTTTTAAAAATATTTATTATTGGGGGCTGGGTGAGCTGCCATCCTGTCTGAGTCAAGGACACAAAGGAAAGTGAACCAAGTCCCTCTGGCCGGGTTAGACTGGGTCGGTGTGAGTGTTGCCGCTCAGGAGGGTTTAATATATTATTTTTTTTACCAAGAAATTGGCATATTTTTACTTATATTCCTGCACATTATCATATATTCATACCTGTGACATTATTACCCACCCCAGAAATACGGTACAAGCCAATAACAGTGAGTAAATTATTTTCAGCAACACTGGAAAATATTAATGCCACGTTTCTGTACTGCCGTATAAATATTTTATGCATAATAAGTTTACTCTTCTTTCATATATTATAATACACGAGTTAACATTGTACTCGTATGTGTTTATCTTATTTGTGCTGCCTTTTACATATATCACAGCCGTTTCACATCGCGGGTTTGGGAAACATAGCAGACTGTACAGAGGGTCGCGCAACACCCTAGCCGCCAGTTTAGATTTGTCAGACCATAATTTTGTGTAAAAGGATGAAAATGGAAGATGGATAGATAGACAGACAAATAGATAGGTAGATGATGTGGTAGATAAGAAATATATGAGGGATTCTTAGGAAATTATTCTCACTCTAACACACACACACACACACACACACACACACACACACACACACACACACACACACACACACACACACACACACACACACACAGCTAGCTTTCATTAGTGCCACGTTTTTCAAGATAAACGAATACAATTTTGACGGTGTGTGAATGCAGGAAGTCATTGTTGTCCAAAGTTGATCTGAATGTGAACTCCGTGGACTGCAGGCTGAAGTGACGCTTCTCCTTCAGGTCATTCTTCTCCTCTAGGGGGATAGGGGGATAGGCAGGGGGCTGAGCTTTTTGGAGATAAGGGGATCGGGAGGAGGTTGAGGGACGTTTGTATAGCAGTGGGAAATACTAAGTTAATATTCCGTATTCTCGTGGGTTAAGGAAGCTCCCTAGCACCTCTTCCTTTGTGATTTATTTCCGGACACGATTTATATGACCCGGAAGAGGACAGTAAGGAGTAATTAGCAAAATAAATCGCTTCGAAAGTGGTCTTAGGGAGCTTCTGTAACCGACGAGCATACAGGCCAATATCTGGGCTACTACATGAAGGCGTCCCTTATCATTATTATTATTATTATTATTATTATTATTATTATTATTATTATCATTATTATTATTATTTCACTCAGCGTTGATAGAGAAAAATGTTATTGCTGCAGCGTTACGTCCATTCCTTAACACTTCTTCGTGACTGACGTACCGGTAATCAAGTGTTAATCTGCTAATACAGCTCAGCATTCAGGATAAAGAGATGGAAATTTTAGGCCAAGTTAAAGTAAAAACAGCATAGTGGAGTGAGTGGATGGGCTAAAAAAAAATATGATTCCCGCATCGTTTACCTAAAAGATTACGTAACTATAGATTTCCGGGGGTCGGGGACGGGTATTGTTTTCACTCGGTTTGACTGTTTGTGTCTGTTTGTCTGTCTGTAAACAACTTTACACAAAAACTACTGGTGCGATATTGACTAAAATTACAGGGATGATGGGCTATGATCTCCCGATCAGCCGATTAAATTTAGGGCCAAATTGGACCAAAGCCCAGGCTCTGGGCCCCCAAATGTAAAAAAATACGGGAAGGGGTAAAAATCGTTTTTTTTTTTGCCATAACTCCTTTCATATTCGTCATATCGACATGAAACCAAAACCTAAATGTGCAGCTTTCAAATTTGCGTCCTATAACATGCCTCATTACATCAGGGGGGTCACAGTGTTAGGTGGGTTGGGCCTAAATTTCCAAATGGGCATAAAATCGTCAATTTTCAATCGATTTACTCCATATTTGATACGTGACATCCTTGGTTAGATATACTGTTGTGTTTATACGTCAGCACTAAAATGACAACCGGGGACGGGTTTGCTGTTCCTTGACACCGCTTCTTGTTTTATACCTGTTTGGTACAAAAATAATACTGCTATATAGATAGATAGAAAAAGATAGATACATTCATACATATATTCATACATACATATATAGATAATTAATTTGGTAGAATACATGTGTGGAGGTCGACAGATAAATATAAAGGACAGGCATGTAGGCAGGTGGGTAGGTAGATGGGTAGGTTGGAAATAGAGATGGATATTATTTCTCATCTTTTCCATTACAGACCCAAGTCGTTCCACCAAGAAAGGCTATGATCGTCTCAGCGGCTCAGATGACGACCCTAACGGCAACGACCACCACCACAACGACCCTCCACCACCACCACCACCACCACACCACAGGCCTCCTCCACCGCCACCACACCACCACCACCACACTCCACCACACCACAGGCCTCCTCCACCGCCACCACCACCACCACCACCACACTCCACCACACCACAAGCCTCCTCCACCGCCACCACCACCACCACCACCACACTCCACCACACCACAGGCCTCCTCCACCGCCACCACACCCTCCACCACCACCGACGGCCGGATGGATGAGGGATCCTTCTTAGAGTCCTATTTAGAGTCCGATGTGGATCACCATATGAGCGACACGGAGGACGAGTGTGATGATGATAGTGATGATAGTGATGATGGTGAGTTATGATGGTGATGATGGTGAGTGATGATGGTGATGATGGTGATGATGACACGGAGGACGAGGAGTATGACGATGATGATAATAGTGATGAAGGTAAGTGGTGATGGCGATGATGGTGAGTTATGATATTGATGATGGTGAGTGATGATGGTGATGATGGTGGATGATGATAGTATCTGATGATGGTGTTGATGGTGGTGATCATGGTAATGATGGTGATGATGATAGTGATGATGGTGAGTGATGATGGTGATGATGGTGATAAAGATGGTGATGATGGTGAGTGATGATGGTAAGTGATAATGGTGAAGATGGTGAGTGATGATAGTAATGATGGTGGGCGATGATGATGATAGTGATGATGGTGAGTGATGACTGATGATGGTGAATTTGGATATGGTGATGGTGATAGTGATGATTGTGATATGATGATGATCATGATGATGATGATGAGAGGAGCTATGACTATGATGATGATGATGAGGATGATGATGATAATGATGATGATGATGATGATAGGTGGGAATACGATGGTGATGATGATGATGATGAAAGGTGGGGTTATGATGGTGATGATGATAATGATGATGATGATGATGATGAGTAGGGATAGGTGATAACGATGATGATGATGATGATGAGTAGGGATCGGTGATAATGATGATGATAACGATGGTGATGATAATGATATTAATGATGATGACGATAATATGTAGAGATCAGATGATGATGATAGTGATGATGATGATGGTGAGTAGGGATTAGGTGATGATGATAATGGTGATGATGTGTAAGGATTACATGATGTTGATGATGATGATGTTGATGACGATGATGTGTAAGGATTAGATGATGGTGATGATGATGATGATGATGTTGATGACGATGATGGGTAAGGATTAGATGATGGTGATGATGATGTTAACAATACGCCATGGAGTTCACGGGATTAATACTGAAGCATGTATGAGAGCTTCAGTAATGTAGCTCTATTGTTAGGGAGTTAAGCTGATTGTTGCTGTATTGAGCTAACGAGAGAGAGAGAGAGAGAGAGAGAGAGAGAATATGATGCTATGAGGTGTGGTATGGTAGTATGTGATTATGTGCGTATGAGGGGGGGGGTAATATCCACATCTAATGTCACTAACCACCATCCACTCCTCAGATGAAGCGCTGACATGCAACGTTTGTGACAGGGCGTTTGAGACTCCCAGACTCCTGGTTTCACATCAGACGAGGAGACGGCACTATGGGTATGTGTGTGTGTGTGTGTGTGTGTGTGTGTGTGTGTGTGTGTGTGTGTGTGTGTGTGTGTGTGAGAGAGAGAGAGAGAGAGAGAGAGAGAGAGAGAGAGAGAGAGAGAGAGAGAACACTGCTGAAACTGGCTAAAGAGTAGTATCATAACAGTACAGTACATCTCAGTATTGGTAGTATCAGAGCAGTATATTTAGCTGTTGCCAGAAGTATACAAGAACATACAATTCTCAGTATTTTTCAAGAATTCCAATATTGTCAAAAGGACTGTCCACTTTCCTTGTAATTTTTGTCTGTTTTCGTATCCTATTTAAGTTTCTAATTGTCTTTCCGCTATTTTTAAGAAATCAATTAACTAGCATTGTGTGAGCTGTATATACGATTTTAAAAAGCATTTCAAACTATATCAGGCAGGTAAGTCTGAAAATACCTCAAATAATCAATGCAGCTCGTGCCGTGCCATCCAATTAAGCTGTTATTGGATGTGGACGTGAGAACAATACTGAGAGGAAAATGTTTGAAGCACGATGCATATGGCAACGTCATGAAAATCAAATTGTCAACGTTGGGTAGTCATGGTGCATTTTGTAGAAGCCATCATGCATGGTGTTAGATTGTTTTGCAGAAAGTGTGTACTGATAAACTTTTGCTCTAGCCTACCTACACAGTGCTCACAAAAGGATTACAGTATACCTGTAGTTCACTTCTCTTGACATTAACAATCGTATTCCGAGTGGCCTAGGAGGCGTCCTAGAACATTTTTTCATGGCTTTTTTCTTGTGTATTAAACACTTGCTTCTCCTCGTACAAGCTCCATAGATGAAAGTCAGTGGATGACCTGGAAGCACACGTGATCTAGGATTCTGTCTCCTCTTGTGTCACCAGAGAGCTCTGCCTTAAGTAATAAAACAAGCCTTTCTGGCTCTGCAGAGGTAAGCTCTAGCCTGTATCATCGTGTCAGAAAGTTCTGCTGTCACTAATACACCAGGCTTTTGTGACTATGCAGAAGTAAGATATAGCTCAATCATCAAGATGCCCTGTCGAACCAGTCTTTTGTGTACTGTGCTCGGGCAGACTCTACCTCACTTAAAGTCACTTGGCTGTGCCGCTCCATATATTCCCTTCGCTCTTATCTAGGAGACTTTACACGAGAAAGCAGCAGCCTGAGCCTCTCACTAAGCACAGCCTCGCCCCCTGAAGCACAGGCTCCTGCTGAACCATCCACCAGCCCTCTCAGATTTTTCTCGATATCTGCTGAGTCCTCCAGGGAGCCATCTTTGCCAGTAGTTGGCACAGTCGCCGTGCTGCCCCCTGGGCTGAGTGGTTTGATGCCCAAGATGCTGTTTCTTAGCTTGAGTGGCCCCCTCCTGAGCTGGGTGATTACAAACCCAGGATGCTGATGCCAGGACTGAGTTCATTGTCCATATAAGGACAGAATCCTTGATTTACAAATTTTGTAACTATGCAAGGTCATTGTATAAGTTGCTGCCTACATCACTGGACACAAGGCTACTACTCATCATGTCGCTGTCAAGCTACAACTGTGCTGGACACTCCCCGTGGCCATACTCCTGCGTCAGGCAGCACCAGAATTATGCATTTGTACCCACCACAAGAACTAGAGCCAGCAGCAGAGGACCTACCTGTATGACGAGACGCAGAGGGACGGCTTCATTCCCTTGCAGTGAGCAATGGGAGAACACAAGAACTATGCAGAACACACTTATTATATATATTAACTTTTTTCGTTTCTATTCCACCTGGATTAATAGGTGAGAACATCTACCCATTCCCTGACTCTTAATCTAAATGTAGGACTTGTTTAATGTCAAGGAAACCTGTGTCCTCTCTCTCTCTCTCTCTCTCTCTCTCTCTCTCTCTCTCTCTCTCTCTCTCTCTCTCAGCCAATCTTTCACCCACAGGTGCTCAACGTGTGAAGACATGTTCCCAACCCGAATGTCTCTCGAGGCCCACAAGGAAGAGACGAACCACTGGAGCGACGACGACTTATATTACGATGACGACGATTTGGACGACATGTACGACGACGAGGTGGACGAAGAGGAGTGGGAGAACCTGCTATAATCCCTTGGTGGATCTTAGCAGTGGACATGATTGTGATTTTGTGGGTTGTAGATTTGTTTTGCAGCTTCTGATAAACATTCTGAAGCTGTGGTATTTATTTTGAAAGTTCAAGTGTACATAAACGATGATGAGGTGAAAGAAAAGGAGTGAGGAAAGCCGCTCTGATTACTTTGTGGATCTTAGCAGTGAATATTATGATTTTGTGGCTTGTAGATTTGTTTTGCAGCTTCTGACAAACGTTCTGAAGCTGTGGTATTTATTCTGAAAATTCAATTGTACATAAATGACGATGAGGTGAGGGAAAGGGAGCGGGAAAAGCTGCTCTAATTACGCTGTGTTTCTTAAGAGTGGATGTGATATTTCTGTGCACTGTAGAATTATATTACAGTGATTTGGACAACATAAACGACGTTGAGGTGAACGAGGAGGACCGGGAAAACCTGCTATAAACACTTTGTGGATTACTGAAATAAACATATTCTGTGGCCTATAAAGTTATTTTGAGCTGTTGATAGTTGCTTTGAGGCTTTCTTGGTTTGTCAGAGGTTCAGTACAATTTCACTTTCATAGACTGACTGAATAATATGAAAATCTGGCGGCGCATCTGCCATGGTCGTATGCCGCTAATTTCAGATACCTATGTCTAGATAAATCTTTGTGAAATATTGTCTGTCACACCATGTGGACATGACCCTATCACAGGGAGGAGTAATTCCTTGTACAGGTCGGACTTGTTGAACTAGGTGGAAAGTGATTGTTGTAAACCTTATTTGAAGTCATTGTAAGTTTCTTAGTTTTGCTCATAGAACGGTGTGTGTATTTGTCTTCGATAATATATAAGTGTGCTTGTTGACCAGTGGTGTTTGTGTTCTCCCTTCCTTGCTAGTACTGACCTGGTCGGGAACAAAGAACCCGAGACTTCACAGTGTCTGTGTCCAAGATGTCGGTGCACAGAGTACATTGCATAACAATGCCATAGAAGAAAAGTGTCTTAGATTTGTCTAAAATACTGAGTAAAATGTATCAAAAACAACAAATTACATATATGTCGAAAACGGTAAATTTATCTTTTTTTTTTTTTTTTTTTTGGGGGGGGGGGAATGAACATGATAAGCTTCAGGGGTTTAAAGAAGTCCTACATGCGAAGTATGATCTAGAATTTTTCAGGCATATGAGGGTGACCAAGAATACATTTAATTTCATCTTGGACACTGTTAAGCTGCACTATCAACCAGCACAAAGAGGAGACCATCTGCCCGTGGAAGCTAGGCTGGCACTGGATGTCACCCTTTGGTATCTGGGTAATAAAACAACTTACCGGGAGATAGCTGAGTTGTTTGGTTTGTCCCAGTCGACAGTTTTTTCTTGTGTTCAATACATTCTCAGTATTTTGTGTAACCTTGGTGGCAACTTTATAAAATGGCCAAATGTAAGAGAGGCAGTTGTTATTGAAAGAGAATTTCAAGAGACTGCAGGTTTCCCAGGTGTTATTGGAGCACTGGATGGATCACACATTTTTATGGAAGCACCAGAAGACATGCATGCGATTATGTGACTAGAAAACACAGTCATAGTGTTAATTTGATGGCAACATGTGACAGTAGGAAGAAGTTTACTTCAATCGACGTTGGTTTTCCTGGTTCTGCCCATGACAATCGTGTTTTTTCCACATCAGCATTGAATGTTGACATTGAGCACAACAGACAGGCATATTTTCCCTCACCCTCTTATCACCTCCTAGGAGATTCTGCATTTGCCCTCTCTACCTACCTATTAGTTCCCTATAAAGATACAGGAAGATTAAACAGAGACCAAGTAAGGTATAATAAAAAACTTTCCAAGACTAGGGTTATTATAGAGAATTCATTTGTTTTTTTGAAGGGCAGGTTCAGAAGGCTTAAGTTTGTGGAGGCTGAGATTGAGCAAATACCAAATATTGTAACAGCTTGTTGTGTTCTTCACAACATTGACCTAGATTTTCCCGAAGAGGAAGCTGCTCTCCTGAGGGAGTACCCACTTCCTCTTGAAGATAATCTCAGTCCTCTTGCTGAAATTGTCCTTCCACATGATGTGGAGGAGAGTGAGAAACGAAACTTCATTTCATCCTTACTTTGAAAAACTACTTAACAGGTGTATATAATTATTGTTTTCTTTCTTTTTTTTAATATATCAGGTTTTGAGTAAATTATAGTATTTTGTTTGTGGTCTTGATACCTTAAGATTTTTAATGATGGAATTTGCTGTTTCTACTCTGCCATTGTTTTGAATATCACTGATTAATTTCATGACATCCCTGTTTTCTTTTTTCCATATTTTTTTTTTTTTTTATGTGTCCGACTCTGGGCATAGGCTTCACAGCCTGCTCTCAAGGCCCAGTAGTCCTCCTACATACCATACACCTCTACATGTCACCATATGAGTGTTACTTACTGAGTATAAAATATATATTGACTGTACAGTGTTCTCAATTTTATACAATGTTTTTCACGCTCAAGGAAACTGTTCGTCATTGCCTTGATCATATACAGTACATAACTGTGTGTGTGTGTGTGTGTGTGTGTGTGTGTGTGTGTGTGTGTGTGTATTTTGGAATCCCTTATGCTAGGAATGAATTACAGATTATATTTGTAATGTTTGTTAACTTTTACATTGACATCAATGTTTGTTTTATTCAAGTTTAACTTTTACACTGACATCAATGTCTGTTTTGTTCAAGTTTTGTAAACTTTTACATTGACATCAATGTTTGTTTCATTCAAGCTTTATTTTGGTGTTCTGGAGGAAGCATCATTGTTTTTAAGAATTTTTTCTTTAGCGCTGTCATATTAAGATAAAAATAGTCCTTTTTTTTTTTTTCCTTCATATGTAGATCACTTTTCAGCTTGAACGTTGGTAAATACTTCATATTTCCTGTAACTGTTGTTTCACCTTCCTCGTGTTTAGCAAGCGACCTTTGTAAAATCTTTGTAATTTCTGGAAAGTAAATATTAATATGAATTCTTCAGTTTTATGCAGCCTATCCTTTCAACAGTACAACCAAAGAGTTTTTAAAGTGATGGTTTACATGATCAAGAAGATATGAATTCAACATGACACTGATCTGGAAATTAGACTGAACTTAATGCAAAACCCAATTCAGACACTTTCTGGAAAATACATATCAGACAGTTGATAATATGTAACATACACAATATATGAATTGGAAGTACAAAGAACTTATAACAGAAATTTTGATTTAACATGACTTACTGAGCAAGCTAATGCTGACTCCTTACATGGTTTTCATACAGTATTAAACCAAATTTTGTACACTCTTGGCTATATAAAAATATTTCTCTACCACTATGTGTTCATCATCATCATCAAATCCTCAGTTGCCCCTTGAGTAGCGTAGGAACCTTGGGCTAGGCAAGTTGGTCTTGACATTTAAGATGAGTGAGCAACCTGACTCATCCCTGAGCGGCATTACGTTAGCAATAAACCCCTACCGCTTGTTGGATATAAACCTGCACCCACTCAATCCGATTGGAGTGCCTTAATTTCCCACTAAACCAACGGGTGGCATAATTATGTTATATCGTTAACACCCAGCGAAGTAAATGGTTTCCTGATGTACAGGAAACCATTTGGCTTGTCACTCATTGTAGAGTCACCCATAGACAGAAGAGGAAAAATGAATAAAAGAAAGAAGAGGAAGGAAGGAAGAGAAGAAAGGACAGTCACCCGAGTGTTGCTCTGCACAATGAGGTTTTACTAAAATTATTTTCTAATATTTGCTAAAATCTCACTCCTTTTTTCATATGCTGCAACAAGTGCCTCTTGGGACTCAGGCACCCTCCGAGTTAATGCCTCCATCACCTGGTTATGTCGTTTTATTTCAGCCAATTGCTCTAAAGCTATATTCTCCATACGCCTCCCATGTGAGAGTGGTCGCAATCTTCTTCCCCGCTGCCTTGCCTGGGCTTGAGGGAGATGCGGTGCCTGCATTCGATGTTCCTGATCGTCACTATCCTCACGATGGCCTTGAACATCAACATTTTCCTGGATAGTGTGTTCAGGGCCTGGGTCGGCTGGTAAAGGTTGTTTGGAAGGTTGAGCCTGTGATGGTCCTGGCTGTGGAAAATCTGACCCTGAAAGTCCCTGAGATGTCCCTGGTTGTGACACTTGTGGTTGGGGTAAGGATGTCTGTGATGGTATTGCTGGAATATCTGGAGAGCATGCAGTGGCGTGAATGGGTCCCAAACTCATACGATTAACTGGATGGGCAGAAGGGCGAACACCAAGAATCTGGTCAATAGTTTCAAATGACGGTGGAGGTTGTGTGCGAGACTCACCGGTTCTTTTGGTTCTGTCTTTATATTTATGGTACTTCATCTTCAAATTGTTCCACTTGTTCTTTACCTGGTCAACTGTAACACCTGGCATCTGTTGGGGAACAAATATTAAATGTCAAGACAGTAAGGTCATTAAAAGATGTTAAATGCAGGGAATAGGGAATAGTTTTGCCCAGGCTAGACCTTATTAGATCCTATATCCCTGCTAGGTTACGGGAGGACGCTACCCCTCCCAGCTTGGAAGCTACCAGGCATGGCTCGAACTCACGACCCCCTGATCCTAAGGCTGACACTCTACCATCGAGCTACCCTGCCCCCGAAAAATGCAGGAAATGAAAAATGCTTTCCACAACATATCATGTCAAAATAACCTACAATGAACATTAGACTATTCCAAATGATGCTATTTACATGGCAACTCACAAACTTTAGTTGGGACATGCATTAACAGATCACCAAATACTGTATAGACATTGTCCACATCAAGCTAAGATCATGCGACTAGTTTAAAAGAGTAATTATGTAAATAACACTACAATGCTTGTGACAAGTAAGTCATGATTATAAATGTAATACACTTCTGTAGATAAGTGCTATGTGCAGTATGTGACCCAACAAGTGAGCAAAATATAACCAAACCACAAACATAAAAAGGTAATCCAGCACGAGACCTGACGATGCATGAAGTAGGCCTACTGCTGAAATCAGGATATGAACAAATGCTTAAAAAGTAAAAGGAAGATATACTGAGACAAAGTTTGCAGATGGCTTTGCCTTGCCTTGCACATCAACATCACCACTGAAAGGTGACCCATTTGAATATTTACTTGCAAATATTTCAAAATGAGAAAAATATATGTGTGCGAGGGATACTGTTATACTATAACTGTCAACATATATACAGAAATCCAAAGACACGAAAAATCCTTGTATCACAGTTCTGTAAGATATAGGTGATCTTTCCATCATGTGCAAGCCAAACCTAAGGCCAAAACAAACTACCAAAAGCTGCTGTGGTAATTACTCTTACTGAGTATAGGCAACTAGTGTGTTAATCTTTGTTTTCTGAATTAGGTGCATGGCTAATATTATAGTGGCCTATATTTATTTGTTACAAAGTGTTGTTGGAAGTACGGTGTAACAGTTTAATATAAAACAGATAGTAACCAAAAGACCCTCTTAAGAAGCCAACCAAAAGAACCCAGCCAAGTTCTTTGAAACATGCAACACACTATACAAGTGTGCACCAGGAAGCTTGTTTTTCAGGGACTACTGCAAGCAAAAGCAGCTGAGCTCATAGCATTCACAATCGAATTAATGTCAGTACGTGACCATCCTTATTGATACTGTATTCTTCCAGCTTTCCTTTGACTGGCAAAGGTATCACCTGTGTTGATGACACAGAGATATATATGTAGTAAGAAGTCATAATTATTTGAAATCTGCAGTAAATCAGACAGGATGCACGCACTCCGGCACAGAAGTACAATTTATGCCACATATAATCAAGATTACCAAATATTCAGCATGAACCGAGGGCCATTACGTCTGTTACATTACAGCAGATTTAACATCACAAGACGAATACATACATACCTCAACCTGCATTTCACGGCAAATGTCCATCCACACAGCAGTGTTTTTCTCCAGTTTACCACTAAGTCTGGTGTAATTGTATCTGATGAGACAGACAAGTACCTCGGTGCAATGTGTATTCCACATCTGACTGTCTCTTGCACCACCATGAGACTGCGTCACTGTAACAGAAATGTTTGTACTGTATGGAAAGAGAATAAGTGTATGACTGGAAATTCTACTTTATGTAAACTTGGTTCTCCTATTTTTCATCCCAACAAGTAGACAAATAGTGCCAATAGTTTTGTGAATGATATTACAAGCCTTCATATTATTCATACTGTTAAAGTTAGCAAGACAGTTTTAGTGATGATCGTATGAAGTACTTGATGCAACACACCTATCTTTGATGCGCTGGCTTGTCCCGTCCTTGTGTATTCTTCTTGAGCACAATGACGAGCTAGACATAAGGAAGCCTCTCTTTCAGTGGCGTACTTAGTATGACAACGGCTACATGATGGTGTTTCGGTGCCTGAAAAAGTATAGAGTATCAGAGATTAATAAATCTTAATAAAGCATTAGTAAGTATGGAGCTTGCAACAAATATATTGTACCTATTATGAATGACGATATTGAGCAACAAGTAACAAATGTATGCAACATGCATGGTAATCCATTCCCGATCCCAGATAAATGAAAACGACTGTCCTTGAGAGTCAGCACAACTTTATCCATTAGGAAAACATCATTAAATGCTAGAGCATTATATTAATAATCTGTCATACTTTGTGCAGCAGATTGTCCATGATCATCTTCCACGAGGTGGACCACCAAGCAATTGGTCGGTTCGTTAATGGACTGGTATTCTTTACCACACCGCTGGCATTTAATTCCTAAAAAGTGAGAGAGAAATCACTTTCTGGTAGCAGTAAAATATTATTGGTGCATGCATAAATCACCAAATAATGAATGGAGATATTGTATTCTTATATTTAAATATGACAATGGTCTTGCGTTTGAATCTATATCTCTCAAAAGAAATTCTATCATCATCAACAGGTAAAAATGTCAACTTGGCAGCTCACACACACACACACACACACACACACACACACACACACACACACACACACACACACATAAATATTAAACAAGTACCATACACACAATTCCTATATACCATTGCCATTGTTCTATTGCTTAAATATTTCAACATGACAGAGCCAAACTGCAAGTAAAAACTGAACATATATCATACCTGATAACGGTCTTTGTGTTGCATGGACAGTTCCAGCATGAGAGCAAGCCTGAGCCTCTTCCACAGAATTCTGAAGAGACTGGCACACACTGCACACATATAGCCTGTGATGGGTGAAATGTGTCAATCAGTAAACACCGCCATATGATGCATGCCTGCTTTTGATAATCATTTACAGGCTATACCTGTGATCAAGTTTTTTTTTTATTAGAAAGAGATGTTACAGTGGAAATGTATACTGTAATGAAAACACTGAGAATGGAATTGAAATAAAAACATCATGAGGAAGATCAATTAGGGTTATGCTCCTAAGTTCCATGTACCAGATTCTTTTTAAGTGAGGATGAAAATAAGAATCACTTTTGTGAGATAAATAGTGGTCATAAAGATGTGCAGTACGTTCGTGGCAAGCAACCAAACCTAGATGAATCATGAGAAATTTAGGAATCAAATGGAAAGGTCCATGTGGTGGGAAACTAATCCACATGTGTAACCTAGTATCTTTGCCTTCCTTTATTCATGGTTTTATACTAACTGAAGTTTGGGAATAAATTTTACACCTAACACATCCTTCCATATATTTTCCCCTCTAATTAAGTTAATCTGATAAATTCTCATGTTTTTCAAGCTTCTTATGCTCTGCTTTGAAACTGCCCACTATTCCTATTCTAGCCCCATCAAAGGGGGAAAAAGTTAGGAAAGAAAAGCAAAATGGGGCTCTTCCAAAACAGTAATGCACATGAAAAACATGAAGAGCACAGCACACCATATGAAAAAAGATATCAAAACAAAAGTAAATGAATGTAATACGGCAGCAATATTTCATAGTGTTATTTTGATGCTGAACATTAGGCATCTCCGAGTAAATACTATAATAACACCACATTATTCATTTTGCAAATATATGTACCATTAATACACAGAGCAAGAATGTGTGTCATAAAAATTACCAAGGTTCTTGTCTTTCCATTTTTTTTCCCAATATAATTTTGGTACCTGTTAAACATAATTTTTTTTTGAAATGAAACATGAATGGTTGGCATCTGAAGCATTTGAGGAGCAATACTATAAAAAAAGAACCAGGCTAAGGGAAGTTAATGTAAATAATTTTAAATGCTTCTGGGAGAACTCATGTTTGAAATATTTACCCTGTGAATGCTTCTACCCATCAATGTTTCTGCACTGGACACAATTTGCATTAAAGGACACAGTTTGCCAGTCAAAATCATTATAAAACTCGTGAAGGGTTTAAGTAAAAACAAAGCCAATAATGCAGAATACGCCATAAGCTGATAAAAGCTCTCCTGAAACTTACTTTTTCGTTATGTTTTACCAGAGGCTGCGAAGACACAGATTACTATATAAGCAAGTAATTACTGTTCATAATCTTTCATTGTAGAGTTCCAAATTAACCCACATCAATTTTACTTACGTATCACTGGTCTCCATTGTCCTATCCACTGTCCTTCACGGCACTTCTGTTTCACGTGGCTCCTGCTGAGATTTGAGGCCTCTCCAGTGGAAAACACCGTTCCTCAAGAACCACACGTTGATGAAGTAATATGGAAAATCACACACACTTCAACGAGTTCAACAGGTGGAAGACTTTCTTCTTCTCTGCCGAGTCCGGCTCCACCTCCGATGCTCAGGATTTATTTACAAAATGGAAAGTCAATATCGGTCAAAATACCTCGGGAGGAACATTGACTAATCTTGCCTAGTCATGCTCAAGATTCAATATCGTTTTGACTTTTAGTGCTCGCGAAAACGGGTATCAGTATGAAAGTCAATATACGATATCAATATTGGTCAAGATACTTTGACTTTTAATGTCGCGAAAACGCGACTCTAATATTATTAGTTTGTGATTACTGACAAGGCAGTTATTGGGTGGGTGAGAAGGCTGACATTTTGGCAGGTTTGGTGACAGGAACTCGGCGGGTTGGCAGTTTCTGACCTGGCAACCCTAGGCAGCACTGAGGTGTAGTTAGTGGGTGTCAGTGGTGAAGACAACACACTCTTCTTCACGCTCTTCAGGGATTTACATCTGAAGGTACATGCCTAGGGAGAGAGAGAGAGAGAGAGAGAGAGAGAGAGAGAGAGAGAGAGAGAGAGATGGAGGAGATGGAGAAATTTTAATAGTACATATTATATGTTCAAGATGGAGGGGGACGGGGAGACAGAGGAGGAGATGGAGAGGAGTGAGGGAGGTGGTGTGAGTTGGAGAGAGTGCAGCCAGATGGTGAAGGACAGAGTGACATTGATAGATAGATAGATAGATGGACAGATAGATAGACTGAGGTAGGTATTTATCGATGGATAAAAGTGGAAAATATGTGAGGTGAAAAATTAGGTGAAGTATTTATAACAGATGATAAGAAGTCTCTCTCAACTTAAGAATATTAGCCAGCAAAGGAAA
>NC_137043.1:2538317-2663317 GCF_032717465.1 Coenobita brevimanus | reverse complement strand
AGTTGGAGGGTCCAATAACACCTATTATCAAGGACTTCGACTTGGAGAGGGTGAGTGATGATGATGATGATGATGATGATGGCAGTACCAACCTTTTTCTTGGCTTTCTTCAGTACTTACCTATACCTACGTCTATTTCACCATCTGGGGAGATGGTTCGAGCAGGAGAGGTATTTCGTCAGGAACCAAGAGGTGAGACGGTGCTGGAGTTACACTTTCATCAAGGACTACAGGACGGGCAATATCTCTCTCAGGACCGATTTGGGGGACATTTTGTAAGTAGGTGTGTGTAAGTAGGTAAGTGTGTGTGTGTGTGTGTGTGTGTGTGTGTGTGTGTGTGTGTGTGTGTGTGTGAAGCAAAAACAAAGATATAATTCCTCGCAAATAATATATGAACACTAACTTTCTCATTTTTATTCATGTGTGTGTGTGTGTGTGTGTGTGTGTGTGTGTGTGTGTGTGTGTGTGTGTGTGTGTGTGTGTGTGTGTCTGTGTGTGTGTGTGTGTTTGCGTGTGTGGGCGTGTACAGCAAAAAGATAACTCCAAGCCCTCATCCTCTCAGGCTGAACCGGCCCACAGTCGTTACCGCAGATGTGACTGCTAAGAGGCCCTACTCTGCCCCCAACTTCCTGACTTACACTCTTCACGGAATGCCTGTCTTTGAGGACCACTTTCAAGTATTAGCCACCGATTATGACTCGTGGACACTCGTGTATGCCTGTATCCCCAAACCCATCGGACATACTAGTGAGTCTATTCGTTATTCTTGTTTTATTGTTTATTTTTTATAGTTATTGACGTGGGTGCTATTCGATTATTTGGACTAATATTCACTTCACTCCGTCTTGAATGCTGAGTTGTTGCAATGGAGTTATACTAAAAGGCATTGCTTGTCAAGAAGTGCTATACGATGTTGAATCATAGCATTGTCGTCTTCCGTCACCGAGCTACGTGAAATAAGCTGAAGGACGAAAATCTGGGCCAAGTTAGAGTGAAACGCGTATAGTGAGTTGGGTATAGTAAGCTATGGGAAGGAAGAGAAGGGGAAATAGGGAGAGGATGTGAGAGAAGAAGGAATGGGAAGAGAAGGGTAAGGGAAGGGAGGAAAGAAGAAGAAATGGCAGGGTAGGGTAGGGTAATGGTTGAAGGGATGTGTGTGTGTAAGGGAAGGATAGGGAAGGAGAAGATTGGATAGAGTAGGATAGGGTAGGGGATGGAAAGCTAAGGTTGAGTAGGTCAGTGTAAGGCAGAATAGGGGTAGGCTAGGGTAGGGTAGGCTAAGGTACACTAGGGTAGGAGAGAGCAGAGAAGGGTTGTTAGGGCAGGAGAGAAGTAAGACCCAAACTTAACTAAATCAAACTCAGTCTACCCAAACCAACCCAATCTGACCTAACCTAACCTCATCTCAACAGGAAGAGTAAGGATTCTGACCCGGAGCCCCCACCCCCCCTACCACGTCATCGGGGAAGCGAAAACCACCCTTATCTCCTTGGGCATAGATGTCAAATTCCTGGAGAAACAGGATACGTCTTGTTATAAGCATTACTGAGTGTGTGTGTGTGTGTGTGTGTGTGTGTGTGTGTGTGTGTGTGTGTGTGTGTGTGTGTGTGTGTTTCTGTGTGTGTGTTTCTGTGTGTGTGTGTGTGTGTGTGTGTGTGTGTGTGTGTGTGTGTGTGTGTGTGTGTGTGTGTGTGTGTGTGTGTGTGTGTGTGTGTGTGTGTGTGTGTGTGTGTGCCCAGACAGGAGTTTTTTCCGTCCATCCTCTTTTGTTGATCTTGTCCTTCAATAAATCCACTTTACTGTTTTTGCTTCACCTGTGTTTATCTCACCTGTATAATTAGTGAGGCAATTAAAGGTTCTCCACACCTGAGCTACGATAGATAAATTTAGAGCTGATAGATGTGTTTGTTTGTTTGTTTGTTTGGCTGAGTTATGGTGATTGTCGTTGCTTTTGTTAGGATTTTGTTGTTGCTTCTGTTTTTTTTTTTTTTTGTTTTTTTTTTCACTGCTTAGGATTAGATTTTTATTGGACTGGCATACATACATGCACTTTCACACACATAGACATATACACATATGTACATACATACACACATGCACTTTCACACATACAGACATGCAAATACACTCAAATACACATACACACACACACGCACATACACACATACAAACATGCACATACACATACATAAAAATAAACACATATACATCCACAGTAGTACACATACAGTACATACACAAAAACACACATACACGTTTATATTTACATAGACATTCACTCATACACACATACACAGACACAGCGTGCTTACATACATACACATACATATGCACATATACATGAAAGCATAGCACTGCACATAAAGAAATGCACAAACATAGGCTACAGAGACACATACATACGCACACATATAAATACATTCGTTCAGACACATGCACATACATACGTACACACACATATATATGTACATACATACACATAAATATACATGCACCTACATACACATACATACATATGCACCTGCGTAGGTACACATATACGTACATACACAAACAAACATAAATACATACATACATACATACACTGACAAAAATTACTGAAGACGGATTCGAAACTAGAGAAAACTTTTTCTTTATGAAAAACTAAGATAAATTTTGAAAAGTAAATTTCTACTCCTATTTATCTATTTATACGTTTGTATATATATTTATTTATTGCATTGTTATTTTTCATCTTTTTACGTATATTATTTTCTTCATCATACTTCATCTCATCCTTAGGCGAAAAACATGATGATGAAGAGGATGAACATAAGAACATAAGAAGAGAGGATAACTGCAGGAGGCCAGTTGGCCAATGCTAGGCAGCTTCTAGAAGAGTAACTGAACTACTAGAATGAGATAAGGATAGCAAAGAAGAAGGCTCTCCCCCGCCCTCCAAACCCTCCAGCCGAAGCCGGCAGGAAAAAGAAAGAACACCACGCAGTATAAAAAAAACTGGCGTGGACATTTTACAGGAAAGTGTGAAAGGAGAATAGAGACTATCATAGTGTGACCTGAAAAGGAAAAATTGTGAATTAGTAATAGTTATAAGATTTTCTTTTTTCTATATCCACCCCTTATTTGTCATATGCTTATCTAGCCTATGCTTGAAACTCTCAATGGAAGAGGCAGCAACTACTTTACTAGGTAGCTTATTGCATTCGTCTACTACTCTATTACGAAACCAATTTCTACCTATTTCCTTACTGAAACGGAATTTTTCTAGTTTGAAACCATTATCTCTAGTTCTATCCTGTATGCTCACTTTAAGTACCTTGCTGATATCTACCTTATTTATACCCTTTATCCACTTAAACACCTAAATTAAGTCTCCCCTTACTCTACGCCTCTCTAGCGAATGCAGACTTAGTCTTTTCAGTCTGTCTTCATATGACAGGTTCCGGACGTCATGTATCATTTTCGTCATTCTTCTCTGTACATTTTCTAACGAATTAATATCCATTCTATAGTAAGGACACCAAAATTGTACTGCGTAGTCTAAATGTGGCCTTACTAATGCTAGATAAAGTTTCAGTATTACTTTAGATGATCTATTGCTCACGCTTCTCGAAATCAATCCCAGGACCCTATTTGCTTTATTTCTCGCATTAATACACTGTTGTCTTGGTTTAAGGTCGTTACTAATCATAACTCCTAGATCTCTCTCGCATTCCGATTTGCTAATTTCTTTGTTATCTAAGCTGTATTTAGGATCTCCAATGGTCTTGCCTACGTTAAGTACTTTACATTTTTCAACTTTAAATTCCATTTGCCAAGTTTTAGACCATTTGGACAGTGTATCGAGGTCTTTTTGTAAGTTATGGCAATCGTCAGTCGAGTTAATGATACGCCCTATTTTTGTATCGTCGGCAAATTTGTTGATGCTGCTATTGACTCCTACGTCTAGATCATTTATATATATGATAAATAATAAGGGACCGAGTACTGATCCCTGTGGTACACCGCTAGTTACTAATCTGCAGTCCGACTTAATTCCATTTATTAATACTCTCTGCTTTCGTCCTTTCAGCCAGGATTCTATCCATTTTAAGATATCGCCGTCTATACCGTGTGCTCGAACCTTTCTAACTAACCTTTCGTGTGGGACCCTATCAAAAGCTTTACTAATGTCCAGATAAATAACATCGTAAGCTTTATCGCTATCTACTGCCTCATAGACCTCCGAGTAGAATGACAACAAGTTTGTGAGGCAGGATCGTCCTTGCCTGAATCCGTGCTGACTTTCGTTTATAAGATTAAATCTTTCTAAGTGTTCTCTAATCTTATTTGCCAAAATTGACTCTAACATTTTTCCTACTATTGACGTTAGACTTATCGGACGATAATTCGACGCAGCTGATTTATCACCCTTTTTAAAGATGGGCACTATGTTTGCGGTCTTCCACGCCTCGGGAACTTCTCCTGAACTTAAAGAGTCATTAAATAATGTTAAAAGTGGCTGACATAATTCTTCTTTGGTTTCTTTTATAATTTTTGCATATATATCGTCCGGACCTGGCGATTTTGAGGTTTTAATTTATTAATTTCTTTCAATACGTCCTCCTTACTAATGGTTATTTTATTAAGAATATTTTCCGTATTCTCATAGTAAATATTTGCTGCTTGAGGGACCATGTCTAGAATTTCCTTGGTGAATACTGATATGAAATAATTATTTAGGATGGAGCACATTTCTTTATCTTCACTGGTAATGTCACCTGATTCTGTTCTCAGTGGTCCCATCCTATCTTTATTTTTCGTTCGGTACATTTGATAAAAACCCTTGGGGTTTTCTTTTGATCCACTAGCAACCTTAATTTCATAACTTCTCTTTGCTTTTCTTATCTCCCTCTTTACTTCTCTATTTAAAATCGTTTATCGGTTACGTAAGTGTTCCTCTCCACTTTTTATTTTTCTATATATTCCTTTCCTTTCCCCTATGAGAGATTTTAATCTGTTGTATAACCATCTTGGTTCCAAATTATTCGTTCTAAACGGTTTTGAAGGGATATATCTATCTTGGCCTCCATGTATTATATTTATTAACTCGTTATACTTCTCACTGGTCGAACGTCTGTTTGGTACTGGAGCTGAGTTCATTCCCTTCACCTGGACTACATTCCTATCTACCACCTCCCCCCTCACAGACACCTGACGGACATCCCCACGTGTTTCCTGCCCCACACCTATGACCTGGGGTTCCCCACTGACCTGGCATTCCCTCAAATAGCTAATCTCCCTGTGGAATACCGTTCGAAAATAAGCTCTTAAGCCATCGAAAGCTCCTAGACGAAAATTAGGAACGGTGGAGGTATTTTCAGTGGAACAGACATCCCAAACGAATTTGAACTTAATTTCTTCATGATCGCTATTACCAAGTGTCCACCAACCTCTATATCACTAATGATAGTTTCTTTATTAGCTAAAACCAAATCTAGTATATTATTACCTCTGGTGGGCTCCCTGATATACTGATAAAGGAAATTATCTTCTACTATCTCTAGAAAGTCCTCTGACTCTGCATCCCCTGTCTGATTTCTCCAATCTATCCTTGGTAGATTAAGGTCCTCTACAATTATTACTAAGCTGGACTGTGATGCTTTCCTAATTTCCTCCCAAAGGTATTTACTATCAGCTCTACTTAATTTAGGAGATCTGTAAATTGCTCCTAAGACTAATTTCTCCCTATTGTTACTAATTTCGACCCAGACACTTTCTGTGTCCCTATTTACCTTAATGTCTGCTTTATTGTAACAGTTTAATTAATCCTTTACATAAATAGCTACCCCTCCCCCCTTTCTTCCCTGACGGTTTGACACAAAAATATTAAACCCTTTTATCTGATAATCTGCTAAAAATTCTCGAGTGTCTGTATTCATCCAAGTTTCACTAATAACGGCAATGTCTATTTTCTCTGTACAAATTAAAGCCCTCAGTACATCCATTTTACTACGTAAACTCCGGCTGTTTGTGTAGTATACTTTCAGATTTTTACAAGTAGTTATGCCTTTACCTTGGCATTTACTGTTAGTTATTTTATTGCTAACTGGGAAACTCTTTACTTTACTAACATAACATTTTTTTGTACAATCGCTTATCGCCCTTCTATCATCGCTTGTTCTATCATCAATCATCGCCTGCTCAATTTGAGGTGCCTGAGTGGATGTATCTACACTAATGGTTGAACTTTTGTTCTTAGTTTTGCAAGTCTTGATGCATCTATCCAAACATGGTAATAATGATTTCTGAGTGTAGTTGCTGCAACTTCCTGTACACCTACTTCTCAACCTCGAAAAAATCCCTCCAACTCCCTATCTATCATTCCAGCTAAAACAGTAACTCCCTGCCTGCTAAGATGAGTCCCATCCCAACTATACAAGGCACTCCGTCCATAAAACCGGTCCCAGCTGTCAATGAAAGGTATTACATTATCTTTGCAATACCTTTCAGGGCGGCAATTAAAACCTATTGCCCTGCTCAACCACTCCCTTCCAACCCTTCCCCTGGGTAAAATACCAAGCATTAAAGGGGTTCCTCCCCTCTCCCTAACCTTTTCTAACATCAACTTGTACCTTTGCCACAGTACCTCACTCTTACGGCTACTAATATCATTGCCTTCTACACTGAGGCACACAATGGGTTTGTCACCACTTTCCTTTACGATATTTGAAATTTTTTCTATCACATTAGCCAACCTGGCCCCTGGAAGACACACATGTTTAGCGAGTGGAGTATACATGGCTCTGTTAAGATATCTCACCTGGGAGTCTCCAACAACAACAACATTTTTATTACTTTTCTTGTTCTGTTTATACTTACCTGTACTGGAAGTTCTCTTACCGTCCTTCTCCTCTACTTCCCTCTTTGCCTTCCCTTCACATTCGTCCCGTAGTGCGTCGAAGGCATTAGTGGTCTTAACTTCCGTTTGCTTCTTAAGAGTGAACTTTGTTGCACCCTTGTTAACTAGTGTCCAACCTTCAGCCTTTTTCTCTTTCTCCTCCAACATCTCCTCCAACAATTCCCTCATCTGTGACTTCTGCCTGAGAATTTGTTCCTCCCGCTTCAGTTCGAGAAGTTCCTTCCTTAATTCAAGGTAATCCTTTTCAATACCTGCAGTGGGGACACAGCTCTCCGCCGAGGAAGCCATTATGCTCAATTCACACAAGGTAGCACAGCACTATCACGGGTCACTACGGGTCACCACAACACACACTTTCACGGGTCACTAGCACAGCACTATCGCTGATCACTAAAACTCACTAACACAGCCACAATCACAGATCACTAAAACACACTAGCACAACACTACCACAGGTCTCTAGCACGTCTGATGATGATGATGAGGAGGAGGAGGAGGAGGAGGAAGAAAAGGGTGATGATAATGATGATGGTGATGATAATGGTGATGGTGATGATATCGATGATGATGATGATGATGATGATGATAGTGATGATGATAATGATAATGATAATGATATCCCTTTGGGTCAACTTGGAGGGACAGTGGTAGATAGGACGAATCGTACCTCATGCTGGAGAAGTGTGAGTTGAGAAGTGTGAGTCCGCGGGAGGAGTTATGTATGTGGCAAGCGTGGTAGTAGTAGTAGTAGTAGTTGTAGTTCCATTTGTACTAGTAATGGTGGTAGGCGTAGTAGTGGTGGTGATGACGGTGGTGGTGGCAGTATGGTCTGACAAATCTAAACTGGCGGCTAGGGTGTGGGCGACTCTCTGTACAGTGGTGCTATGTTTGCCAAACCCGCGATGTGAAACGGCTCTTTATATATGTAAAAGGCAGCAGAAATAAGATAAACACATATGAAAACAAAGTTAACCTGTGCATTATAATATATGAAAGAACAGCAAACTTATTATGCATAAAATATTTATACGACAATACCGAAATGTGGCATAAACATTTTCCAGTGTTGCTAAAAGAAATGTAGTCACTTTTATTGTCTGTTAACGTATTTTGGGGGTGAGTAATAATGTCACAATTATGATTACATGATAATGTGCAGGAATATAAGTAAAAATATGTCAATTTGTTAGTTAAAAAAATAATATATTAAACCCTCCTGAGCGGCAACACTCACATCGACTTAGTCTAACCCGACCAGAGCGACTTGGTTAACTTTCCTTTGTGTCCTTGACTCAGACAGGATGGCAGCTCACCCAGCCCCCAATAATAAATATTTTTAAAAAATAATTAGATATAATAAAAAATAGATAAATGAAAGCATAAGTTTATAAGTCACTCATAAAGGAAACAAAATTCCCCAGGGTGACGCACATCTCCCCCCAGGAGAGAGAGAGAGAGAGAGAGAGAGAGAGAGAGAGAGAGAGAGAGAGAGAGAGCAAATTTAGTCTTCTTAGTCTGTCTTCCTATGAAAAGTTCCGAATATCATGTATCATTTCTGTCATTCTTCTTTGTGCATTTTCGAACGAACTTATATCCATCCCTACATGTTGCTACTACAGTGCTATGTCCATCACTGATGTGCAGTACTATTATAGTCTCACCAATCTAAAACCAAGGTTTGGGTGGGGTCTGGCGCTGGGTGCACCCTTGCCATACTTCCTAAACGAGCGATGAGTAGATTCTGTTATATATGTAATAGGCATCACAGATAGGTACACACATACTAATACAATATAAACGTAAGTATTCTAGCATATCAAAGGAAGGTAAACTTGTAATGCATATGGCTCTTGTACATCAATAAAGAAACGTGGCATACATATTTTACAGTGGTGCTGAAAAAAATGTAGTTACTTTCACCGACTTTCACGGTAGTTCTAAGTTGGGTAAGTAATGTAACAATTACCTTTATAATATAATTTGAAGGAATCAGTAGAACATACGCTATTTTCTTAATAGAAATAAATAAGTTAAAACACTCACGAGCGGCAACATCCAGATCCATTGGAGGGAGATTTAAGCTTCTGTCACGTACTTCCACTGTTCACTTTCTGTTATATATATAACTTAAATTATATTTATAACTTAAATTAGTTTGTCTTTACACACACACACACACACACACACACACACACACACACAGAAGTGGGTGAAGTCATGTCAGGCCAGGTGGCGAGATGTGACCGGCGAACTATAACGGTGTCAGGTCAGCCACTAGCCAATCAGAGTATAGGAAACAAGGCAACGCTGTACGGCGGGAAATCCCCGGCTGGACTCCACCCAAACCTTGGTTTTAGATTGGTGAGACTATACCAGTGTCCAGCTATACTCAGTTCTGCTAATGTCACCTGTACCCCCTTCCACTGTTGACAATTTAGCCATTTTTCTCCTGTCCTTGACTCCCCCCCTCCTTACCTCCCCTCCATTACCCTCTCCTCCCGCCTGACCAGCTGCTCTGCACTACACAAATGCTGGATGGATTTTTCCACTCATTTTATCCATTGAAATGTGCCCTTTGCCCTATTCTTATACAAAATAATATATGAAAGAAAGAGAAAAAGTAATTGATACTGCCATACATCTGGAATGGGCTAATTATCATCTGTCAACACCTCACGTGCACTCGTTCGCTAGTTTTCCCTGTTTATTTCCCTTGAAATATGCCATATGACCTGTTCTCATAAATAAGTGATATTTACAGTACATTCACCTGGAACTACCTAATTTATTATGTATCATCTAGATTTCCTGCCAATCATTTCATAGAGTATATATTAGCAGCTGTCACCACGCAGACATTGGCAGTCCTTCACTGCCCCTAGGCAACAATATTCAGTTTACTGTCGTCTTTCATGGTGAAACCACGTCGGATTCGCGCCTGTTCAATTCCGCTGCTTTTTTGCCCCATGCAATGGGCCCTGTGACCTCTACCCCTACTAAATCTCATGTGGAAAGGGGTAAAGGGCTAAGTGACTCTGCTGTGGAACGTGAACTGGCTAATTTATCAATGGAAATGATGGACAGTGACTACGATCTTTCTGGTAACTCTAAAACAGTGCAAGTGGAAATGTAAATAATGTGTAAATAATGTGTAAACAGCAAGTGAAAGCAATGAATGGAAATATAAGTGAACAGTTGAAAATAGTTTTGTAAGTTACTGCAAGCGACAGTGCATAACATAGTGTAAATAAAATCTATCTATCTATCTGTCTATTGCCAGGCGCCTCAATCCCGTTCGGGGTGGCCACAAACAAATCGCCTCCACGTCTCACTGTCCCCCACCATTTCACTGCCCTGCTCCCAACTCACACACCCCTCTCTCATATACCTCTCCACCCCATCCCTTCATCTCATCCTCGGCCTCCCCCTCCCTCTCCCCCCCTCCACCTCACTCACATACACTCTCTTCGTCAGTCTTTCACCCTCCATCCTCTTCACATGGCCAAACCACCTCAGTGTATTCCTCCTAACGCTTCCTATCACATCTACATCCACATCACAACGCTCCTTTATATCCTCATTTGTCAGCCTGTCTCTCCATGTGACTCCACAGGCTCCTCTTAAATAACTCATTTCCACTGCTCTCACTGTTGACTTGTGTCCTTCCAACAACGTCCAAGCTTCACTTCCGTACGTTAGAGTTGGTATCACTATACTGTCATGTAGTAACTTTTTCACTTCCATGCTCACTTCCCTGTTTCTTATCACTGCTTTCAAAGAACCAGCAACCTTTCTTCCCTGCTGTACCCTTTCAAGCACTTCACCCTCCAAACCTCCATCCTTACTCATCACACTACCCAAGAACTTAAACGTACTCACATTTTCCAATTCCTCACCATCCAACCTCGCTGTACATTCACTGACTTCACCTCTATCAAAGACCACCACTTTACTCTTCCCTACATTCACCTTTAGATTCTGTTTCCTACACACTCTCTCAAACTCATCCACCAAGCCTTGCAGCTCCCCTTCGTCTTCATTCAACAACACAGTATCATCTGCAAACAACAGTACAGGGAGTTTCCAAACACTATCCTCTCTCACCACGGCCACTCCAACATCCACTACCCTACCTTGTACCTCTTTTATTACCCCATCCATGTACAGATTGAACAACCATGGAGACATGACGCATCCCTGTTTCAACCCAACTTTCAAAGAGAAAAATTCACTTAGATCACCATCCACACGCACTGCAGCCTTCGCACCATCGTACATACTCTTCACAGCATTCAACAACTTCCCATCTACTCCATATATTCTTAACACTTTCCACAATCCTTGTCTATCCACCCTGTCATATGCTTTCTCCAAATCCATGAAAGCCGCATACAACTTCTTTCCCTTCTCTAGAAACTCTTCCACTAAAGATCTAAGAATGAATATCTGATCTACACAACCTCTTCCCTTCCTAAAGCCTCCCTGTTCTTCTCCAACTAATTTCTCTGTTCTTTCTCTAACTCTGTCAATAAGTATTCTACCATACACTTTTCCTATTATACTAAGAAGACAAATGCCCCTATGATTACCACACACTTCTTTTTCCCCTTTTCCTTTGTACAAGGGAATAATTATACCTGACTTCCAATCCTCCGGGACTCTACCTTCCTCCCAGGCCAATCTACACATCTTCCACATCCATTCTACTACTATCATTCCCCCATGCTTCGGCATTTCACCACACACTCCATCAATTCCTGGGACTTTCCCAGATTTAACTTTCTACATTGCTTCCACAACTTCTATCCTACTGATTTCTTCCTGTCTTCTCACCTCCCTCCTTCTCCCAGCCATTCCCCAGCCACTTATACTCGCATTACTTCCATCCTCTACGTTCAACAATTCCTTAAAGTGTTCTCTCCATCTGCTCACTTTTTCTCCCTTCTCCACTAGTAATCTACCATTTTTATCTTTCACTCCCCTGCTAACGTCACTTCCACCCTGTCTTACTCTTTTCACCTCTCTCCAGAACATTTTCTTACAGTCCCTCCACTTTACACTCAAATTCCTTCCAAATTCCTCATCCACTCTCTTCTTACTCTCTCTTACTAATCTTTTCACCTCTCTCTTTCTTTCTACATATAACTCTCTCTTCCGCCTCTCAACTTCTTCCACGCCCCTATTTCTCATCCATTCATTGTATGCTTTCTTCTTTTGTGCCACAGCCTGTTTCACCTCTTCAGTCCACCACGCTGTTCCTTGCACCCCCCTCCCTCTTCTCTTCCTTCCACACACCACATCACATGCTGCACATATTTCTTCTGTAAATATCCTACACACACCTTCCACGTCTCCCATCTGCTCCAATTCATATTTGCCCAATCGTTCCTCCACTTCTTTCTTATACTCTGCCTTTTTCTCATCCTCTTGTAACCTTTCCACTCTCCTTGCAAACACTCCTTCCTCTCGTCTTTCCCTTCTTCTATTCCTCCATCTTACTTGAATTCTAATTTTGGCCACCACCAAGTAGTGGTCAGAAGTGAATGCCTGGAGTGAAAATAAACTACTAGTACTGAAAGAAACTTATAGATAAATATTGTATATATAAATAAGTGTAATAAAGTACTAGGAATATAAAGTGTGAGTGTGTTTATAAATAATAAATGACAGTTCTGTCTCAGAATACCATCGGGGATCCAGCAGGGGAGGAAAGCTCGTATGCGCTCGTAATTTACGTTGCTTTCAGTGTTTGTTTTTTTTTTGGAATATGGATTCCAAACTACTTGAAATTCATAGAATAGTGTTTGTAGTTATAATATCAGGCAGTGGTAACCATATTACGGGGTATCAGGAAGTGTAAAGTGGAGACTTCGTTACCCAGCTTCAGAAGTCTCCACAAGTCCTACGGTACTCGACAAAGGCTCAACAAACATCCCAGAAGAAAGCTGAATGGATATGCCACAAGCATATTTAATTATAATTTTCTAGGACTAATAACTGATTTTTGCCAAATATTTTTAGAAAGTCTGTTGAAGCACGTATATCCTAGCGGGACACGCAAGTCAAGCCAAAACAACCCCGCGATTTAGGGGTTAAAAGATGCTAAATGCAGGGAATAGGGAATAGTTTTGCCCAGGCTAGACCTTATTAGATCATATATCCCTGCTAGGTTACAGGAGGATGCTACCCCTCCCAGCATGGAAGCTACCAGGCACGGCTCGAACTCATCCTAAAGCTGACACTCTACCACCGAGCTACCCTGCCCCCGAAAACTGCAGGAAATGAAAAATGCTTTCCACAACATATCATGTCAAAATAACCTACAATGAACATTAGACTGTTCCAAATGATGCTATTTACATGGCAACTCACAAACTGAAGCTGGGACATGCATTAACCCTTCGTGAGCTGATGGGGTCCCTGCGGACCCCAGCATGTTTTGAAAATGATACCATTAAGACATTTCTTATTTTTTCAACCTGATTGTCCCTGACTTTTATTGTAGATGGTTGTTGTATAGAGCAAAAAAGCTTGCAGCATTTAGGAGTGACAGTGTAAAAAATGTGTGTGGGGTCCACTGGGACGCCACCTCGCCTTCCCTGTGACTATTTTTTTTTTTTTTTTTTTTTTTTTCAGATTTTTCAGATTTTTCAGATTTTTGACATCTAAAGACAATGTCAATTCCAAAATCAATGTTTTGTAACAGAAATCTGTTGGCAGATAATGATCAACCCGATATTTTTGAAGACAATGATTCAGACTAATTTATCTGACGGTGATGGGTATGTTTGTGATGACTGTCTACCATAACCATTCTGCTGCATAACATTGTACAAGTCTCTTTTCTTCATATTTGTGAAAACAAGTATTATAATTTAGTTGTTTTTCCATTGTAAAAGTAAGTTTTCTTTATATTTGCATGATACTGAAAAACAAAATTTTTGTATCTAATATGAAACTAATTAGGATAGCTATATTTTATGATTATGTTATCATACTTTATACCAGAGCTTGTAATTATGTAAAGAACCTATTCAATAAGTACTGACAGTCAAACATTCAAATAAGTGTAGTTTCAGTGCAACCAGACTGAAACTTTAATAAATTTCTAATCAATGTAAATAATTTTCTAAAAAATTCAATATAAAATAAATAACGAAACAAAAGGGACACTGGTGGGTTGGCTCCACGTGCCGTGTCCTGAGCAACATATGCACAAAGTTTAAATGATGTAGCTTTATGCATATGGCAGAAATCCACCAAAAACTCTTGGTGTCCAGTGGGACCCGGTCAGCCTCCCGTGTAATTTTGCAAGGCTCAGCTCACGAAGGGTTAACAGATCACCAAATACTGTATAGACATTGTCCACATCAAGCTAAGATCATGTTACTAGTTTAAAAGAGTAATTATGTAAATAACACTGCAATGCTTGTGACAAGTAAGTCATGATTATAAATGTAATACACTTCTGTAGATATGTGCTATGTGCAGTATGTGACCCAACAGCTTAGCAAAATATAACCAAACCACAAACATAAAAAGGTGACACAGCACAAGACCTGACGATGCATAAAGTAGGCCTACTGCTGAAATCAGTATATGAACAAATGTTTAAAAAGTAAAAGGAAGGTATATTGAGACAGAGTTTGCAGATGGCTTGCTTAAAAAGTAAAAGTAAGATATACTGAGACAAAGGTTGCATAGTGCTATTTTGATGGTGAACATTAGGCATCTCCGAGTAAATGCTATAATAACACCACATTATTCATTTTGCAAATATATGTACCATTAATACACAGGGCAAGAATGTGTGTCATAAAAATTACCAAGGTTCTTGTCTTTCCATTTTTTTTCCCAATATAATATTTGGTACCTGTTAACATAATTTTTTAGAAATGAAACATGAATGGTTGGCATCTGAAGCATTGGAGGAGCAATACTATAATAAAGGAACCAGGCTAAGGGAAGTTAATGAAAATAGTTTTAAATGCTTCTGGGAGAACTCATGTTTGAAATATTTACCCTGTGAATGCTTCTACTCATCAATGTTACTGCATTGGACACAATTTGCATTAAAAGACACAGTTTGCCAGTAAAAATCATTATAAAACTGGTGAAGGGTTTAAGTAAAAACAAAGCTAATAATGCAGAATACGCCATAAGCTGATAAAAGCTCTCCTGAAACTTACTTTTTCCTTATGTTTTGCCTTAGGCTGCGAAGACACAGCTTACTATATCAGCAAGTAATTACTGTTCATAATCTTTCATTGTAGAATTCCAAATTAACCCACATCAATTACACTTACGTATCACTGGTCTCGATTGTCCTATCCACTGTCCTTCACGGCACTTCTGTTTCACGTGGCTCCTGCTGAGATTTGAGGCCTCTCCAGTGGAAAGCACCGTTCCTCAAGAACCACACGTTGATGAAGAAATATGGAAAATCACACACACTTCAATGAGTTCAACAGGTGGAAGGCTTTTTTCTTCTCTACCGAGTCCGACTCGACCTCCGATGCTCAGGATTTGTTTACAAAATGGAAAGTCAATATCGGTCAAAATACCTCAGGAGGAACATTGACTAATCTTGCCTAGTCATGCTCAAGATTCAATATCGTTTTGACTTTTAGTGCTCGCGAAAACGGGTATCAGCATGAAAGTCAATATACGATATCAATATTGGTCAAGATATCTTGACTTTTAATGTCGCGAAAACGCGACTCTAATATTATTAGTCTGCGATTACTGACAAGGCGGTTATTGGCCTGGTGAGAAGGCTGACATTTTGTCGGGTTAGAGAGGAACTCGGCGGGTTGGCAGTTTCTGACCTGGCAACCCTGGGCAGCACTGAGGTGTAGTTAGTGGGTGTCAGTGGTGGAGGCAACACACTCTTCTTCACGCTCTTCAGGGATTTACATCTGAAGGTACTGGCCTAGGGAGAGAGAGAGAGAGAGAGAGAGAGAGAGAGAGAGAGAGAGAGAGAGACAGACAGACAGACAGACAGACAGACAGAGACAGAGACAGAGACAGAGAGACAGAGACAGAGAGAGAGAGAAAGAAATTTTAATAGTACATATTACATGTTCGAGATGGAGGGGGAGGGGCAGACAGAGGATGAGATGGAGAGAAGGAGTGAGGGAGGTGGGGTGAGTTGGAGAGAGTGCAGCCTGATGGTGAAGGATAGAGTGACATTGATAGATAGATAGATAGATGGACAGATAGATAGATAGAGGTGGGTATTTCTCGGTGGGTAAAAGTGGAGGATATGAGAGGTGAAATATTAGGTGAACTTGAGTATTTATAACAGATGATAAGAAGTCTCTCTCAACTTAAGAATATTAGCCAGCAAAGGAAAGTGAGAAGCAGAAGTGAGATATTATAGCTTGTCCACTCGTGTGCTGGAACAAGTGCTGACAACATCAAAACAATAACGAACAAGCTGCAAACATACCCGGAATAGCGGCGTCCAGAGGCGAACTTTCGTATCTCTGGCCAGAGAAACATGATAAGCCTCTCTCAGCCTAAGAATATTAGCCAGAAGGAAAAGGAAGGGGGAGACCGAGGATGAGATCGACTGATGAAGTGGAGAAGTATAAGGGAGAGAAGGGGTGTAAGTTCAGGGGATGGCAGAGAAATGGCAGGGGGCAGGTCGACATGGAGGCGATTTATTTGTGGCCACCCCTTACGGGATTAAGGCGTCTGACTATAGATAGACAGATAGGAAGAAGAGAAGAAGACGAAGTAGAATATTAAATGATCCGTTGCTCCCGTTTGTGCATGCAGTTCGCGAGCAAGACACAGCACCACCTTGTCACCGTGGCTCCCTGTGTACAAACGTATTACATATACCGGAACAATATCATCTTTACCGACATCAGCGAAACTACCGCGCGGGAAATCGGCGAGAGTGGCGCTATTTCGTACAGGTGAGATTACGTCACTTCAGGTATTACACTTTCGATAATGGAGAGGCGAGGGTCCTTCGCGTGGTGGCACTACGTGAGGTAGAGCCAGGCCTCACCCTCCCCTGCATTTCGGCGTGAGGAGGTCCCTAGTCTTACCCTGGCGTGGCCCTGTGTACTTACAAGGGGGGCGCCGTTCCCTACGCGGTGTATGTACTGTACTTTACCTGTAGGAGGGACCCAAAGAAGAAGGTGCTGTAGTGAATGGAGGTGAGGCGCGGTGATTATTGTTTCAGTACTCATATATATAGATAGATAGATAGATAGATGAATAGATAGATAAGTAGACACTTAGAGATAGGTAGATAGATAGATAGATAGAGAAGTAGGTAGGCAGTTAAATAGCCGAAAAAAAATATATTAATTGATAGAAAGATGTTCCCAGCGTATATACTGTATAAATAGAAAAAAGAGATATATACCGATAGATAAATGTATAGATAAACATATACTATTAATAGATAAATGAATAGATAGATAAAGATATACTGTTGATAGATAAATAGGTAGTCAGAAAGATAGAGGAAACTGATATGGATAAATCGATAGAATTAACCATAAAAAGTGACCACCAACGACTCAGAAAAAAATATATAAGAGTTACAGATAAAAGAAAAGATAAAAAAAAACATTGCCGGCAGGAAAAAGTAAGAAAAAAAAAAGGATTGAGAGAGGAGATAATTAGCTTAGCGTGGCGTTACTGTTATATGCTTGGGTGGGTGTCGTGAGAGAGAGAGAGAGAGAGAGAGAGAGAGAGAGAGAGAGAGAGAGAGAGAGAGAATTAGCAATAAATACCCAATATGACAAAATTCCGGGATCAGTGATTGGCTCCTAGTGGGATAATCATCCGGAAACGTGCAGGTAATCCAGAAAACACACCTGTCTCACCTGGACCACCTGTAATCAACGAACACCTCTCTCTCTCTCTCTCTCACACACACACACACACACACACGCACTCCTCTCTCTCTCTCTCTCTCTCTCTCTCTCTCTCTCTCTCTCTCTCTCTCTCTCTCTCTCTCTCTGTTGTTGTTGTTGTTGTTATTGTTGTTGTTTATTGCAGCAGATGTCACCGTTTCAATAGCAGCGTCACTTTCCCCTCATCACCATTATATTCAACACTTTCATCGTCATAATCACTGTCTTGCATATCACCCTCTCCTTAAGCCTTCTGATATACATATTAGGAACATCTTAGTCACTTTCATCCACTTTTTTTCACTTTCATTCACTTTCACTCACTTCCTTTCACTTTTTTTCACTTCCCTTCACGTCCCTTCACTTTCCTTCACTTTCATTCATTTTCCTTCACTTTCATCCACTTTCCTTCACTTTCATTCACTTTCATTCACTTTCATTCATTTTCCTTCACTTTCATTTACTTTCATCCACTTCCCTTCACTTTCATCCACTTCTCTTTACTTTCATTCACTTTCTTTCACTTTCTCATCTCCCTCAGTGTCCTCTCAACCTCATTTTCATTATCATCATCATCATCATCATCATCATGGCCTTCATCGTCATCATCATCATCTTCAAACTCGCACTCGGGGCTAGAGAGGGAGGCCTTCACGTGGTGGCACTGATATGGCTGGGTGGTTCCCCTGTCAGGAAACAAACGTCCCTCAACACTATTGTTACTACTACTACCACTACTACTACCACTACTACTACTACTACTACTACTACTACTACTACTACTTCTACGATGACTGCTACTACTACTACGGCTACTGCTACTACTTTACCTGTTAATTACTACCCTTTTTCCGGAAACCAATTAATGATTCACCTGAGCACACCTTCACCGATGGGCGGATGGTAGGGGAGGGGTGGGTGTGGATGGGGTGGAGTCCGGTGTGGATGGGTGTGTGGGTGTAAGGGTGGTGGGGTGGATGTGGATGGGATGGAGTGTGGTATGGATAGGTGTGGTGTGGTTACGTGGACAGGCAGCGTGGATAGAAGTAACGCAATCTGTTCCGTTACTGAACATTAGGTCCAGTCCCCCCCCCTCTCTCTCTCTCACACACACACACACACACACACACACACACACACACACACACACACACGAAACCCACCTGTAACCTCACACTACCAAAGATGACAAATTCCTCTATGTACCTGTGTTAACTTTTTATAACCTTCAGACTTAATTACGGTAAGATTAAGAGGCTTCGTAACGCTTTTTCATTGCGATTTTTACTGAGACGGGTTTAATGGTCCTGGTTTTTTCACCTACAAGGTTTAGATTTGTCAAGATGGGCGCGACGACGAAGATGATGATGATGATGATGATGATGATGGGAGTGAAGGGGCAAGTGTACTTCAGGGGCGCCTGTCCAATAACACCCATTATCAAGGACTTCGACTTGGAGAGGGTGAGTGATGATGATGATGATGATGATGATGGCAGTACCTACCTACGTCTTGGCTTTCTTCAGTACTTACCTACCTACGTCTTCTTCAGTATCTGGGGAGATGGTTCGAGCAGGAGAGGTATTTCGTCGGGTTCCAAGAGGTGGGACGGTGCTGGAGTTACACTTTCATCAAGGACTACAGGACGGGCAATATAACTCTCAGGACCGATTTTTGGGACATTTTGTAAGTAGGTGTGTGTGTGTGTGTGTGTGTGTGTGTGTGTGTGTGTGTGTGTGTGTGTGTGTGTGTGTGTGTGTGTGTGTGTGTGTGTGTGTGTGTGTGTGTGTGTGTGTGTGTGTGAAGCAAAAACAAAGATATAATTCCTCGCAAATAATATATGAACCAAACTTTCTCATTTTTATTCGTGTGTGTGTGTGTGTGTGTGTGTGTGTGTGTGTGTGTGTGTGTGTGTGTGTGTGTGTGTTTGTGCGCGCGTGTAAACCAAAAAGATAACTACAAGCCCTGATCCTCCCAGGCTGAACCGCCTCACAGTCATTACCGCAGACGTGACTGCTAAGAGGCCCAACTCTGCCCCCAACTTCCTGACTTCCACCCTTCACGGAATGCCTGCCATTCAGGGCACCTCTCAAGTATTAGCCACCGATTACGAATCGTGGTCACTCGGGTATGCCTGTGTCCCCAACCCCACCGGACATACTAGTGAGTCTATTCGTTATTCTTCCTTTATTGTTTATCTTTTATAGTTATTGACGTGGGTGCTATTCGATTACTTGGACTAATATTCACTTCACTCCGTCTCAATGCTGAGTTGTTGCAATGGAGTTATACTAAAAGGCTATCCTTGTCACGAAGAAGTGCCCTAAGATGTTGAGTCATAGCATTGACTTCTTCCGTCACTGAGGTACGTGAAATAAGCTGAAGGACGAAAATCTGGGCCAAGTTAGAGTGAAACGCGTATAGTGAGTTGGGTATAGTAAGCTACGGGAGGGAAGAGAAAGGGAAATGGGGAGAGGATGTGAGAGAGGAAGGAATGGGAAGAGAAGGGTAAGGGAAGGGGGGAAAGAAGAAGAAATGGCAGGGTAGGGTAATGGTTGAAGGGAAGTGTGTGTGTAAGGGAAGGATAGAGAAGAAGATTGGATAGGGTAGGATAGGGTAGGGGATGGAAAGCTAGGGTTGAGTAGGTCAGTGTAAGGCGGGATAGGGGTAGGCTAGGGTAGGGTAGGCTAAGGTAGACTAGGGTAGGAGAGAGCAGAGAAGGGTTGTTAGGGCAGGAGAGAAGTTAGACCCAAACTTAACTAAATCAAACTCAGTCAACCCAAACCAACCCAAACCAACCCAGTCTGACCTAACCTAACCTCATCTCAACAGGAAGAGTGAGGATTCTGACCCGGAGCCCCCACCCCCCCTACCACGTCATCCGGGAGGCGAAAACCACCCTTATCTTCTTGGGCATAGATGTCAAATTCCTTGAGAAACAGGATACGTCTTGTTATAAGCATTACTGAGTATGTGTGTGTGTGTGTGTGTGTGTGTGTGTGTGTGTGTGTGTACCCAGAGAGGAGCTTTTGCAGTCCATCCTCTTTTGTTGATCTTGTCCTTCAATAAATCCACTTTACTGTTTTTACTTTACCTGTGTTTATCTCACCTGTGTAATTAGTGAGGCAATTAAAGGTTCTCCACACCTGAGCTACGATAGATAATTTTAGAGCTGATAGATGTGTTTGTTTGTTTGTTTGGCTGAGTTAGGGTGATTGTCGTTGCTTCTTTAGGGTTTTGTTGTTGCTTTTGTTTTTGTTGTTTGTTTATTTGTTTGACACTGCTTAGGATTAGATTTAGAATTGGACTGGCATACATACATGCACATACACGCACATACACACATGCACATTCACACATACACATATGCACATACACACACACATGCACTTTCACACATACAGACATGCAAATACACTCAAATACACATATGCACATACATACACACATGCACATACACACATACAAACATGCACATACACATACATAAAAATAAACACATATACATCCATAGTAGTACACATACAGTACATACACACAAACACACATACACTTTTATATTTACATTGACATTCACTCATGCACACAGACACAGCGTGCTTACATACATACACATACATATGCAAATACACATGAAAGCATAGCAGTACACATAAACAAATGCACAAACATAGGCTACAGAGACCCATACATACACACACATATAAATACATACATACAGACACATGCACATACATACGTAAACACATATATACATGCACATACATAAACATAAATATACATGCACCTAGATACACATACATACATCTACACTTGCGTAGGTACACATATATACGTACATACACATACATACATACATACATACATATATACATACATACATATATACATACATACATACATACATTCACAAAAATTATTGAAGAGGGATTCGAAACTAGAGAAAACTTGTTCTTTATTAGAAACTAAGATAAATTTTGAAAAGTAAATGTCTACTCCTATTTATCTATTTATTTATTTTTTTATTTTTTATTGAATTGTTATTTTTCATCTTTTTACGTATATTATTTTCTTGATCCTACTTCATCTCATCCTTAGACGAAAACCATGATGATGAAGAGGATGAACATAAGAACATAAGAAGAGAGGATAACCGCAGTAGGCCGGTTGGCCCTTGCTAGGTAGCTACTAGAAGAGTAACTGAACTACTAGAATGAGATAAGGATAGCAAAGAAGAAGGCTCTCCCCCGCCCTCCAAACCCTCCAGCCGAAGCCGGCAGGAAAAAGTCAGAAAGAACACCACGCAGTACAGAAAAACTGGCGTGGACATTTTACAGGAAAGTATGAAAGGAGAATAGAGACTATCATAGTGTAACCTGAAAAGGAAAAATTATGAATTAGTATTGGTTATAAGATTTTCTTTTTTCTATACCCACCCCTTATTTGTCATATGCTTATCTAGCCTGTGTTTGAAACTCTCAATGGAAGAGGCAGCAACTACTTTACTAGGTAGCTTATTCCATTCGTCTACTACTCTATTACCAAACCAATTTCTACTTGTTTCCTTATTGAAACGGAATTTTTCTAGTTTGAAACCATTATTTCTAGTTCTATCCTCTATGTTCACTTTAAGTACCTTCCTAATATCCCCCTTATTTATACCCTTCATCCACTTAAACACCTCAATTAAGTCTCCCCTTACTCTACGCCTCTCTAGCGAATGCAGACTTAGTCTTTTCAGTCTGTCTTCATATGACAGGTTCCGGACGTCATGTATCATTATTGTCATTCTTCTCTGTACATTTTCTAACGAATTAATATCCATTCTATAGTAAGGACACCAAAATTGTACTGCGTAGTCTAAATGTGGCCTAACTAATGCTAGATAAAGTTTCAGTATTACTTTAGATGATCTATTGCTCACGCTTCTCGAAATCAATCCTAGGACCCTATTTGCTTTATTTCTCGCATTCATACACTGTTGCCTTGGTTTAAGGTCGTTACTAATCATAATTCCTAGATCTCTCTCGCATTCCGATTTCCTAATTTCTTTCTTATCTATGCTGTATTTAATGTCTCCAATGGTCTTGCCTACGTTAAGAACTTTGCATTTTTCAACGTTAAATTCCATTTGCCAAGTTTTACACCATTTGGACAATATATCGAGGATGATGATGATGATGATGAGGAGGAGGAGGAGGAGAAGGAGGAGACGGGGGATGATGATGATGATGATGAGGAGGAGGAGGAGGAGGAGGAGGAAGAAAAGGGTGATGATAATGATGATGGTGATGATATCGATGATGATGATGATGATGATGATGATGGTGATGATGATAATGATATTGATATGCCTTTGTGTCAACTCGGAGGGAGAGTGTTAAATAGGACGAATCGTACCTCATGCTGCAGAAGTGTGAGTTGAGAAGTGTGAGTCCGCGGGAGGAGTTATGTATGTGGCAAGCGTGGTAGTAGTAGTGGTAATAGTAGTAGTAGTTGCATTTGTACTATAAAACAAATGGTGGTAGGCGTAGTAGTGGTGGTGGTGGTGGTGGTAGTATGGTCTGACAAATCTAAACTGGCGGCTAGGGTGTGGCGCGACCCTCTGTACAGTGTTGCTATGTTTCCCAAACCCACGATGTGAAACGGCTGTTATATATGTAAAAGGCAGCACAAAATGGGATAAACACATACGAATATAATGTTAACGTGTGTATTATAATACATGAAAGAACAGTAAACTTATTATGCATAAAATATTTATACGGCAATACAGAAACATGTCATTAATATTTTCCAGTGTTGCTAAAAAAAAAAGGTAGTCACTTTTATTGGCTGTTTCCGTATTTCTGGGGTGAGTAATAATGTTATAATTATGATTACATGATAATGTGCAGGAATATAAGTAAAAATATGCCAAATTGTTAGTTAAGAAAATAATATATTAAACCCTCCTGAGCGGCAACACTCACACCGACCCAGTCTAACCCGGCCAGAGCGACTTGGTTCACTTTCCTTTGTGTCCTTGACTCAGGCAGGATGGCAGCTCACCCAGCCCCCAATAATAAATGTTTTTAAAAATAATTAGATATAATAAAAAATAGAGAAATGAATATATAAGTTTATAAGTCACTCATAAAAGAAACAAAATTCCCCAGGGTGACGCACATCTCCCCCCAGGAGAGAGAGAGAGAGAGAGAGAGAGAGAGAGAGAGAGAGAGAGAGAGAGAGAGAGAGAGAGAGAGAGAGAGCAAATTTAATCTTCTTAGTCTGTCTTCATATGAAAAGTTCCGAATATCATGTATCATTTCTGTCATTCTTCTTTGAGCGTTTTCAAACAAACTTATATTCATCCCTACATGTTGCTACTACAGTGCTATGTCCATCACTGATGTGCAGTACTGTTAGCACCAGAGTCATAATGACCACCCTGTTCCTACCCTACATCTGCCTCTTTGTCTGAAGCCCTCACACCCTTTACCAAGCCTGCCCAACCCAGACTTGCTCCCCTAATTACTGACGACACAAAGCTCTCCCATTGCCTCATCTGCCACTCCATACCTTCTGTATTATCCTTCTCTCTCTCTCTCTCTCTCTCTCTCTCTCTCTCTCTCTCTCTCTCTCTCTCTCTCTCTCTCTCTCTCTCTCTCTCTCTCTCTCTCATCCAGATTAAAGTTCATTGTCTCCACTCATCCTGTTATCCCCCTACCCCTCCCCGGAGAGAAACTGCGACCTCCTTGTATATGTTAAACAGGCGCGGCCGTCTGACCCTCTCTCATCTGACCCCGTTCCTCTTTGGTCTGACTTTCCGACCGCCACCTACTACTACTACTAATACTACCAACACACACACACACACACACACACACACACACACACACACACACACACACACACACACACACACACACACACACACACACACACACACACACACACACCTCTACGGGTTAATAATAGAGAAGAATGACAATAACTGGCTCTCACCACTCCCAAGACTGATGAATGAGGTGTGTGTGTGTGTGTGTGTGTGTGTGTGTGTGTGTGTGTGTGTGTGTGTGTGTGTGTGTGTGTGTGTGTGTGTGTGTGTGTGTGTGTGTGTGTCATTTTGCTATCTGCGCTTTTTGGGCGCGTTTTCGGGATGGATTGGGCGCCAACAGCACCCACCGACCTGGCAGCACTGAGGTGTAGTTAGTGGGTGTCAGTGGTGGAGACAATACACTCTTCTTCACGCTCTTCAAGGATTTTCATCTGAAGGTACTGGCAGAGAGAGAGAGAGAGAGAGAGAGAGAGAGAGAGAGAGACTGAGAGACAGAGAAAGAGACAGAGAGGGAGAGGGAGAAATTTTAATAGTACATATTATATGTTCGAGATGGAGGGGGAGGGGGAGACAGAGGATGAGATGGAGAGGAGTGAGGGAGGTGGAGTAAGTTGGAGAGAGTGCAGCTTGATGGCGAAGGACAGAGTGACATTGATTGATAGATAGAAAGATAGATAGATGGACAGATAGATAGATAGAGGTAGGTGTTTTTCGATGGATAAAAGTGGAAAATATGAAAGGTGAAATATTAGGTGAACTTGAGTATTTTTAACAGCTGATAAGAAGTCTCTCTCAACTTAAGAATATTAGCCAGCAAAGGAAAGTGAGATATTAGGGCTTGTCCACACGTGTGCTGGAACAGGTGCTGACAACATCAAAACAATAACGAACAAACTGCAAACATATCCGGAACAGCAGCGTCCAGAGGCGAACTTTCGTATCTCTGGCCAAAGAAACATGATAAGCCTCTCTCAGCCTAATATTAGCCAGCAGGAAAAGGAAGGGGGAGACCAAGGATGAGATCGACTGATGAAGTGGAGAGAAGGAGTGTAAGTTTGGGGGATCCCAGCTAAATGGCAGGGGACAGGTCGACATGGAGGCGATTTATTTGTGGCCACCCCTTACGGGATTAAGGCGTCTGGGTATAGATAGACAGATAGGAAGAAGAGAAGAAGAAGAGGTAGAATGTTAAATGATCCGTTGCTCCCGTTTGTGCATGCAGTTCGCGAGCAAGACACGGCACCACCTCGTCACCGTGGCTCCCTGTGTACAAACGTATTACATATACCGGAACAATATCATCTTTACCGACATCAGCGAAACTACCGCGCGGGAAATCGGCGAGAGTGGTGCTATTTTGTACAGGTGAGATTACGTCACATCAGGTATTACACTTTCGATAATGACAAGGCGAGGGTCCTACGCATGGTGGCACTGCGTGAGGTGGAGCCAGGCCTCACCCTCCCCTGCATTTCGGCGTGAGGAGATCCCTAGTCTTACCCTGGCGTGGCCCTGTGTACTTACAAGGGGGGCGCCGTTCCCTACGCGGTGTATGTACTGTACTTTACCTGTAGGAGGGACCCACAGAAGAAGGTGCTGTAGTGAATGGAGGTGAGGCGCGGTGATTATAGTTTAAGTACTCATATATATAGATAGATAGATAGATAGATAGATAGATAAATAGACACTTAGGGATAGATAGATAGATAGATAGAGAAGTAGGTAGATAGTTAAATAGCTCATAAAAATAGATTAATTGATGGATAGATGTTCCCAGCGTATATACTACATAAATTGATAAAAGAGATACATACGGATATATAAATGTATAGATAGATAAAGATATACTCTTGATAGATAAATGAATAGATAGATAAAGATATACTGTTGATAGATAAATAGGTAGTCAGAAAGATAGAGGAAACTGATATGGATAAATCGATAGAATTAACCATAAAAAGTGACCACCAACGACTCAGAAAAAAATATATAAGAGTTACAGATAAAAGGAAAGATAAAAAAAAAACATTGTCGGCAGGAAAAAGTAAGAAAAAAAAAAGAAAGGATTGAGAGAGGAGATAATTAGCTTAGCGTGGCGTTACTGTTATATGCTTGGGTGGGTGTCGAGAGAGAGAGAGAGAAAGAGAGAGAGAGAGAGATTGGAGTGCGTGTGTGTGTGTGTGTGTGTGTGTGTGTGTGTGTGTGTGTGTGTGTGAGAGAGAGAGGTGTTCGTTGATTACAGGTGGTCCAGGTGAGACAGGTGTGTTTTCTGGATTACCTGCACGTTTCCGGTTGATTATCCCACCTGGAGCCAATCACTGATCCCAGAATTTTGTCAGATTGGGTATTTATTGGCTAATTCTCTCTCTCTCTCTCTCTCTCTCTCTCTCTCTCTCTCTCTCTCTCTCTCTCTCTCTCTCTCTCTCTCTCTCTCTCTCTCTCTCTCTCTCTCTCAACGACTTATATCCATCCATATACTCCTCAATGTTCCTCTTCCACTTTTCTCTCTTGTTGTTGTTGTTTTTATTATTGTTGTTATTGTTGTTGTTGAATATTGCAGCAGATGTCACTGTTTCATAGCAACGTCACTTTCCCCTCATCACCATTATATTCAACATTTTCATCGTCATAATCACTGTCTTGCATATCACCCTCTCCTTAAGCCTTCTGATATACATATCAGGAACATCTTAGTCACTTTCATCCACTTTCTTTCACTTTCATTCAGTTTACTTCACTTTCCTTCACTTTCCTTCGCTTCCCTTCACTTTCCTTCACTTTCATTCACTTCCCCTCACTTTCACTCACTTTCACTTTCATTCACTTCCCTTCACGTTCCTTCACTTTCCTTCACTTCCCTTCACTTTCATTCACTTTCATTCACTTTCATCCACTTCCCTTCACTTTCATTCACTTTCGTGCACTTCCCTCTACTTCCTTTCACTTTCATTCACTTTCATTCAATTTCATCCACTTCCCTTCACTTTCCTTCACTTTCATCTACTTCCCTTCACTTTCATTCACTTTCGTTCACTTTCTCATCTCTCTCAGTGTCCTCTCAACCTCATTTTCATTATTATCATCATCATCATCATGGCCATCATCGTCATCATCGTCATCATCATCATACTCGCACCCGGGGCTAGAGAGGGAGGCCTTCACGTGGTGGCACTGATATGACTGGGTGGTTCCCCTGCCCGGTTAAACAAACTTCCCTCAACACTCCTATTACTACTACTACTACTACCACTACTATTATGAATACTCCTGCTACTACTACAACTACTATGACTACTGCTACTACTACTACTACTACTACGGCTACTGCTACTACTTTACCTGTTAATTACAACCCTTTTTCCGGAAGCCAGTTAATGATTCACCTGAGCACTCCTTCACCGATGGGCGGACGGTGGGGGAGGGGTGGGGGAAGGGTGGGTGTGGATGGGGTGGAGAGCGGTGTGGATGGGTGTGTTGGTGTAAGGGTGGATGTGGATGGGGTGGAGTGTGGCATGGATTGGTGTGGTGTGGTTACGTGGACGGGCAGCGTGGAAAGAAGTAACGCAATTTGTTCCGTTACTGAACACATGGTAAAGTCCACCTCTCTCTCTCTCTCTCTCTCTCTCTCTCTCTCTCTCTCTCTCTCTCTCTCTCTCTCTCTCTCTCTCTCTCTCTCTCTCTCTCTCTCTCTCTCTCTCACACACACACACACACACACACACACACATGCAAACCACCTGTAACCACATACTACCACAGTCAACAAATTCCTATATGTAACCTTCCCTATGTTACCTTTTTATAACCTTCGGTCAGAATTATCTTAAGATTAAGAGGCTTCGTAACGCCTTTTTCATTGCGATTTATTCTGAGACTTGTTTAATGGTCCTGGTTTCTTCTCCCACCAGATGTCGATTTGTCAAGATGGGCGCGACAACGACGACGATGATGATGATGATGATGATGATTACATAGGATTAGACAGGAAAGCAAACAGCAACAGACCTTATGGTTCTTTCGAGGCAGCTTGTTACAGAGAAATCTATGACTACAAGATCCATTCTACATGCTGAAGGAGAAGAATAGTAAAGCAAGAAGGCTCCCCCCACCACCAAACCCTCCAGGAAAAAGTGAGAAAAAAACACAATGTAGCATGGAAAAACTGACATGGAAATTTCATAGGAAAAACTGGAAAGGAAAAGTCACATTCTATAATACTTTGTCTATAAGCTACTCGATTGAGTAACGTGAAAAAGAAAGTAATCAAATAAACTAATAATTACGACATGACATTATAAACCGGGACATTGAGTTTATGGGAAGTCTGTGAACATAACGTAGAAACTACACACCGCACAGTGTGGATGTTTAGGGGTGGTGCAGCAGCCTTGCCGGCGATTTTGAGGTAGGCAGCAGTCAGTCAGGCCCTAACTCCGTTCACTCCACTGAGACAAGGAACTCTCCCCTGTGGGACACGTACACAAGTTTCCTCTTGAAGCAGTGACCCCTGGTACATTAAAAAAAAATCCCGATGGTGGTCACTTGACTAACAGGGACCCTCAGTGATCCACAGCCCATCACAGGTCGCAAGTGAGAGTAGTGACCATTAACTCACGGTTATCTGTGCAGATCTTAATCTGTGCTTATAATGCTTTCTTTGCACTGGGGAGATTTAAAAACATATACGATGGGTGTCTTAGATAAAAGGGGGCTGCACAGCACATAGTGTGGATGTACAATGCACAGAGTGGATCTTTAGCAGTGGTGAAGCAGCCTTGCCTGGCACTTTTTTGGTAGGCAGCAGTCAATCAGGCCCTAGCTCCGTTCACTCCACTGAGACAAGGAACGCTCCAATGTGGGACAAGTACACAAGTTTCATCCTGAAGCAGTGACCCATGATACATTAAAAAAAAATCCTGATGGTGGTCACTTGACTAACAGGGACCCTCAGTGATCCACAGCCCATCACAGGTCGAAAGTAAGAGTAGTGACCGTTAACTCAGGGCTATCTGTGCAGATCCTAATCTGTGCTTACTGCATATTACCTCATTTGCACTGAGTAAACTGAAAAATGTATAATGATGTGACGTGATGCTATGTTAAGTTTACAGGGTGTCTTGTAGAGACGAGGGGACTGCACAATGTGGATGTTTAGGGGTGGTGCAGCAGCCTTGCCTGGTGCTTTTAAGGTAGGCAGCAGTCAATCAGTCCCTAGCTTCGTTCACTCCACTGAGACAAGGAACTCTCCCATGTGGGACAAGTACACAAGTTTCATCCTGAAGCAGTGACCCCTGATACATTAAAAAAATCCTGATGGTGGTCACTTAACTAACAGGGACCCTCAGTGATCCACAGCCCATTACAGGTCAAAAGTAAGAGTAGTGACCGTTAACTCAGGGTTATCTGTGCAGATCCTAATCCGTTCTTATATTACTTTATTTGCGTTGAATAAATTGAAAAATGTATAATGACGTGACGCAACACTATGTACGGGTACGTTGTTTACAGGGTGTCTTGTAGACAAAAGGGGAATGAACTTACTCGCATCTATAAAAGCAAGTTATTAGACAGAAAAAGAGTCAGCTGAGGATTCTCGTGCAAATACTTGTCTATCTTGTTTTTGAATGTCTCAACTGAGATACTATTCACGGTATCTGAGGGTAATCTATTCCAGATATTTACAACTCTATTAAAGGAAAGTATTTTGCTTCATGGGATTGGAAACGCTTTCCCATAATTTTCCAGCCATTACTTCTGGTTTGACTCGACCGGTCTATATCAAAATATTTATTCATGTCTAAGTTGTCATATCCCTTCATGATTTTGAAATCTTCAGTAAGGTCCCCTCTTAACCTGCGCTTAGTTAGGCTAAATAATTTAAGTTCCTCAAGGCGTTCCTCATATGGTTTGTTTCTATGTCGTGGTACCATTTTTGTGATTCTTCGCTGATGAAGGGAGTGAAGGGGCAAGTGAACTTCAGGGGCGACTGTCCTATAACACCCATTATCAAGGACTTCGACTGGGAAAGGGTGAGTGATCATGATGATGATGATGATGATGGCAGTGCCTACATATGTCTTAGCTTTCTTCAGTACTTACCTACCAACGTCTTCTTCAGTACCTGGGGAGATTGTTCGAGCTGGAGAGGTATTTCGTTGGGTTCCAAGAGGTGGGACGGTGATGGAGTTACACTTACATCAAGGACTACAAGACTGGCAACATATCTTCCTGGGACGATTTTTGGGACATTTTGTAAGTAGGTGTGTGTGTGTGTGTGTGTGTTTGTGTGTGTGTGTGTGTGTGTGAACAAAAACAAAGATAATAATTCCTCCCAAATAATATAAGAACCAAATTTTCTTATTTTTATTCATGTGTGTGTGTTTGCGTGTGTGTGTGTGTGTGTGTGTGTGTGTGTGTGTGTCTGTGTGTGTGTGTATGTGTCTGTGTGTGTGTCTGTGTGTGTGTCTGTGTGTGTGTCTGTGTGTGTCTGTGTGTGTGTGTGTGTGTGTGTGTGTGTGTGTGTGTGTGTGTGTGTGTGTGTGTGTGTTTGCGTGTGTGTGCGTGTACAGCAAAAAGATAACTCCAAGCCCTCATCCTCCCAGCCTGAACCGCCCCACAGTCATTACCGGAGACGTGACTGCAAAGAGGCCATTCTCTGCCCCCAACTTCCTGACTTACACTCTTCCCAGAGTGCCTGTCTTTGAGGACCACTATCAAGTACTACAAACCGATTACGACTCGTGGACACTCGAGAATGCCTGTGTCCCCAAACCCATCGGACATACTAGTGAGTCTATTCGTTATTCTTGCTTAATTGTTTATTTTTTATAGTTATTGACGTGGGTGCTATTCAGTTACTTGGACTAATATTCACTTCACTCCGTCTTGAATGCTGAGTTGTTGCAATGGAGTTATACTAGAAGGCTATGCTTGACACGAAGAAGTGCCATACGATGTTGAGTCATAGCATTGTCGTCTTCCGTCACCGAGCTACGTGAAATAAGCTGAAGGACGAAAATCTAGGCCAAGTTAGAGTGAAACGCGTATAGTGAGTTGGGTATAGTAAGCTATGGCAGGGAAGAGAAGGGGAAATAGGGAGTGGATGTGAGAGAGGAAGGAATGGGAAGAGAAGGGTAAGGGAAGGAGGGAAAGAAGAAGAAATGGCAGGGTAGGGTAGGGTAATGGTTGAAGGGATGTGTGTGTGTAAGGGAAGGATAGGGAAGGAGAAGATTGGATAGAGTATGATAGGGTAGGGGATGGAAAGCTAGGGTTGAGTAGGTCAGTGTAAGGCAGGATAGGGGTAGGCTAGGGTAGGGTAGGCTAAGGTAGACTAGGGTAGGAGAGAGCAGAGAAGGGTTGTTAGGGCAGGAGAGAAGTAAGACCCAAACTTAATTAAATCAATCTCAGTCTACCCAAACCAACCCAAACCAACCCAGTCTGACCTAACCTAACCTCATCTCAACAGGAAGAGTGAGGATTCTGACCCGGAGCCCCCACCCCCCTACCACGTCATCGGGGAGGCGAAAACCACCCTTATCTTCTTGGGCATAGATGTCAAATTCCTGGAGAAACAGGATACGTCTTGTTATAAGCATTATGGAGTATGTGTGTGTGTGTGTGTGTGTGTGTGTGTGTGTGTGTGTGTGTGCCCAGACAGGAGTTTTTGCCGTCCATCCTCTTTTGTTGATCTTGTCCTTCAATAAATCCACTTTACTGTTTTTACTTTACCTGTGTTTATCTCACCTGTGTAATTAGTGAGGCAATTAAAGGTTCTCCACACCTGAGCTACGATAGATAAATTTAGAGCTGATAGATGTGTTTGTTTGTCTGTTTGTTTGGCTGAGTTAGGGTGATTGGCGTTGCTTCTTTAGGGTTTTGTTGTTGCTTTTGTTTTAGTTGTTTGTTTATTTGTTTGGCACTGCTTGGGATTAGATTTAGAATTGGACTGGCATACATACATGGACATGCACGCACATACGCACATGCACATTCACACATACACATATGCACATACATACACACATGCACATACACACATACAAACATGCACATACACATACATAAAAATAAACACATATACATCCACAGTAGTACACATACAGTTCATACACACAAACACACATACACGTTTATATTTACATAGACATTCACTCATACACATAGACACAGACACAGCTTGCTTACATACATACACGTACATATGCACATACACATGAAAGCATTGCACTGCACATAAACAAATGCACACACATAGGCTACAGAGACACATACATTCACACACATATAATACATTCGTACAGACACATGCACATACATACGTGTAAACACATATATGCACATACATACACATACATACTGAATACATGCACAACATACACATACATACATATACACCTGCGTAGGTACACATACATACATATACACCTGCGTAGGTACACATACATACGTACATGCACAAAAATTATTGAAGACGGATTCGAAAGTAGAGAAAACTTATTCTTTATGAGAAACTAAGATAAATTTTGAAAAGTAAATGTCTACTATTTATTTTATTTTTTTTAATTGGATTGTTATTTTTCATTTTATTACGTATATTATTTTCTTGATCCTACTTCATCTCATCCTTAGGCGAAAAACATGATGAGGATGATGAGGAGCAGGAGGAGGAGGAGCAAGAGGAGGAGGAGGAGGAGGAGGAAGAAAAAAATGATGATAATGATGATGGTGATGATAGTGATGATGATGATGATGATGATGATAATGATGATGGTGATGATGATAATGATGATGATAATGATATGCCTTTGGGTCAACTCGGAGGGAGAGTGGTAGACCGGACGAATCGTACCTCATGCTGGAGAAGTGTGAGTGGAGAAGTGTGAGTCCGCGGGAAGAGTTATGTATGTGGCAAGCGTAGTAGTAGCAGTAGTAGTAGTAGTAGCAGTGGTAGTAGTGATGGTGGTATATGTAGTAGTGGTGGTGGTGATGGTGATGACGGTGGTGGTGGGATTATGGTCTGACAAATCTAAACTGGCGGCTAGGGTGTGGCGCGACCCTCTGTACAGTGTTGCTATGTTTCCCAAACCCCCGATGTGAAACGGCTGTTATATATGTAAAAGGCAGCACAAATAAGATAAACACATACGAGTACAATGTTAACGTGTGTATTATAATATATGAAAGAACAGTAAACTTATTATGCATAAAATATTTATACGGCAATACAGAAACGTGGCATTAATTTTTTCCAGTGTTGCTAAAAAAAAAATGTAGTCACTTTTATTGGCTTGTACCGTATTTCTAGGGTGGGTAGTAATGTCACAATTATGATTATATGATAATGTGCAGGAATATAAGTAAAAATATGCCAATTTCTTAGTGAAAAAAATAATATATTAAACCCTCCTGAGCTGCAACACTCACACCGACCCAGTCTAACCAAGGCCTTCTAAAACTAGAAGGTCTCTCCAATCATCTCGTGACGTAAGCCGTGTAGGTCAGGGGCAAGATGGGTGGTCAGGTAGCGGTCAAAGTTCTGCCACACTACCGCTGTTTTTTCTTGTGTGTGTGTGTGTGTGTGTGTGTGTGTGTGTGTGTATGTGTGTGTGTGTGTGTTCTTACGTAATTGTTACCTAATTGTATCTTTACAGGAATGAGTGAAGCTCGTACTGTCCCGCGTCTTAAACCATATTTATCGTACATATCCTTAAATTTGTGAATTGTTTTGGCACACTCTATTTCATTCGGTAGTGCATTCCATTGATCAATTGCTCTGTTTGGGAAACTGAATTTCCTTACGTCTTTATCACCTCTCCTCTTATGCAGTTTTTTGCAGTGTCCTCTTGCTGATGCTTCTCCATATGTTAAGTAATCATTTATGTCTATTTTCTCCTTTCCTGATACGCACTTATATAGCATTATCATGTCACCTCTTTTCCTTCTCTCCTGTAAAGTTGGTAGATTCAGTTTATTTAGTCTTTCTTCGTAGCTTAGGTCCCTTAAGCTTGGTATCCATCATGTAGCGGCCCTTTGAACTTTTTCAATCTTGTCTATATGCTTTTTGAGATGAGGACTCCAGACTACTAATGCATATTCCAGGGTTGGTCTAATGAATGATGTTATTATCCTTCTTAGCATGTCTTCATTTATGTATGTGAATGCTATTCTCATATTTGCAAGCAGTGTATACATGTTCCGTACCTTCTCGCTGATGTGGTCAGCCGGAGATAGTCTGTTATTGATAATCACACCTAGGTCTTTCTCTCTTTCTGATGTGTATAGGGTTTTATTTCCTAACTTATAATCCCAATCAGGTCTTTTTCCACTTTTACCAAACTTGATTACATGACACTTGTCCACATTGAATTCCATTTGTCATGTACTACTCCATTCATGAAGTTTATTTAATTCTTCTTGTAGCTCCCTACAAGAGTCTGTGCTAGTAATTCTCCTTTGTATTTTTGCATCATCTGCAAACATATTCAGATAGCTCTCATTGTTACTCTGTGTGTGTGTGTGTGTGTGTGTGTGTGTGTGTGTGTGTGTGTGTGTGTGTGTGTGTGTGTGTGTGTGTGTGTTGTTTAATTGATATTATATATTAACAGACTTATTGGTACTCATAATTTTATTCATGCGAAAAATTTACAATGGTAAAAGAAGAGTTACTACAAAAGAAAAGTATGTAGTGACATCTGAAATCATATACATATATATATTGGGGCTGCTATATTGGGATGTCATATTGGTGGTATATTAGGGCTGTTATATTGGTAGTATATAGGGGTGCTATATTGCGGGTATTATACTGGGGTGTTATATTGGTGGTATATTGGGGTTTGTTATATTGGTGGTATATTGGGGTGCTATATTGCTGGTATTATATTGATGGTATATTGGGGCTGTTATATTGGTGGTATACTGGGGCTGTTATATTGGTGGTATATTGGGGTGCTATATTGCTGGTATTATATTGGTGGTATATTGGGGTGTTATATTGGTGGTATATTGGGGTGTTATATTGATGGTATACTGGGGCTGTTATATTGGTGGTATAAATGGGTGCTATATTGCTGGTATTATATTGGTGGTATATTGGGGCTGTTATATCGGTGGTATATTGGGGTGTTATATTGATGATATATTGGGGGTGTTGTATTGGGCCTGTTATATAGGGGGTAATCAGACTTGTCTCTAGTGTTAACAAGGTAATGCAGACTTCGTTTGAATTCGATTCACTTTCTTTATTAAGGAAAAGCTGAGGAGATATGTAGGAAAAATGAAGGTTTAGATTTTCCTCTCTTATCCAGCCCCATCCACGTCTGTGTATATGGCTTTGGTCCTACACCCTAGCATGGCTAAAGCCTCATTTTTCTTATATTCAATACAATTACGATAACTTAAAGCTTCTCACTGTACTCTCTATACTTTTCTGATAATACTGAACAGAAAATAATGTTGTACTTACCCTGCTATTCCGATTTGGAGTGAACTGGTCGCGCTTAATGGCACGTAGCCACTTGGAGACAAGTTCTTTATCTTGCGGGAAGGAAAATACACAAACTTTTGGTCCATTTTTATAATTTCCCTCAAATCTGGGAACACAACACATGTAATGCATTATTACCTTAATAAAACATACAAATAATGTAAATATCAATATATAATACAATGTTTTTCCGTCCTTATTGTCATTGAACACACAGCGTGACCTCTCCCGACCTTAGGTGACCCAACCTACCTAGACGGACTGGATCACTGGACGTTCACTTTGCTGGCTGGTTTAATTGTCAGTTAGGATATTAATTTTTAAATATAATATATTAGTATCTTGACAATGCTCTTACTCAGTTTAATGGTAAAAGATATATTATTTTATAACAATTGGAAATATGCGAAAAAACTAAGAAAATCTGTGAAGTCCGATAGGCAACACCGTGCAAATATAACCAGCTTAAAACGAAACATCCCAAGGTTTAATTTCCAATCGTGTATGTGTGAATTTTGATTGGTAATACTGATTTGAATATTTATTGGCTCTTGATTAATAATTATGTCCTTTTTTGATATATTTGAATCCTGTTCTACACTGTTTATCAAATTCATTTCCTTATTAGTTTTATTTTATTTATTTATAGTTTCCTCATCACTGGCCACCTTCTGTTACTCTACTTTGCTTCTAGTTTGTTTATTATCAGTTCTATTTAACAGACTTGTCATTCTCTCTCTCTCTCTCTCTCTCTCTCTCTCTCTCTCTCTCTCTCTCTCTCTCTCTCTCTCTCTCTCTCTCTCTCTCTCTCTCTCTCATGCACAGAATTAAGTACTGTTGGTGGTAGCAGTAGCAACTAATAGTAGCAACACTGCTACTACTAGTAGTAGCAGTAGCAGGTGGTGGTGGTGATGCTTGTAATAATAGTAGTAGTACTAGCAGTAGTAGTAGTAGTAGTGGTGGTGGTGGTGGTAGTGGTAGTAGTAGTTGCTGTAGTAGTAGGCTACTGGTGGTGGTAGACGTAGTAGTTGTTGTTGTTGCTGAAGTAGTATACTGATGGTGGTGGTGGTGGTAGTAGTTGTTGCTGTTGCTGAAGTAGTAGTAGTGGTGGTGGTTTTAGTAGTAGTAGTAGTAGTAGTTGCTGTAGTAGTAGGCTACTGGTGGTGGTAGAAGTAGTAGTTGTTGTTGTTGCTGAAGTAGTATACTGATGGTGGTGGTGGTGGTAGTAGTTGTTGCTGTTGCTGAAGTAGTAGTGGTGGTTGTGGTTTTAGTAGTAGTAGTAGTAGTAGTAGCAGCAGCAGCAGCAGTAGTAAATGCTGTTGTTGTTCTTGTAGTATTGATGGTGGTGATGGCAGTAGTAGCAGTCGCCGAGAAAGTCAACCTGCTTTGTTTCGTACCGTGAAACCAAATAATAATAATAATAATAATAATAATAATAATAATAAATACCATTACTAGACACATACAAATAAATAAAGGAAATACTTCTGTACAAATAAAGTTCAGTACCCACAGTATTTACATTCGGGAATTTCTGTAGTATGTAAATAAATACTTTATATTACAAATTATTTAATGTATGTGTAGTAGTTCTAGTTGTTGAAGTAGTAGTAGTGGTGGTGATGGTGGTGGTAGTAGTAGTAGTAGTAGCATTAAAAGTTGCACCGTTATTATTATTATTGTTATTATCATCATTATCATTAGTAGTAGTAGTAGTTGTTGTTGTTGTTGTTGTTGTTGTAGTAGCAGTAGTAGTAGTTATACAGTAGTAGCAGTAACAGTAGTAGTAGTAGCAGCAGCAGTATTAGTAGTAATGATGGTGTTGGTGGTGATTGTGGTAGCAGCAGCAGCAACAACAACAGTAGTAATAGTAGTAGTAATGGGATGGTGGTGGTGTTTGTTGTGATTGTAGTTGTGATGTTGCAACAACATCAGCCACTACTATTACTACTACTACCAGTACAATGCATTTCAACATTATATACATTAATTTATTAGTCTTTTATGGTGTCCCATTCTTAATCGTTCAGAAATATTTAATATTTTCATTCTACCATAATATTCACTACTTTTGATATTTTTATAGTTTTAAGGATTTTCTTTTATTCATTATTCTTCTCTCTCTCTCTCTCTCTCTCTCTCTCTCTCTCTCTCTCTCTCTCTCTCTCTCTCTCTCTCTCTCTCTCTCTCTATTTCTAAACATCCATGAAAGACGAGGTACCATTTACTTTTAAGTCATTCCATGTATATTATCAAAAACTATGAGCGATGTTATACCCGGCATAACATGCCACTTATGTCTAATTTTTACGAAAAAAAAAATGATTAGGTGACGACGACGACGACGACGACGACGACGACTACTACTACTACTACTACTACTACTACTTACTACTGTTACTGTACTACTACTACTACTACTACTACTACTACTACTACTTACTACTGTTACTACTACTACTACTACTACTACTACTACTACTACTACTACTTACTACTGTTACTGTACTACTACTACTACTACTACTACTACTACTACTACTTACTACTGTTACTACTACTACTACTACTACTTACTACTATTACTTCTACTACTACTACTACTACTACTACTACTACTTTGTTTTTACAGATGAACAGTAGAAAAACATTAACAAATAAAAGAATCCATACCAGATTACAGGTGTCCTCCATTCATAAATATTTGTAACAGTTGGCCTTGCACAGAGAGGGAAGTAGAGGAGAAGGACGGTGAGAGAACTTCCAGTACAGGTAAGTATAAACGGAACAAGAAAGGTAAGAAAAATGTTGCTGTTGTTGGAGACTCCCAGGTGAGATAGCTGAACAAGGCCATGTATACGCCACTCGCTAAACATGTGCGTCTTCCAGGGGCCAGGGTGGCTAATGTGATAGAAAAAATTTCAAATATCGTAAAGGATAGTTTTGACAAACCCACTGTGTGCCTCAGTGTAGGAGGCAATGATATTAGTAGCTGTAAGAGTGAGGTTCTGTGCCAAAGGTACAAGGTGACGTTAGAAAAGGTTAGGGAGAGGGGAGGAACCCCTGTAGTGCTTGGTATTTTACCCAGGTGGCGGGTGGGAAGAGAGTGGTTGAGCAGGGCAATAGGGTTTAATTGCCGCCTTGAAAGGTATTAGACAGCTGGGACCGGTTTTATGGACGGAGTGCCTTGTATAGTTGGGATGGGACTCATCTTAGCAGGCAGGGAGTTACTGTTTTAGCTGGAATGATAGATAGGGAGTTGGAGGGATTTTTTCGAGGTTGAGAAGTAGGTGTACAGGAAGTTGCAGCAACTACACTCAGAAATCATTATTACCATGTTTGGATAGATGCATCAATACTTGCAAAATTAAGAACAAAAGTTCAACCATTAGTGTAGATACATCCACTCAGGCACCTCAAATTGGGCAGGCGATGATAGATGACAGAACAAACGATGATACAAGGGCGATAAGCGACAGTACAAAAAAATGTTATATTAGTAAAGTAAAGAGTTTCCCAGTTAGTAATAAAATAAATAACAGTAAATGCCAAGGTAAAGGCATAACTACTAGTAATAATCTGAAAGTGTACTACGCAAACAGCCGGAGTTTACGTAATAAAATGGATAAACTGAGGGCTTTAATTTGTACAGAGAAAATAGACATTGCCGTTATTAGTGAAACTTGGATGAATACGGACACACGAGAATTTTTAGCAGAATATCAGATAAAAGGCTATAATATTTTTGTGTCAAACCGTCAGGGAAGAAAGGGGGGAGGAGTAGCTATTTATGCAAAGGATTCATTAAACTGTTACAATAAAGCAGACATTAAGGTAAATAGGGACACAGAAAGTGTCTGGGTTGAAATTAGTAACAATAGGGAGAAATTAGTCTTAGGAGCAATTTACAGATCTCCTAAATTAAGTAGAGCTGATAGTAAATACCTTTGGGAGGAAATTAGGAAAGCATCAGAGTCCAGCTTAGTAATAATTGTAGAGGACCTTCATCTACCAAGGATAGATTGGAGAAATCAGACAGGGGATGCAGAGTCAGAGGAATTTCTAGAGGTAGTACAAGATTATTTTCTTTATCAGTATATCAGGGAGCCCACCAGAGGTAATAATATACTAGATTTGGTTTTAGCTAATAAAGAAAATATCATTAGTGATATAGAGGTTGGTGGACACTTGGTAATAGCGATCATGGAGAAATTAAGTTCAAATTTATTTGGGATGTCTGTTCCACTGAAAATACCTCCACCGTTCCTAATTTTCGTCTAGGAGATTTCGATGGCTTAAGAGCTTATTTTCGAACGGTATTCCACAGGGAGATTAGCTATTTGAGGGAATGCCAGGTCAGTGGGGAACCCCAGGTCATATGTGTGCGGTACGAAACACGCGGAAATGTCAGTCAGGTGTCTGTGAGGGGGGAGGTGGTAGATAGGAATGTAGTCCAGGTGACGGGAATTAACTCAGCTCCAGTACCAAACAGACGTTCGACCAGTGAGAAGTATAACGAGTTAATAAATATAATACACGGAGGCCAAGATAGATATAGCCCTTCAAAGCCGTTTACAACGAATAATTCAGAACCAAGATGGTTAAACAACAGATTAAAATCTCTCATAGGCCAAAGGAAAGGAATATATAGAAAAATAAAACGTGGAGAGGAACACTTACGTAACCGATAAACGATTATAAATAGAGAAGTAAAGAGGGAGATAAGAAAAGCAAAGAGAAGTTATGAAATTAAGGTTGCAAGTGAATCAAAGAAAAACCCAAGGGTTTTTATCAAATGTACCGAACGAAAAATAAAGATAGGATAGGACCACTCAGAACAGAGTCAGGTGTCATTACCAGTGAAGATAAAGAAATGTGCTCCATCCTAAATAATTATTTCATATCAGTATTCACCAAGGAAATTCTAGACATGGTCCCTCAAGCAGCAAATATTTACGATGAGAATACGGAAAATATTCTTAGTAAAGTAACCATTAGTAAGGAGGACGTATTGAAGGAAATTAATAAGTTAAAACCTCAAAAATCGCCAGGTCCGGACGATATATATGCAAAAATTATAAAAGAAACCAAAGAAGAATTATGTCAGCCACTTTTAACATTATTTAATGACTCTTTACATTCAGGAGAAGTTCCCGAGGCGTGGAAGACCGCAAACGTAGTGCCCATCTTTAAAAAAGGTGATAAATCAGCTGCGTCGAATTATCCTCCGATAAGTCTAACGTCAATAGTAGGAAAAATGTTAGAGTCAATTTTGGCAAATAAGCTTAGAGAACACTTAGAAAGATTTAATCTTATAAACGAAAGTCAGCACGGATTCAGGCAAGGACGATCCTGCCTCACAAACTTGTTGTCATTCTACTCGGAGGTCTATGAGGCAGTAGATAGCGATAAAGCTTACGATGTTATTCATCTGGACTTTAGTAAAGCTTTTGATAGGGTCCCACACGAAAGGTTAGTTAGAAAGGTTCGAGCACACGGTATAGACGGCGATATCTTAAAATGGATACAGTAGAATCCTGGCTGAAAGGACGAAAGCAGAGTATTAATAAATGGAACTAAGTCGGACTGGAGATTAGTAACTAGCGGTGTACCACAGGGTTCAGTACTCAGTCCCTTATTATTTATCATATATATAAATGATCTAGACTAAGGAGTCAATAGAAGCATCAGCAAATTTGCCGACGATACAAAAATAGGGTGTATCATTAACTCGAATTACGATTCCCATAACTTACAAAAAGACCTCGATACATTGTCCAATTGGTTTAAAACTTGGCAAATGGAATTTAATTTTGAAAAATGTAAAGTACTTAACCTAGGCAAGACCATTGGAGACACTAAATACAGCTTAGATAACAGAAATTAGCAAATCGGAATGCGAGAGAGCTCTAGGAGTTATGATTAGTAACGACCTTAAACCAAGGCAACAGTGTATTAATGCGAGAAATAAAGCAAATAGGGTCCTGGGATTGATTTCGAGAAGCGTGAGCAATAGATCATCTAAAGTAATACTGAAACTTTATCTAGCATTAGTTAGGCCACATTTAGACTACGCAGTACAATTTTGGTGTCCTTACTATAGAATGGATATTAATTCGTTAGAAAATGTACAGAGAAGAGTGACAAAAATGATACATGACGTCCGGAACCTGTCATATGAAGACAGACTGAAAAGACTAAGTCTGCATTCGCTAGGGAGGCGTAGAGTAAGGGGAGACTTAATTGAGGTGTTTAAGTGGATGAAGGGTATATATAAGGGAGATATCAGCAAGGTACTTAAAGTGAGCATACAGGATAGAACAAGAATTAATGGTTTCAAACTAGAAAAATTCCGTTTCAGTAAGGAAATAGGTAGAAACTGGTTTGGTAATAGAGTAGTAGACGAATGGAATAAGCTACCTAGTAAAGTAGTTGCTGCCTCTTCCATTGAGAGTTTCAAGCATAGCTAGATAAGCATATGACTAATAAGGGGTGGATATAGAAAAAAGAAAATCTTATAACTAATACTAATTCATAATTTTTCCTTTTCAGGTTACACTGTGATAGTCTCTATTCTCCTTTCACACTTTCCTGTAAAATGTCCACGCCAGTTTTTCTATACAGCGTGGTGTTCTTTCTGACTTTTTCCTGCTGGCTTCGGCTGGAGGGTTTGGAGGGCGGGGGAGAGCCTTCTTCTTTGCTATCCTTATCTCATTCTAGTAGTTCAGTTACTCTTCTAGAAGCTGCCTAGCATGGGCCAACCGGCCTACTGCAGTTATCCTCTCTTTTTTTGTTCTTATGTTCTTATGTCCTGAAGGTTGAAATTTTGGAAGAAACTAATCTGGGGATGAGAGTTCCAAAGAGATGCGATTCGCGAAACAAATGAATACCTGTACTGACAGGCAGAAGTTCTGCAATATGGCTGAGTGACGTTCCAGTCATGAGCGCTACCAGATGCCCGTGTAGCACGAGAGAAGGCATGGAGAGGTGGCACCATGGACGCAACTTCGTCTGAGCATTTGCCATTAAAATATGTGTAAAATAACGCAAGGGAGGCAACGTTCCTTCTTACTTGTAGGGGAGGTAGTTTATTTGTAGTAACAGAGTTAGTAATAATTCTAACAGCTTTGTTCTGAATTTTGCCTATGGTCCTTCCAATTTTCCAGATCGTTTGGGTGTTGTCCCTCACGGGACTTCCCCTACGTGCGACGTTGCCACAGTTTCTACTGGGCCAATTATCGGATTAGAGACAAGGGTTAACCCTCACTCCCAGCTCTCTCTCTCTCTCTCTCTCTCTCTCTCTCTCTCTCTCTCTCTCTCTCTCTCTCTCTCTCTCTCTCTCTCTCTCTCTCTCTCTCTCTCTCTCTCTCTCTCTCTCTCTCTCTCTCTCTCTCTCTCTCTCTCTCTCTCTCTCTCTCTCTCTCTCTCTCTCTCTCTCTCTCTCTCTCTCTCTCTCTCTCTCTCTCTCTCTCTCTCTGCATATAAAATCTACAGTTTATGGTGATTTATTTCTATAAAAAGTCTATATGGTTTTATGAATTATTATACTTTGGTCTGGTGACTTTTGTGAAATGCAGGCTTGAATAAAGGAAGAGCAGATTCGTCTGACTGTTACTTCACTCACGTTGGTGGCCTTTGCTGTTCGAGCAACAGCTTTTGAGGAATCAATTATAGGTCCCCTGTTTGCCTTCTCTTCTAAAAAAATACTTATTTACGTTGTAAATAAGTTCTTTTTCTCGACTGTGAAGCAGACGAGGGCGAGTAGTAGGAGTTGGAGCTTATCTTTTAATGGCGGTCAGAGAAAGTGACCTGCGGATTGACACCTGACCTACCCTCACTGACTCACCTACAAGCACGACAATGTTGGAAAGCAGCGTTACCAAGTGTTGAGGTATTTATAAAAAGTCATTGTTATTATTAAAAACAATAGGCATTTTCTTGTCCTATATAACCACATTAGAGAATTATATATATATATATATATATATATATATATATATATATATATATATATATATATATATATATATATATATATATATACTATAAATAAATTTCATGGAGTAGTAAATAGCTGACATGAGAGAGAGAGAGAGGTGTTTTGGTACAGATTCGGCAGCGTCGCTTGAAGGGGAACTCCCGTGAGGGACAACCCCCAAACAATCTGGATAAATTGGAAGGACCATAGTTATTTTACTGCAACCTCTCCACATCCACTCCGCAAGGGTGAGCAATATTCCAGATGAGAGCGCACATATCCTGCTAATCAGCGAAGAAGCTCCAGACTCTACAATAATACGAGTCTCTTTGAGGTGGTATTAGCAAGTGATCAAAGGAGAGAGGTCCAGATGAGGGCATTGTTAAACCAAACACTGGGAATTTCACTACTTTTAGAGATAAGAATATTGGTTGCACTGAGGGTAATATAGGAATCAGGCAATATCTGTCTATAAACTGTATACATTTGGCTTTCCTAGCATCAAATAAGTGAATGTTATTTTGTCCCCATTCCGTGATCTTAAAAAAGTCTTGATTTTTGGAGATTGCTGTACTGAGTTGTGAGTTACAGATATTAAACTTTGTGAATGGGTGCTTAAGTGTGAATGATCAGTGAAGCGCTGAGTCATTTGGATGTGAGTGAATGGGATTATGGGTGACAGACAAGAGATCACCAACATGAATGAGAAACAGGGTTGGAGGTGAAATAAATACGCTCATTTGACTATACCTGTTTTACTGCCAGTGATATACATATACACTGACTAGATATACACACCCAACCCAGCTGCACCAGATGTGTCTGAAACCAAGGAATCTCGCTTGAGCTTCAGCATTTCAATTTCTTGTTTTTCACGTGCTTCTCGCTCGGCACGTTCGCGTTCTTGTTGTTCTCGCTCATATTCAGGTTCTCTCTCTCATTGTTCTAACTCGAGTTGACGTTCTCTCTCACGTTGTTCTCGCTCGTATTCGCATTATTCTCGCTCTTGTTCTAACTCGAGTTCACATTGTTTTCACTCATGATCATGTTCCTCGCATTGTTTTCGCTCGTGTTCCACGGTTTCTTTCGCGTTCTTCACGAGCATCTTTCTCAGGTTGTTGTTCGTAATTAAACCGTGAGAGGACGTAGCTTTGGATTTTTTCTGGGTCAGTAAGGCCCATATCTTTAGCTTCCTGTTCACAGACGTTGGCAGCCATTATGCTAACTCAGTCTAAGTAAACTAGAGACTCAGTACTGACCGCAGTTTTGCAGAGAAAGATGCCAATAATCGAGAATAAAGAATATAGGCACAGGTTAGTGGTGACCAGTTTTATCTAATTAAACTAGTAAAGAAAGAAAATTAAACAAACAACTGACTGTGAAAACTATTGCGTAAATCAATAGAACTGAATCAAAAATCACCAGTAAGATAGTGCCTATAGACTTTAATGATAAATACCTAAGTATGAGTGAGTGAGTATTATCTCGTGAATAGCTTTAGAGCAAGGAGTTAATATCCTGGAATGAGGTCGACAAATGTCACGGGGTTTTTAAATATATGTAATATTAAAGAATAATAATCAATAATACTTAAGAGCAGGGACAAGAATTGACTTGTGAAAATCAAGCAATGATTACTTTATGCCAGCTTACTTTGCCGATTCTCTAAGGACGAGAATTTATAAACTTTCTCAATGGTACACAGCAGAGACTAATTATTCACACGTGCTGTTTGTTAGTACTGTTGGTCTCTGGAGAAAGTGCCTCCACCCCTGACGATTAATAAGTAATGCTATTAATGATAAACAGGTTCTTGCTGGTGCAATTTATTCCTGGTTGCACAACGGATTTTAAGCTTAATACAAAAGGACTGCCCTAAATACCAGTTGTGAATAATGCAAAGTGTTTATGCAAACTAGGAGCTATAACTAAAATAAGCTCAATGGAGAAATCAAACACGAATTTACATTACATTAAGCTCAAGAAAAAGAACTGTAAATTTATCGATTACAATGAGATAAATTTACATTACATAAGTCTCAAAATGACTTCAAAGTAAGGAGAACACACTCACTTGCTCACTCAAAAGCTAAACTCTTAAACCTAGGAAAAATGAAAAGAAATACTGGTCAGAGAGTGGGCTAAGCGGGAACTGGGCGTCGTTGCTGAGGAAGGACGCTGCCACGCTGAACCTCTCGCCAAATCACGTTAGGTGGGAATTCAGGAACTCACTGGACAATGGCAGCAGCGAGACTGGGCATCGTTGCTGAGGAGGGACACTGCCACACACACTGCACGTCACTGACCCCAATCGAACCTACTTCCACGATGCTCAAATCCTGACTGAGTTCAAATTGTGAGGCGAGGGCTGAAGCCAGCCGCTAACTGGTAATGGCTAGAAGTGAGCAAAACACGCCCATTATAAATCACTCAGGCAGAGGTGCTAATGTTGCGCACAAAGGCGATCACTTATGAAATAGTGACAAATTTCCTGAAAAACACTCCCGATCGGGTGAATACGTGGCGGTTGACTGAGTGATACATACTGGGATTCCACTAGAATTCGCGTTTTCAAACCAAAGTTTAATGTCACGAGTTTATTTAAATATATGATCACACCAACTCGTGACAGATGTTCTCACCTCTTAATCCAGATAGAATAAAAACGAAACAAAGTTAATATGTATAATAAGTGTGGTCTGCATAGTTCTTGTGATCCCCCATGGCTCACTGCAAGGGAATGAAGCCGTCTCGTCATACAGGTAGATCCTCTGCTGCTCTCTAATTCTTGTGGTGGGTACAAATGCATAATTCTGGTGCTGCCTGACACAGGAGTATGGCCACGGGGAGTGTCCAGCACAATTGTAGCTTGACAGTGACATGATGAGTAGTAGCCTTGTGTCAAGGGATGTAGGCAGCAACTTATACAATTACCTTGCATACCGTAGTTACAAAATTTGTAAATCAAGGATTCTGTACTTATATGGACAATGAAATCAGTCCTGGCATCAGCATCCTGGGTTTGTAATCACCCAGCTCAGGAGGGGGCCACTCAAGCTAAGAAACAATATCTTGGGCATCAAACCACTCAGCCCAGGGGGCAACACGGCGACTGTGCCAACTACTGGCAAAGATGGCTCCCTGGAGGACTCAGCAGATATCGAGAAAAATCTGAGAGGGCTGGTGGTTGGTTCAGCAGGAGCCTGTGTTTCAGGGGGCGAGGCTGTGCTTAGTGAGAGGCTCAGGCTGCTGCTTTCTCGTGTAAAGTCTCCTAGATAAGAGCGAGGGGAATATATAGAGCGGCACAGCCAAGTGACTTTAAGTGAGGTAGAGTCTGCCTGAGCACAGTACACAAAAGACTGGTTCGACAGGGCATCTAGGTGATAAAGCTATATCTTATTTCTGCATAGTCACAAAAGCCTGGTGTATTAGTGACGGCAGAACTTTCTACTGACACATTGATACAGGCTAGAGCTTACCTCTGCAGAGTCAGAAAGGCTTGATGTATTACTTAAGGCAGAGCTCTCTGGTGACACAAGAAGAGACAGAATCCTAGATCACGTGTACTTCCAGGACATCCACTGACTTTCATTTATGGAGCTTGTACGAGGAGAAGCAAGTGTTTAATACACAAGAAAAAGCCATGAAAAAATGCTCTAGGACGCCTCCTAAGCCACTCGGAATACGATTGTTAATGTTAAGAGTAGCGAACTACAGGTATACTCTAATCCTATTGTGAGCACTGTGTAGGTAGGCTAGAGCAAAAGTTTATCAGTACACACTTTCTGCAAAACAATCTAACACTATGCATGATGGCTTCTACAAAATGCACCATGACTACCCAACATTGATAATTTGATTTTCATGACATTGCCATATGCATCGTGCTTCAAACATTTTCCTCTCAGTATTGTTCTCACGTGCACATCCAATAACAGCTTAATTGGATGGGACGGCACGAGCTGCATTGATCATTTGAGGTATTTTCAGACTTACCTGCCTGATATAGTTTGAGACGCTTTTTAAAATCGTATATACAGCTCACACAATGCTAGTTGATTGATTTCTTAAATATAGCGGAAAGACAATTAGAAACTTAAATAGGATACGAAAACAGCAAAAAAAAAAATACAAAGAAAGTGGACAGTCCTTTGACAATATTGGAATTCTTGAAAAATACTGAGAATTGTATGTTCTTGTGTACTTCTGGCAACAGCTAAATATGCTGCTCTGATACTACCAATACTGAGATGTACTGTACTGTTCTGATACTACTCTTTAGCCAGTTTCTACAGTTCTCTCTCTCTCTCTCTCTCTCTCTCTCTCTCTCTCTCTCTCTCTCTCTCTCTCTCTCTCTCTCTCTCTCTCTCTCTCTCTCTCTCTCATACCCATAGTGCCGTCTCCTCGTCTGATGTGAAGCCAGGAGTCTGGGAGTCTCAAACGCCCTGTCACAAACGTTGCAAGTCAGCGCTTCGTCTGAGGGGTGGATGGTGGTTAGTGACATTAGATGTGGATATTACCCCCCTCCTCATACGCACATAATCACATACTACCATACCACACCTCATAGCATCATATTCTCTCTCTCTCTCTCTCTCTCTCTCTCTCTCTCTCTCTCTCTCTCGTTAGCTCAATACAGCAACAATCAGCTTAACTGCCTAACAATAGAGCTACATTACTGAAGCTCTCATACATGCTTCAGTATTAATCCCGTGAACTCCATCGCGTATTGTTAACATCATCATCACCATCATCTAATCCTTACACATCATCGTCATCAACATCATCATCATCATCATCATCATCTAATCCTTACACATCTTCATCACCATTATCATCATCACCTAATCCCTACTCACCATCATCATCATCACTATCATCGTCATCTGATCTCTACATATTATCGTCATCATCATTATTTTCATTATCATCACCATCGTTATCATCATCGTTATCACCGATCCCTACTCATCATTATCATCATCATCATCATAATATCCCCAGTCACCATCATCATAATCACCATCATATCCCCACCTTTCATCATCATCATCATCATCATCACCATCATATTCCCACCTATCATCATCATCATCATCATCATCATCATAGTCATCGCTTATCTCACCATCATCATCATCATCATCATCATATCACAATCATCACTGTCACCATCACCATATCCAAAATCACCATCATCAGTCATCACTCACTATCATCACTATCATCATCATCATCACCCACCATCATCACTATCATCACTCACCATCAACACCATCATCATTTACGATCATCACTCACCATCATCACCATCATTATCACCATCATCACCATTATCACTCACCATCATCATTATCATCATCACCATCATCACCACCATCATCACCATCATCAGTTACCATCATCACTCACCACCATCACTATCATCACTCACCATCATCGCCATCACCACTCACCATCATCACTATCATCATCATCGTCATACTCCTCGTTCTCCGTGTCATCATCACCATCATCACTCACCATCATCACTATCATCATCATCGTCATACTCCTCGTCCTCCGTGTCATCATCACCATCATCACCATCATCACTCACCATCATCACTATCATCACTATCATCATCACACTCGTCCTCCGTGTCGCTCATACGGTGATCCACATCGGACTCTAAAAAGGACTCTAAGAAGGATCACTCATCCATCCGGCCGTCGGTGGTGGTGGATGGTGTGGTGGCGGTGGAGGAGCCCTGTGGTGTGGTGGAGTGTGGTGGTGGTGGTGGTGGTGGTGGAGGGTCGTTGTGGTGGTGGTCGTTGCCGTTAGGGTCATCATCTGAGCCCCTGAGACGATCATAGCCTTTCTTGGTGGAACGACTTGGGTCTGTAATGGAAAAGATGAGAAATAATATCCATCTCTATTTCCAACCTACCCATCTACCTACCCACCTGCCTACATGCCTGTCCTTTATATTTATCTGTCGACCTCCACACATGTATTCCACCAAATTAATTATCTATATATGTATGTATGAATATATGTATGAATGTATCTATCTTTTTCTGTCTATCTATATAGCAGTATTATTTTTGTACCTAACAGGTATAAAACAAGAAGCGGTGTCAAGGAACAGCAAACCCGTCCCCGGTTGTCATTATAGTGCTGACGTATAAACACAACAGGATATCTAACAAAGGATGTCACGTATCAAATATGGAGTATATCGACTGAAAATTGACGATTTTATGCCCATTTGTAATTTTAGACTCATCCCACCTGACACTGACCCCCTACCACTAACTGGGGGGTGACCCCCCCTGATGTAATGAGACATGTTATAGGATGCAGATTTGAAAGATGCACCTTTAGGTTTTGGCTTCATGTCGATATGACGAATATGAAAAGAGTTATGGCAAAAAGCGATTTTTACCCGTCCCCGTATTTATTTACATTTATGGGGCCACAGCCTGGGCTTTGGCCCAGTGTGGCCCAAAATTTAATTAGCTGATCGGAAGATCATAGCCCATCATCCCTGTAATTTTAGTCAAGATCGCACCAGTAGTTTTCGTGAAAAGTTGTTTACAGACAGACAAACAGACACAAACAAGCAGTCATACCGAGTGAAAACAATACCCGTCCCCGACCCCCGGAAATCTATAGTTACGTAATCTTTTAGGTAAACGATGCAGGAATCATATTTTTAAAGCCCATCCACTCACTCCACTATACTGTTTTTACTTTACCTTGGCCTAAAATTTCCATCTCTTTATCCTGAATGCTGAGCTGTATTAGCAGATTAACACTTGATTACCGGTACGTCAGTCACGAAGAAGTGCTACGGAATGGACGTAACGCTGCAGCAATAAAATTTTTCTCTATCAACGCTGGGTGATATAATAATAATAATAATGATAATAATAATAATAATAATAATAATAATAATAATAATGACAACAACAACAACAACAATAATAATAATAGTAATAATAATAATAATAATAATAATAATAACAATAATAATAATAATAATAATAAGGGACGCCTTCATGTAGTAGCCCAGATATTGGCCTGTATGCTCGTCGGTTACAGCAGCTCCCTAACACTTCTTCCGAAGCGATTTATTTTGCTACTTACTCCTTACTGTCCTCTTCCGGGTCATATAAATCGTGTCCGGAAATAAATCACTAAGGAAGAGGTGCTTGGGAGCTTCTTTAACCCACGAGAATACGGAATATTAACTTAGTATTTTCCACTGACTAGCTATACAAACATCCCTCAGCTCCCTGCCTATCCCCTTATCCCCCTAGAGGAAAATAATGAACTGAAGGAGAGGCGCTACTTCAGCCTGCAGTCCACGGAGTTCACATTCAGATCAACCTTGGACAACAATGACTACCTGCATTCACACACAGTCAAAATTCCATGTCTTTATCTTGAAAAATGTGGCGATAATGGAAGTTGTGTGTGTGTGTGTGTGTGTGTGTGTGTGTGTGTGTGTGTGTGTGTGTGTGTGTGTGTGTTAGAGTGAGAATCATTTCCTAAGAATCCCTCATATATTTCTTATCTACCACATCATCTGTCTATCTATCTATCTGTCTATCTATCCATCTTCCATTTTCATCCTTTCACACAAAACTAATCTTCCTTCTTTTCTTCAAATCCTCTCCCTCCCTCCCTGCCTCTCTCTCCATTCTCTCCCTCTCCATCTCTCAAGGGACACCATAGAATATCTACCTCTCTCCCTATTTCTTCTCCCAGGCTTCTCTCTCCTTCCCTCCTTCCCTCCCTCCTATCCCTTCCTCTTCCCTCCCTCCTATCCCTTCCTCTTCCCTCTCTTCCTCTCTCCCTTCCTCTTCCCTCCCTCTCCATAATTTCTTTCTTTCCTTTTCCATTCATTCACTCTCTTTCTGCCTTCTTTCCTTACTTCCCTTATTCCTTCCGTTTTACTTGCCTTCCTACCTCCTCCGTCCTCTCTCTCTCTCTCTCTCTCTCTCTCTCTCTCTCTCTCTCTCTCTCTCTCTCTCTCTCTCTCTCTCTCTCTCTATCTCACCTAATCTAATTGGAATTCACGACTCCCTTCTAGATGATTCCCAGTGGGGCGAACGTCTCTCTCTCTCTCTCTCTCTCTCTCTCTCTCTCTCTCTCTCTCTCTCTCTCTCTCTCTCTCTCTCTCTCTCTCTCTCAGTCTTTGCATCTCTCCTTTTCACCTTTTTTTTCCTACCCCCTCCTTCCTTCTATCTCCTTCCTCTTAAACCTTTTTCACTTTCTTCCTCCATACGCTGCCTCTCTCCTCCTTTCCTTTCCTTTCTCTCTTATCTTCATTCCCCTTCATCTAATCTCCTTCCCTTATCACTATATATAATCATTCTCGGCCCTTTTCTTTCTTCCTGCCTCTCGCTTCCTCAGTCTTCTTTGCCCCTCGTAAAGGAATCCCATCTGAAGGCCTGGCATAGCACTCTCTCTCTCTCTCTCTCTCTCTCTCTCTCTCTCTCTCTCTCTCTCTCTCTCTCTCTAGGTTATTAATATAGGCAGTTTAGGTATAACAACAATAAACTAGCCCTATTTCCTGCCATGTCTGAAATACGCTGTACAGTTCTGATCACCGACCCTAAGGAAAGATAATGCAAGGCTTAAGAAGTGCAGGTGTGGACTACTCAACTGATCCCATCCTACAGGCACATGGGATTTTTGTTTTTATGAAAGGAAGAAGGAACCAAAGGCCAGGAGCCCGTAAACCGTTCCGTCCAAGAAAAAAAAAATACAAAAGAGAGCCCAACTCAAGATCCGTCCATTTCGGTACCCCAGAGAAGGCTGCAGGCACTGACCCTCCTTTCCTTAGAGACAAGCTATAGACGTGGACAGCATATACTCCAAAACCCTTCGTGGACTGGAGTACATTCATACCAACACTTTTTTCACTTAAAGAGCAACTCAGTGAGCCGTGGATGGATGTTTGGCTTAAAGCGTTACTATCTATCTATCTCCATCTACTGCCAGGCGCTTTAATCCCGTAAGGGCTGGCCACAAACAAATCTCCTCCATGTTGCCCTGTCTCACTTCATTGCACTGCCCTTCCCCGCAGCTAACACACACCTTTCTCATATACCTCTCCACTCCATCCCTCCATCTCATCCTCGGCAGCTCCTCGGCCTCCCCCTCCTTCCGTCTCATCTTCGGCCTCACCCTCCTTCTCTCCCCCTCCACCTCATCCTCGGCCTCCCCCTCCCTCTCCCCCCTCCACCTCACTCACATACACTTTCCTCGTTAGTCTCTCGCTCTCCATGATAAATTAAGCAAAATCTTGACATACAAACTCTATAGTTCCTGGAATAGACTACCAGCACAGGCAGCCGACACTTCGATAGGGTAGAACAGAAATAGGGTAGGATAGAAAAAATTTTGTTAGGCCTATATTAGCGGAAGGTTGAATGTTTCCTACTTGCCTGTAAAATTTCCTTCAACTGCCTTTTTCCTCAGGGTTAGGTGTCCTTCCTTTTCCGTGTCCACTCTGCTGGTGCAAGAGGTGAGTTGGGAGAGCTTTCTTCTTTACTATACTTTTCTCTCGCGAATATAGCAGTAACATGTACACCCACGCACCAAAGTTTCTGTACCCCCTCGGTGGAAGGAAGTGGAAGTCAGGGTTAGACAGAGGGCAGGCGAACGGACAACCGTGAGCGGTAGTTTGGTACGGAGCTACGAGGCGACTGGTGAGAAACTTAATGAAACTGGATACGAAACATTTCCATGCTATTCACCTGCAAAATATTACGTGTTCGTAACACATATAGTATTTATGATAACACAGACTAATATGTTATCATGGGGTCCTGTAAAACTGGTTCAGACACGACCCACCTGTTTCGGATCCTCATCATACATATAAAGCACCGAGCCAGTTGTATGTAAGCTGCGACTGGTTATTATCACTGCAGTGATAATTTTTGTGAATATGTTATTCCTGGATTGTCTATAGCTATTATATAGAATGATTGTGGATTTAATGTTGATTCCCACAGCAGTTGTGCTAATGATTATAAATGTTAAAAGTATTTTATGTGGACGAATACACCACACTGTGATGGGCAGCGGAGAACATTCACCAATAGTTAACCATAACCAGATGAAATTAGAAGTAAACAACACAAAATATAATGAGACAACGAAGATACAGCTGTGGTATCCTGCTCCGCCTCGTTATCCAGGCTTTAACTGTTGCTTCACCTCACACGTGCATTAGTTTCCTTCAGTCTTTGCCTCTTCTAGTACTCTTACTTCCCGACATCCTCTTACTGCATGCCGTTGTTTTCCTTAGGATGTTTCTTGTCGTCTGGTCATATAACCCCTACTGTATTACATTATTCGTAATATCATCACTCCCACACAAACAACGTTAGCACGAGACTGCTGAATCTGTTACTACCATTTTTGGCACTACCACTACCAACCCCCTTTTCCCACTGACTGTGTCCAATTTCCCTCGCAATACTACTACTGCTACTCCTGCAACTAATCCACTATAAGTCTGTATAATGATACATATGATTGTCCTTATGTCCGTGTATCTGCCAACCACATATTCCCTGTCCCACCGTCGACAACTCATCACCTACCCCCACTGCTGCCCCAGTTGCACACCCCCTGTCTCCCAGCCACCATCGACCCTACTCCTTCCCTACTCAGGCACCACACTACCTCTCACCTCATCTGGCCACCAAGCCTTTTACCGGTGATTTTTTTTTTTTTTAATGTGCTCGAGTCTAGGCATAGGCTTCACAGCCTGTTACCAAGGCCCAGTAGTCCTCCTACATATCATACACCTCTACATGTCACCACTTCGGCACTAACACCTACCGTCCATAATGAATACATGCTAGGGCTGTCTCATACAGGACTGGTGTATTTGTATTAGCGGGGGTATTTTTACAAAATGTCTGCAGGTCTTCTGGTGGATTGGTAAAGTCTGCTTAACATGAAATTCAAATTCTTAAACTGTTCCCTGCCCCAGCGGGGATTTTAACTTGGGTCCGGTAGGACCGCAGGCCACCTCTCTACCGATTGAGCCACCGCCTTCCCGATGGTATGCATTAATAATGAAAGAAAGGCATTTGGAAGCCGAATGCTAATCGCCTGCCAGAATATGTTGTTGACCAAGTCCTAGATTTAGGTCATATCTTGATACCCTGAAGGTTTCATGTTGACAGCTCAAGCCGTTCATGAGATAAAATTGTGGTAATGGTGGGCGATAAAATCTAGTTGACCTGAGTCAGGGCTTTTGGTGACCTTGACCTTGACCTCGAATTCATATTTTCGATCTCGTCCAAGATTTTGGCCCTATCTTGATATCCTGAAGGTTTCATGTTGATAGCTCAAGCCGTTCATGAGATATAATCGTGCTAAAGAAGGGCGATTAGAACTCTTTACCTTTGACAGCCATTTTGGTGACCTTGACCTTGACCCCAAGTGCCCATTTTCGAACTCGTCCAAGATTTTGGCCATATCTTGATACCCTGAAGGTTTCGTGCTGATACCTCACGCCGGTCACGAGATATAATGGGAACACACACACACACACACACACACACACACACACACACAGATACAGGAAAAAAAAAACATCATCTTTCGGCCTTCTAAAGGTGGGCGATAATAATAATTATAATAATAACAACAATATATATGTGTAGTGTTCCTAACATTACATATAAAAACTGCAGAGCCCAACGTGCCTATATTACAGAGCATCGATATATTACCCACAGAACCGACCACTGACCGTTCTTACCATCACCGCTGGACGCTCCATATAGCGCTTCACCATGGTAATACAACTCATTGTAGTCTTTTGTGTTATCACTACAGCTGTTTGGAAAAATTAAGATAGTGCACGACATGCCTACAACCCTGTGACGTTTCACTGACATCCATCAAATAGCCTAGGAGGAGTTAGTGGACAAACAAACAAACGACTGGACATAGACAGACAGGCCGAATGTCTCGCATCGGTATATAACGACCTGACAAAACTATTACCATCCTACTTCGCTGGTGTCACAATAATAATATTGATGATCATGATTATAATGATGATGATGATAATGTTGAAAATGATGATGATGATGATAAAAATAATTATCACGTTATTAGGCACGATACATTGGAGGGCAAATACTGAAACAGCATGTGTTAATGCAATGCAATATCTGTTTGCCATGACAGGTTTGGTTGCTGTCTAACACTAATTTAGTCAGTAGTACTATAACCCTACCATTATTGCATATTATTGCACTGTTTGGTTTCATAATGTCAAAGCTGTGCTTACGTGTTTTATCCGGGAGAGTATGTTGTCCTCCTGTGTATCGTGCCTAATAACATGTGATTACTATTACTACTACTACCACTACAACTACAATTACAATAACAACAACAACAACAACTACTACTACTACTACTACTACAACAACTACAACTACAACAACAACAACAACTACTACTACTACTACTACTACTACTACTACTACCACTACAACTACAACTACAACAATAACAACAACAACAACAACTACTACTACTACTACTACTACTACTACTAGTACTACTACTACTACTAGTACTACTACTGTTATTATGATTATTATTATTATTATTATTATTATTATTATTATTATTATTGCTATAACTATGATAACACCTGCGAAGTAAGATGGTAACAGTTTTGTCAGGTCGTTATATACCGATGCGAGACATTCGGCCTGTCTGTCTATGACCAGTCGTTTGTTTGTTTGTCCACTAACTCCTCCTGGGCTATTTGATGGATGTCAGTGAAACGTCACAGGGTTGTAGGCATGTCGTGCACTATCTTATTTTTTCCAAACAGCTGTAGTGATAACACAAAAGACTACAATGGGTTGTATTACCATGGTGAAGCGCTATATGGAACGTCCAGCGGTGATGGTAAGAACGGTCAGTGGTCGGTTCTGTGGGTAATATATCGATGCTCTGTAATATAGGCACTTTGGGCTCTGCAGTTTTTATATGTAATGTTAGGAAAACAACACATATATATTGTTGTTAGTATTGTAATTATTATTATTATTATTATTATTATTATTATTATTATTATTATTATTAATGTATACCACGTATATTCACCGGTTAGGGGTGGTCAACAGGCTGGGTGGCCAAGAGATGAGGTGAGGGGTAGTGTGGTGTCAGAGTAGGGAAGGAGTAGGGTCGATGGTGGCTGGGAGACAGGGGGTGTGCAACTGGGGCAGCAGTGGGGGTAGGTGATGAGTTGTCGACGGTGGGATAGGGAATATGTGGTTGGCAGATACACGGACATAAGGACAATCATATGTACAGTATTATTATACAGACTTATAGTGGATTAGTTGCAGGAGTAGCAGTAGTAGTATTGCGAGGGAAATTGGACACAGTCAGTGGGAAAAGGGGGTTGGTAGTGGTAGCGCCAAAAATGGTAGTAACAGATTCAGCACACGATATACGAAGGAGCGGTGACAGTATAACTGACTGCTGATCAGGCCTAAGGTGGGGGGAGGGGAGGGGGGAGAGGCGGGGAACACTTAAGACAAAGAACGAGAGAGGAGGGGGAGAGGGGGAGAGAAGCAAAGAGAATGTTATATAAATTTAAAAAGAAAGAGTGAGTGGGAAAAGTAAATTCAGAGAGAATGAGAGAGAAAGAGACAGCTGGGGGAAGCGAAAAGGTAAGCACTGGAACCCAGAATTGTGCAGCGGACGACACTGGATTACAATGATGGTGAATATTTTCAATTTGAGAATGCAGTTCAATACGGTAATAATTTATTCTAAAAATATAGTCCAAATCTTGGCCGTTGAAAGCGTGTGCGACGACAGTTTAGTCATGTTTACAGGACATGAGAAAATTTGGGTCTAATCAGCAACTGGCAACTGGAGGTGGAGGGTGGGGGAGTTGGGGGCAGAAGGCGGGGTAGACTTGTTCGCGATTCCCCCCTTCCCTCTGTCCAGGATAGTGGGGGGAAGGAAGGGGTAACCCCTGAGCAGAAATTAGTACGCGTGACTGTACATAAACGATGATGAGGTGAAAGAAAAGGAGTGAGGAAAGCTGCTCTGATTACTTTGTGAATCTTAGCAGTGAATATTATGATTTTGTGGCTTGTAGATTTGTTTTGCAGCTTCTGACAAACGTTCTGAAGCTGTGGTATTTATCTGAAAGTTCAATTGTACCTAAACGACGATGAGGTGAGGGAAAAGGAGCAGGAAAAGCTGCACTAATTACGCTGTGGATCTTAAGAGTGGATGTGATATTTCTGTGCACTGTAGAATTATAATACGGTGATTTGGACAACATAAACGACGTTGAGGTGAACGAGAAAGACCGGGAAAACCTGCTATAAACACTTTGTGGATTACTGAAATAAATATATTCTTCGGCCTGTAAAGTTATTTTGAGCTTTTGATAGTTGCTTTGAGGCTTTGTTGGTTTGTCAGAGGTTCAGTACAGTTTCACTTTCATAGACTGATTGAATAATATTAAAATCTGGCGGCGCATCTGCCAGGGTCATGTGCCGCTAATTTCAGATACCTCAGTCTACATAAATCTTTGTGAAATATTGTCTGTGACACCGTGTGGACATGACCCTATCTCAGGAAGGAGTAATTCCTTGTACAGGTCGGACTTGTTGAACTAGGTGGAAAGTGATTGTTGTAAACCTTATTTGAAGTCATTGTAAGTTTCTCAGTTTTGCTCATAGAACGGTGTGTGTATTTGTCTTCGATAATACAGTATACAAGTGTGCTTGTTGACCAATGGTTTTTGTGTTCTCCCTTCCTTGCTATTACTGACCTGGTCGGGAACAAAGAACCCGAGACTGCACTGTGTCTGTTCCAAAGATGTTGGGGCACAGAGTAGCTGCATAACAATGCCATAGAAGAAAAGTGTCTTAGAATTGTCTAAAATACTGAGTAAAATGTATCAAAAACAACAAATTACTTATATGTCGAAGACGGTAGATTTATCTTTTTTTTTTTTTTTTTTTTTTTTTTTTAGGGATGAACATGACAAGCTTCAGGGGTTTAAAGAAGTCCTACATGCGAAGGATGATCTAGAATTCTTCAGGCATATGAGGGTGACCAAGAATACATTTAATTTCATCTTGGACACTGTTAAGCCGCACTATCAAACAGCACAAAGAGGAGACCATCTGCCCGTGGAAGCTAGGCTGGCACTGGATGTCACCCTTTGGTATCTGGGTAATAAAACAACTTACCGGGAAATTGCTGAGTTGTTTGGTTTGTCCCAGTCGACAGTTCTTTCTTGTGTTCAAGACATTCTCAGTATTTCGTGCGACCTTGGTGGCAACTTTATAAAATGGCCAAATGTAAGAGAGGCAGCTGTTATTGAAAGAGAATTTCAAGAGACTGCAGGTTTCCCAGGTGTTATTGGAGCACTGGATGAATCACACATTTTTTATAAAAGCACCAGAAGACATGCAGGCGATTATGTGACTAGAAAACACAGTCATAGTGTTAATTTGATGGCAACATGTGACAGTAGGAAGAAGTTTACTTCAATCGACGTTGGTTTTCCTGGTTCTGCCCATGACAATCGTGTTTTTTCCACATCAGCATTGAATGTTGACAATGAGTGCAACAGACAGGCATATTTTCCCTCACCCTCTTATCATCTCCTAGGAGATTCTGCATTTCCCCTCTCTACCTACCTATTAGTTCCCTATAAAGATACAGGAAGATTAAACAGAGAACAAGTAAGGTATAATAAAAAACTTTCCAAGACTAGGGTTATTATAGAGAATTCATTTGGTTTTTTGAAGGGCAAGTTCAGATGGCTTAAGTTTGTGGAGGCTGAGATTGAGAAAATACCAAATATTGTAACAGCTTGTTGTGTTCTTCATAACATTGACCTAGATTTTCCTGAAGAGGAAGCTGCTCTCCTGAGGGAGGGCCCACTTCCTCTTGAAGATAATCTCAATCCTCTTGCTGAAATTGTCCTTCCACATGATGTGGAGGCGAGTGAGAAACGAAACTTCATTTCATCCTTGCTTTGATAAACTACTTAACAGATGTACATAATTATTATTTTTTATTTATTTTTTTTTTTTTAGTATATCAGGTTTTGAGTAAATTATAGTATTTTGTTTCTGGTCTTGATACCTTAAGATTTTTAATGATGGAATTTGCTGTTTCTACTCTGCCATTGTTTTGAATATCACTGGTTAATTTCATGACATCCCTGTTTTTTTTTTTTTGTTTTTTTTTCCATATGAGTGTTACTGAGTATAAAATATATATTGACTGTACAGTGTTCTCAATTTTGTACAATATTTTTCACGCTCAAGGGAACTGTTTGTTAGTGCCTTGATCATATACTGTACAGAACTGTGTGTGTGTGTGTGTGTGTGTGTGTGTGTGTGTGTGTGTGTGTGTGTGTGTGTGTGTGTGCGCGCGCGTGTGTGTGTGTGTGTATTTTGGAATCACTTATGCTAGGAATAAATTACAGATTATGTTTGTAATGTTTGTTAACTTTTACATTGACATCAATGTTTGTTTTATTCAAGTTTGTTAACTTTTACACTGACATCAATGTTTGTTTTGTTCAAGTTTTGTAAACTTTTACATTGACATCAATGTTTGTTTCTTTCAAGCTTTATTTTGGTGTTCTGGAGGAAGCATCATTGTTTTTAAGAATTTTTTCTTTAGCACTGTCATATTAAAATAAAAAGTCTTTTTTTTTTTCCCCCCTTCATATGTAGATCACTTTTCAGCTTGAACATTGGTAAATACTTCTTATTTCCTGTAATTGTTGCTTCACCTTCCTCGTGTTTAGCAAGCTACCTTTGTAAAATCTTTGTAATTTCTGGAAAGTAAATACTAATATGAATTCTTCAGTTTTATACAGCCTATCCTTTCAACAGTACAACCAAAATGTTTTTAAAGTGATGGTTTACATGATCAAGAAGATATGAATTCAACATGACACTGATCTTGAAATTAGACTGAACTTAATGCAAAACCCAATTCAGACACTTTCTGGAAAATACATATCAGACAGTTGATAATATGTAACATACACAACATATGAACTGGAAGTACAAAGAACTTTTAACAGAAATTTTGATTTAACATGACTTACTGAGCAAGCTAATGCTGACTCCTTACATGGTTTTCATACAGTATTAAACCAAATTTTGTACGCTCTTGGCTATGTAAAAATATTTCTCTACCACTATGTGTTCATCATCATCATCAAATCCTCAGTTGCCCCTTGAGTAGCGTAGGAACCTTGGGCTAGGCAAGTTGGTCTTGACATTTAAGATGAGTGAGCAGCCTGACTCATCCCTGAGCGGCATTACGTTAGCAATAAACCCCTACCGCTCGTTGGATATAAACCTGCACCCACTCAATCCGATTGGAGTGCCTTAATTTCCCACTAAACCAACAGGTGACATAATTATGTTATATGGTTAACACCCAGCAAAGTAAATGGTTTCCTGATGTACAGGAAACCATTTGGCTTGTCACTCATTGTAGAGTCACCCATAGACAGAAGAGGAAGAATAAATAAAAGAAAGAAGAGGAAGGAAGGAAGAGAAGAAAGGTCAGACACCCGAGTGTTGCACTGCACAATTAGGTTTTACTAAAATTATTTTCTAATATTTGCTAAAATCTCACTCCTTTTTTCATATGCTGCAACAAGTGCCTCTTGGGACTCAGCCACCCTCCGAGTTAATGCCTCCATCACCTGGTTATGTCGTTTTATTTCAGCCAACTGCTCTAAAGCTATATTCTCCATACACCTCCCATGTGAGAGTGGTCGCAATCTTCTTCCCCGCTGCCTTCCCCCGGCTTGAGGGAGATGCGGTGCCTGCATTCGATGTTCCTGATCGTCAATATCCTCACAATGGTCTTGACCATCAACATTTTCCTGGATAGTGGGTTCAGGGCCTGGGTCGGCTGGTAAAGCTTGGTTGGAAGGTTGAGCCTGTGATGGTCCTGGCTGTGGAAAATCTGACCCTGAAAGTCCCTGAGATGTCCCTGGTCGTGACACTTGTGGTTGGGGTAGGGATGTCTGTGATGGTACTGCTGGAATTTCTGGAGAGCATGCAGTGGTATGAATGGGTCCCAAACTCATACGATTAACTGGATGAGCAGAAGGGCGAACACCAAGAATCTGGTCAATAGTTTCAAATGACGGTGGAGGTTGTGTGCGAGACTCACCGGTTCTTTTGGTTCTGTCTTTGTATTTATGGTACTTCATCTTCAAATTGTTCCACTTGTTCTTTACCTGGTCATCTGTAACACCTGGCATCTGTTGGGGAACAAATATTAAATGGCAAGACAGTAACGTCATCATATATTAAAAGATGCTAAATGCAGGGAATAGGGAATAGTTTTGCCCAGGCTAGACCTTATTAGATCATATATCCCTGCTAGGTTACAGGAGGACGCTACCCCTCCCAGCATGGAAGCTACCAGGCACGGCTCGAACTCACGACCCCCTGATCCTAAGGCTGACGCTCTACCACCGAGCTACCCTGCCCCCGAAAAATGCAGGAAATGAAAAATGCTTTCCACAACATATCATGTCAAAATAACCTACAATCAACGTTAGACTGTTCCAAATGATTCTATTTACATGGCAACTCACAAACTGTAGCTGGGACATGCATTAACAGATCACCAAATACTGTATAGACATTGTCCACATCAAGCTAAGATCATGCGACTAGTTTAAAAGAGTAATTATGTAAATAACACTGCAATACTTGTGACAAGTAAGTCATGATTATAAATGTAATACACTTCTGTAGATAAATGCTATGTGCAGTATGTGACCCAACAAGTGAGCAAAATATAACCAAACCACAAACATAAAAAGGTAGCGCAGCACAAGACCTGACAATGCATGAAGTAGGCGTACTGCTGAAATCAGTATATGAACAAATGCTTAAAAAGTAAAAGGAAGGTATATTGAGACAAAGTCTGCAGATGGTTTGCTTAAAAAGTAAAAGGAAGGTATACTGAGACAAAGTTTGCAGATGGCTTTGCCTTGCCTTGCACATCAACATCACCACTGAAAGGTGACCCATTTGAATATTTACTTGGAAATATTTCAAAATGAGAAAAATATAAGAGTGCGAGTGATACTCTTTCACTATAATTGTCAACATATATACAGAGATCCAAAGACAGGAAAAATTCTTGTATCACAGTTCTGTAAGATATAGGTGATGTTTCCATCATGAGCAAGCCAAACTCAAGGCCAAAACAAACTACCAAAAGCTGCTGTGGTAATTACTCTTACTGAGTACAGGCAACTAGTGTGTTAATCTTTGTTTTCTGTATTAGGTGCATGGCTAATATTATAGTGGCCTATATTTATCTGTTACAAAGTGTTGTTGGAAGTACGGTGCAACAGTTAAAGTAATATAAAACAGACAGTAACCAAAAGACCCTCTAAAGAAGCCAACCAAAAGAACCCAGCCAAGTTGTTTGAAACATGCAGCACACTATACAAGTGTTCATCAGGAAGCTTGTTTTTCAGGGACTACTGCAAGCAAAAGCAGCTGAGCTTATAGTATTCACAATGGAATTTATGTCAGTACCTGACCATCCTTGTTAATACTGTATTCTTCCAGCTTTCCTTTGACTGGCAAAAGTATCACCTGTGTTGATGACACAGAGATATATAATATGTAGTAAGAAGTCATAATTATTTGAAATCTGCAGTAAATCAGACAGGATGTACACACTTCTGTACAGAAGTACAATTTATGCCACATATAATCAAGATTACCAAATATTCAGCATGAACCGAGGGCCAATACGTCTGTTACATTACAGCAGATTTAACATCACAAGACGAATACATATATACCTCAACCTGCATTTCACAGCAAATGTCCATCCACACAGCAGTGTTCTTCTCCAGTTTACCACTAAGTCTGGTGTAATTGTATCTGATGAGACAGACAAGTACCTCGGTGCAATGTGAATTCCACATCTGACTGTCTCTTGTACCACCATGAGACTGCGTCACTGTAACAGAAATGTTTGTACTGTATGAAAAGAGAATAAGTGTATGACTGGAAATTCTACTTCATGTAAACTTGGTTCTCCAATTTTTCATCCCAACAAGTAGACAAACAGTGCCAATAGTTTTGTGAATGATATTACAAGCCATCATATGATTCTTACTGTTAAAGTTAGTAAGACAGTTTTAGTGGTGATCGTATGAAGTACTTGATGCAACACACCTATCTTTGATGCGCTGGTTTGTCCTGTCCTTGTGTATTCTTCCTGAGCACAATGACGAGCTAGACATAAGGAAGCCTCTCTTTCAGTGGCGTACTCAGTATGACAACGGCTACATGATGGTGCTTCGGTGCCTGAAAAAGTATAGAGTATCAGAGATTAATAAATCTTAATAAAGCATTACTGAGTATGGAGCTTGCAACAAATATATTGTACCCATTATGAATGACGATATTGAGCAACAAGTAACAAATGTATGCAACATGCATGGTAATCCATTCCCCATCCCAAATAAATGAAAACGACTGTCCTTGAGAGTCAGCACAACTTTATCCATTAGGAAAACATCATTAAATGCTAGAGCATTATACAGTATTAATAATCTGTCATACTTTGTGCAGCAGATTGTCCATGATCATCTTCCACGAGGTGGACCACCAAGCAATTGGTCGCTTCGTTAATGGACTGGTATTCTTTACCATACCGCTGGCATTTAATTCCTAAAAAGTGAGAGAGAAATCAGTTTCTGGTAGCAGTAAAATATTATTGGTGCATGCATAAATCACCAAATAATGAATGGAGATATTGTATTCTTATATTTAAATATGACAATGGTCTTGCGTTTGAATCTATATCTCTCAAAAAAAATTCTTTCATCATCAACAGGTAAAAATGTCAACTTGGCAGCTCACACACACACACACACACACACACACACACACACACACACACACACACACACACACACACACATAAATATTAAACAAATACCATACACACAATTCCTATATACCATTGCCATTGTTCTACTGCTTAAATATTTCAACAAGACAGAGCCAAACTGCAAGTAAAAACTGAACCTATATCATACCTGATAACGGTCTTTGTGTTGCATGGACAGTTCCAGCATGAGAGCAAGCCTGAGCCTCTTCCACAGAATTGTGAAGAGACTGGCACACACTGCACACATATAGCCTGTGATGGGTGAAATGTGTCAATCAGTAAACACCTCCATATGATGCATGCCTGCTTTTGATAATCATTTACAGGCTATTCCTGTGATGAAGTTTTTTTTATTAGAGAGATGTTAAAGTGGAAATGTATACTGTAATGAAAACACTGAGAAAGGAATTGGAATAAAAACATCATGAGGAATAATAATTAGGGTAATGCTCCTACGTTCCATGTACCAGATTCTTTTTAAGTGAGGATGCTAATAAGAATCACTTTTGTGAGATAAATAGTGGTCATAAAGATGTGCAGTACCTTGGTGGCAAGCAAACCAAACCTAGATGAATCATGAGAAATTTAGGAATCAAATGGAAAGGTCCATGTGGTGGGAAACTAATCCACATGTGTAACCAAGTATCTTTGCCTTCCTTTATTCATGATTTTATACTAACTGAATTTTGGAAATAAATTTTACACCTAACACATCCTTCCATATATTTTCCCTTCTAATTAAGTTAATCTGATAGTTTTTTATGCGTTTCAAGCTTTTTATGCTCTGCTTTGAAACTGCCCACTATTCCTATTCTAGCCCCATCAAAGGGGGAAAAAGTTAGGAAAGAAAAGCAAAATGGGGCTCTTCCAAAACAGTAATGCACATGAAAAACATGAAACACACGGCACACCATATGAATAAAGATATCAAAACAAAAGTAAATGAATGTAATACGGCAGCAATATTTTATAGTGCTGTTTTGATGCTGAACATTAGGCATCTCCGAGTAAATGCTATAATAACACCATATTATTCATTTTGCAAATGTATGTACCATTAATACACAGGGCAAGAATATGTGTCTTAAAAATTACCAAGGTTCTTGTCTTTCCATTTTTTTTCCCAGTATAATTTTGGTACCTGTAAAACATGATTTTTTATAAATGAAACTTGAATGGTTGGCATCTGAAGCATTTGAGGAGCAATACTATAAAAAAGGAACCAGGCTAAAGGAAGTTAATGAAAATAATTTTAAATGGTTCTGGGAGAACTCATGTCTGAAATATTTACCCTGTGAATGCTTCTACCCATCAATGTTTCTGCACTGGACACAATCTGCATTAAAAGACACAGTTGGCAGTCAAAATCATTATAAAACTGGTGAAAGGTTTAAGTAAAAACATAGCTAATCATGCAGAATACGCCATAAGCCGATAAAAGCTCTCTTGAAACTTACTTCCTCCTTATGTTTTACCATAGGCTGCGAAGACACAGCTTACTATATCAGCATGTAATTACTGTTCATAATCTTTCATTGTAGAGTTCCAAATTAACCCACATCAATTTTACTTACGTATCACTGGTCTCCATTGTCCTATCCACTGTCCTTCACGGCACTTCTGTTTCACGTGGCTCCTGCTGAGATTTGAGGCTTCTCCAGTGGAAAGCACCGTTCCTCAAGAACTACACGTTGATGAAGTAATATGGAAAATCACACACACTTCAATGAGTTCAACAGGTGGAAGGCTTTCTTGTTCTCTACCGAGTCCGGCTCGACCTCCGTTGCTCAGGATTTGTTTACAAAATAGAAAGTCAATATCGGTCAAAATACCTCGGGAGGAACATTGACTAATCTTGCCTAGTCATGCTCAAGATTCAATATCGTTTTGACTTTTAGTGCTCGCGAAAACGGGTATCAGCATGAAAGTCAATATACGATACCAATATTGGTCAAGATAACTTGACTTTTAATGACGCGAAAACGCGACTCTATTATTATTAGTCTATGATTACTGACAAGGCGGTTTTTAGGCGGGTGAGAAGGCTGACATTTTGGCGGGGTTGGTGAGAGGAACTCAGCGGGTTGGCAGTTTCTGACCTGGCAACCCTGGGCACCACTGAGGTGTAGTTCGTGGGCGCAAGTGGTGGAGACAACACACACTTCTTCAGGCTCTTCAGGGATTTTCATCTGAAGGTACATGCCTAGGGAGAGAGAGAGAGAGAGAGAGAGAGAAATTTTAATAGTACATATTACATGTTCGGAGGTGGAGGGGGAGGGGGAGACAGAGGATGAGATGGAGAGGAGTGAGGGAGGTGGGGTGAGTTGGAGAGAGTGCAGCCTGATGGTGAAGGACAGAGGGACATTGACAGATAGATAGATGGAGAGATAGATAGATAGAGGTAGGTATTTCTCGGTGGGTAAAAGTGGAAAATATGAGAGGTGAAATATTAGGTGAACTTGAGTATTTTTAACAGATGATAAGAACTCTCTCTCAACTTAAAAATATTAGCCAGCAAAGGAAAATAACAAGCAGAAGTGAGATATTATGCCTTGTCCACTCGTGTGATGGAACAAGTGCTGACAACATCAAAACAATAACGAACAAGCTCCAAACATACCCGGAACAGCAGCGTCCAGAGGCGAACTTTCGTATCTCTGGCCAGAGAAACATGCCAAGCCTCTCTCAGCCTAAGAATATTAGGCAGAAGGAAAAGGGAGGGGGAGACCGAGGATGAGATCGACTGATGAAGTGGAGAAGTATAAGGGAGAGAAGGGATGTAAGTTCGGGGGATGGCAGCGAAATGGCAGGGGACAGGGCGACATGGAGGCGATTTATTTGTGGCCACCTCTTACTGGATTAAGGGGTCTGGCTATAGATAGACAGATAGCAAAAGGACAAGAAGAAGAGGTAGAATATTAAAGATCCGTTGCTCCCGTTTGTGCATGCAGTTCGCGAGCAAGACACGCCACCACCTCGTCACCGTTGCTCCCTGTGTACAAACGTTTTACATATACCGGAACAATATCATCTTTACCGACATCAGCGAAACTACCGCGCGGGAAATCGGCGAAAGTGGCCCTATTTCGTACAGGTGAGATTACGTCACTTCAGGTATTGCACTTTCGATAATGACAAGGCGAGCGTCCTACGCGTGGTGTCACTGCGTGAGGTGGAGCCAGGTCTCACCCTCCCCTGCATTTCGGCGTGAGGAGATCCCTAGTCTTACCCTGGCGTGGCCCTGTGTACTTACAAGGGGGGCGCCGTTCCCTACGCGGTGTATGTACTGTACTTTACCTGTAGGAGGGACCCACAGAAGGAGGTGCTGTAGTGAATGGAGGTGAGGCGCGGTCATTAGTTTTAGAACTCATATATATAGATAGATATATAGATAAATAGATAGATAAATAGACTCTTAGAGACAGATAGATAGATAGATAGAGAAGTAGGTAGATAGTTAAATAGCTCATAAAAATAGATTAATTCATAGCTAGATGTTCCCAGCGTATATACTATGTAAATAGATAAAAGAGATACATACCGATAGATAAATGTATAGATAAAGATATACTGTTGATAGATAAATGAATAGATAGATAAAGATATACTGTTGATAGATAAATAGGTAGTCAGAAAGATAGAGGAAACTGATATGGATAAATCGATAGAATTAACCATAAAAAGTGACCACCAACGACTCAGAAAAAAATATATAAGAGTTACTGATAAAAGGAAAGAAAAAAAAAACATTGCCGGCAGGAAAAAGTAAGAAAAAAAAAAGAAAGGATTGAGAGAGGAGATAATTAGCTTAGCGTGGCGTTACTGTTATATGCTTGGGTGGGTGTCGTGAGAGAGAGAGAGAGAGAGAGAGAGGGAGAGAGAGAGAAAGGGAGGTGTTCGTTGATTACAGGTGGTCCAGGTGGGACAGGTGTGTTTTCTGGATTACCTGCACGTTTCCGGTTGATTATCCCACCTGGAGCCAATCACTGATCCCAGAATTTTGTCAGATTGAGTATTTATTGGCTAATTCTCTCTCTCTCTCTCTCTCTCTCTCTCTCTCTCTCTCTCTCTCTCTCTCTCTCTCTCTCTCTCTCTCTCTCTCTCTCTCTCTCTCTCTCTCTCTCTCTCTCTCTCTCTCTCTCTCTCTCTCTCTTAACGACTTCCATCCATATGCTCCTCAATATTGTTCCACTTTTCTCTCTTGTTGTTGTTGTTGTTTTTATTATTGTTGTTATTGTTGTTGTTGTTTATTGCAGCAGTTGTCACCGTTTCAATAGCAACGTCACTTTCCCCTCATCACCATTATATTCAACACTTTCATTGTCATAATCGCTGTCTTGCATATCACCCTCTCCTTAAGCCTCCTGGAATACATGTCAGTAACATCTTAGTCACTTTCATCCACTTTCATTCACTTTCATTCACTTTCACTCACTTCCCTTCACTTTTTTTCACTTCTCTTCACGTCCCTTCACTTTCCTTCACTTTCATTCATTTTCCTTCACTTTCATCCACTTTCCTTCACTTTCATTCATTTTCCTTCACTTTCATCCACTTTCCTTCACTTTCATTCATTTTCCTTCACTTTCATTTACTTTCATCCACTTCCCTTCACTTTCATCCACTTCTCTTTACTTTCATTCACTTTCATTCACTTTCTCATCTCCCTCAGTGTCCTCTCAACCTCATTTTCATTATCATCATCATCATCATCATGGCCTTCATCGTCATCATCATCATCATCATCTTCATACTCGCAACCGGGGCTAGAGAGGGAGGCCTTCACGTGGTGGCACTGATATGGCTGGGTGGTTCCCCTGTCAGGAAACAAACGTCCCTCAACACTATTGTTACTACTACTACTACTACTACTACCACTACTACTACCACTACTACTACTACTACTAGTACTACTACTTCTACGATGACTACTACTACTACTACTACGGCTACTGCTACTACTTTACCTGTTAATTACAACACTTTTTCCGGAAACCAATTAATGATTCGCCTGAGCACACCTTCACCGATGGGCGATGGTAGGGGAGGGGTGGGTGTGGATGGGGTGGAGTGCGGTGTGGATGGTGTGTGGGTGTTAGGGTGGTAGGGTGGATGTGGATGGGATGGAGTGTGGTATGGATAGGTGTGGTGTGGTTACATGGACAGGCAGCGTGGATAGAAGTAACGCAATCTGTTCCGTTACTGAACATAAGGTCCAGTCCCCCCCCCCCTCTCTCTCTCTCTCTCTCACACACACACACACACGAAAACCACCTGTAACCTCACACTACCACAGATGACAAATTCCTCTATGTAACCTTCCCTGTGTTAACTTTTTATAACCTTCGGACCTAATTACCGTTAGATTAAGAGGCTTCGTAACGCCTTTTTCATTGCGATTTTTGCTGAGATGGGTTTAATGGTCCTGGTTTCTTCACCTACCAGGTTTAGATTTGTCAAGATGGGAGCGACGACGAAGATGATGATGATGATCATGATGATGATGATGATGATGATGGGAGTGAAGGGGCAAGTGTACTTCAGGGGCGCCTGTCCAGTAACACCCATTATCAAGGACTTCGACTTGGAGAGGGTGAGTGATGATGATGATGATGATGATGATGGCAATACCTACCTACATCTTGGCTTTCTTCAGTACTTACCTACCTACGTCTTCTTCAGTACCTGGGGAGATGGTTCGAGCAGGAGAGGTATTTCGTCGGGTACCAAGAGGTGGGACGGTGCTGGAGTTACACTTACATCAAGGACTACAGGACGGGCAATATAACTCTCAGGGCCGATTTTTGGGACATTTTGTAAGTAGGTGTGTGTAAGTAGATAAGTGTGTGTGTGTGTGTGTGTGTGTGTGTGTGTGTGTGTGTGTGTGTGTGTGTGTGTGTGTGTGTGTGTGTGTGTGTGTGTGTGTGTGTGTGTGTGTGTGTGTGTGTGTGTGTGAGGCAAAACAAAGATATAATTCCTCGCCAATAATATATGAACCAAACTTTCTCATTTTTATTCGTGTGTGTGTGTGTGTGTGTGTGTGTGTGTGTGTGTGTGTGTGTGTGTGTGTGTGTGTGTGTGTGTGTGTGTGTGTGTGTGCGCGCAAGCGTGTAAACCAAAAAGATAACTCCAAGCCATGATCCTCCCAGGCTGAACCGCCCCACAGTCCTTACCGCAGACGTGACTGCTAAGAGGCCCAACTCTGCCCCCAACTTCCTGACTTACACCCTTCACGGAATGCCTGTCATTGAGGGCACCTCTCAAGTATTAGCCACCGATTACGACTCGTGGTCACTCGGGTATGCCTGTGTCCCCAACCCCACCGGACATACTAGTAAGTCTATTCGTTATTCTTTGCTTTATTGTTTATTTTTTATAGTTATTGACGTGGGTGCTATTCGATTACTTGGACTAATATTCACATCACTCCGTCTTGAATGCTCAGTTGTTGCAATGGAGTTATACTAAAAGACTATGCTTGTCACGAAGAAGTGCCCTAAGATGTTGTGTCATAGCATTGACTTCTTCCGTCACCGAGCTACGTGAAATAAGCTGAAGGACGAAAATCTGGGCCAAGTTAGAGTGAAACGCGTATAGTGAGTTCGATATAGTAAGGTACGGGAGGGAAGAGAAAGGGAAATGGGGAGAGGATGTGAGAGAGGAAGGAATGGGAAGAGAAGGGTAAGGGAAGGGGGGAAAGAAGAAGAAATGACAGGGTAGGGTAGGGTAATGGTTGAAGGGAAGTGTGTGTGTAAGGGAAGGATAGGGAAGGAGAAGATTGGATAGGGTAGGATAGGGTAGGGGATGGAAAGCTAGGGTTGAGTAGGTCAGTGTAAGGCAGGATAGGGGTAGGCTAGAGTAGGGTAGGCTAAGTTAGACTAGGGTAGGAGAGAGCAGAGAAGGGTTGTTAGGGCAGGAGAGAAGTAAGACCCAAACTTAACTAAATCAAACTCAGTCTACCCAAACCAACCCAATCTGACCTAACCTAACCTCATCTCAACAGGAAGAGTGAGGATGCTGACCCGGAGCCCCCACCCCCCCTACCACGTCATCGGGGAGGCGAAAACCACCCTTATCTCCTTGGGCCTAGATGTCAAATTCCTGGAGAAACAGGATACGTCTTGTTATAAGCATTACTGAGTATATGTGCGCGCGCGCGCGCCTGTGCGTGTGTGTGCGTGTGTGTGTGTGTGTGTGTGTGTGTGTGTGTGTGTGTGTGTGTGTGTGTGTGTGTGTGTGTGTGTGTGTGTGTGTGTGTACCCAGAGAGGAACTTTTGCCGTCCATCCTCTTTTGTTGATCTTGTCCTTCAATAAATCCACTTTACTGTTTTTACTTTACCTGTGTTTATCTCACCTGTGTAATAAGTGAGGCAATTAAAGGTTCTCCACACCTGAGCTACGGTAGATAATTTTAGAGCTGATAGATGTGTTTGCTTGTTTGTTTGTTTGGCAGAGTTATGGTGATTGTCGTTGCTTTTGTTAGGATTTTGTTGTTGCATTTGTTTTGTTTTTTATGTTTATTTTTTGAACTGCTTAGGATTAAATTTAGAGTTGGACTGGCACACATACATGCACTTACACACACATACACACATGCACATTCACACATGCACATATGCACATACATACACACATGCACTTTCACACATACAGACATGCAAATACACTCAAATACACATTTGCACATACACACACACACGCACATACACACATACAAACATGCACATACACATACATAAAAATAAACACATATACATCCACAGTAGTACACATACAGTACATACACAAAAACACACATACACTTTTATATTTACATAGACATTCACTCACACACACAGACACAGCGTGCTTACATACATACACATACATATGCAAATACACATGAAAGCATAGCAGTACATATAAATAAATGCACAAACATAGGCTACAGAGACACATACATACACACACATATAAATACATACGTACAGACACATGCACATACATACGTACACACATATATACATGCACATACATAAACATAAATATACATGCACCTACATACACATACATATATATACACTTGCGTAGGTACACATATAAACGTACATACACATACATACATACATAGATATATACATACATACATATATACATACATATATAGATACATACATACATTCACAAAAATTATTGAAGACGGATTCGAAACTAGAGAAAACTTGTTCTTTATGAGAAACTAAGATAAATTTTGAGAAGTAAATGTCTATTCCTATTTATCTATTTATTTATTTCTTTATTTTTTTATTCAATTGTTATTTTTCATCTTTTTACGTATATTATTTTCTTGATCCTACTTCATCTCATCCTTAGGCGAAAACCAAGATCATGAAGAGGATGAACATAAGAACATAAGAAGAGAGGATAACTGCAGTAGGCCGGTTGGCCCTTGCTAGGCAGCTCCTAGAAGAGTAACTGAACTACTAGAATGAGATAAGGACAGCAAAGAAGAAGGGTCTCCCCCACCCTCCAAACCCTCCAGCCGAAGCCGGCAGGAAAAAGTCAGAAAGAACACCACGCAGTACAGAAAAACTGGCGTGGACATTTTACAGGAAAGTGTGAAAGGAGAATAGAGACTATCATAGTGTAACCTGAAAAGGAAAAATGATGAATTAGTATTGGTTATAAGATTTTCTTTTTTCTATACCCACCCCTTATTTGTCATACGCTTATCTAGCCTGTGCTTGAAACTCTCAATGGAAGAGGCAGCAACTACTTTACTAGGTAGCTTATTCCATTCCTCTACTACTCTATTACCAAACCAATTTATACTTGTTTCCTTATTGAAAAGGAATTTTTCTAGTTTGAAACCATTATTTCTAGTTCTATCCTGTATGCTCACTTTAAGTACCTTCCTAATATCTCCCTTATTTATACCCTTCATCCACTTAAACACCTCACTTAAGTCTCCCTTTACTCTACGCCTCTCTAGCGAATGCAGACTTAGTCTTTTCAGTCTGTCTTCATATGACAGATTCCGGACGTCATGTATCATTTTTGTCATTCTTCTCTGTACATTTTCTAACGAATTAATATCCATTCTATAGTCAGGACACCAAAATTGTACTGCCTAGTCTAAATGTGGCCTTACTAATGCTAGATAAAGTTTCAGTATTATTTCTGATCATCTATTGCTCACGCTTCTCGAAATCAATCCTAGGACCCTATTTGCTTTATTTCTTGCATTTATACACTGTTACCTTGGTTTAAGGTCGTTACTAATCATAACTCCTAGATCCCTCTCGCATTCCGATTTCTTAATTTCTTTCTTATCTATGGTGTATTTAGTGTCTCCAATGGTCTTGCCTACGTTAAAAACTTTGCATTTTTCAACGTTAAATTCCATTTGCCAAGTTTTACACCATTTGGACAATGTATCGAGGATGATGATGATCATGATGATGAGGAGGAGGAGGAGAAGGAGAAGGAGGAGAAGGGGGATGATGATGATGATGATGATGATGATGATGATGATGGTGATGATGATGAAGAGGAGGAAGAAAAGGGTGATGATAATGATGATGGTGATGATATCGATGATGATGATGATGATGGTGATCATGATAATGATAATGATAATGATATACCTTTGGATCAACTCGGAGGGAGAGTGGTAGATAGGACGAATCGTACCTCATGCTGGAGAAATGTGAGTTGAGAAGTGTGAGTCCGCGGGAGGAGTTATGTATGTGGCAAGCGTGGTAGTAGTAGTAGTGGTAGTAGAAGTAGTAGTTGCATTTGTACTAGTGATGGTGGTAGGCGTAGTAGTGGTGGTGGTGGTGGTGGTAGTATGGTCTGACAAATCTAAACTGGCGGCTAGGGTGTGGCGCGACCCTCTGTACAGTGGTGCCATGTTTCCCAAACCCGCGATGTGAAACGGCTGTTATATATGTAAAAGGCAGCACAAATAAGATAAACACATACGAATACAATGTTAACGTGTGTATTTTAATACATGAAAGAACAGTAAACTTATTATGCATAAAATATTTATATGGCAATACAGAAACGTGGCATAAATATTTTCCAGTGTTGCTAAAAAAAAATGTAGTCACTTTTATTGGCTGTTTCCGTATTTCTAGAGTGAGTAATAATGTCACAATTATGATTACATGATAATGTGCAGGAATATAAGTAAAAATATGCCAATTTGTTAGTTAAAAAAATAATATATTAAACCGTCCTGAGCGGCAACACTCACACCGACCCAGTCTAACCCGGCCAGAGCGACTTGGTTCACTTTCCTTTGTGTCCTTGACTCAGACAGGATGGCAACTCAACCAGCCCCCAATAATAAATATTTTTTAAAAATAATTAGATATGATAAAAAATAGAGAAATGAATACATAAGTTTATTAGTCACTCATAATGGAAACAAAATTCCCCAGGGTGACGCACATCTCCCCCCAGGAGAGACAGAGAGAGAGAGAGAGAGAGCAACTTTAGTCTTCTTTGTCTTCATATGAAAAGTTCCGAATATCATGTATCATTTCTGTCATTCTTCTTTGTGCGTTTTCGAACGAACTTATACCCATCCCTACATGTTGCTACTACAGTGCTATGTCCATCACTGATGTGCAGTACTGTTAGCAGCAGAGTCATAATGACCACCCTGTTCCTCCCCTACATCTGCCTCTTTGTCTGAAGCCCTCACACCCTTTACCAAGCCTGCCCAACCCAGACTTGCTCCCCTAATTACTGACGACGCAAAGCTCTCCCTTTCCCTCATCTGCCACTCCATACCTTCTGTATTATCCTTCTCTCTCTCTCTCTCTCTCTCTCTCTCTCTCTCTCTCTCTCTCTCTCTCTCTCTCTCTCTCTCTCTCTCTCTCTCTCTCTCTCTCTCTCTTTAATTCAGATTAAAGTTCATTGTCTCCACTCATCCTGTTATCCCCCTACCCCTCCCCGGAGAGAAACTGCGACCTCCTTGTAAATGTTAAACAGGCGCGGCCGTCTGACCCTCTCTCACCTGACCCAGTTCCTCTTTGGTCTGACTTTCCGACCGCCACCTACTACTACTACTACTACTACTACTACCAACACACACACACACACACACACACACACACACACACACACACACACACACACCTCTACGGGTTAAGAATAGAGAAGAATGAGAATAACTGGCTCTCACCACTCCCAAGACTGATGAATGAGGTGTGTGTGTGTGTGTGTGTGTGTGTGTGTGTGTGTGTGTGTGTGTGTGTGTGTGTCTGTGTGTGTGTGTGTGTGTGTGTGTGTGTGTGTGTGTGTCTGTGTGTGTGTGTGTGTGTGTGTGTGTGTGTGTGTGTGTGTGTGTCATTTTCCTGTCTGCGCTTTTTGGGCGCGTTTTCGGGATGGATTTGGCGCCAACAGCACCAACCGACCTGGCAGCACTGAGGTGTAGTTAGTGGGTGTCAGTGGTGGAGACAACACACTCTTCTTCACGCTCTTCAGGGATTTTCATCTCAAGGTACTGGCAGAGAGAGAGAGAGAGAGAGAGGGAAAGAGAGAGAGAGAGAGAGACAGACAGACAGACAGACAGACAGACAGACAGACAGACAGAGAGGGAGAGGGAGAAATTTTAATAGTACATATTACATGTTCGAGATGGAGGGGGAGGGGGAGACAGAGGATGAGATGGAGAGAAGGAGTGAGGGAGGTGGGGTGAGTTGGAGAGAGTGCAGCCTGATGGTGAAGGACAGAGGGACATTGATAGATAGATAGAAAAATAGATAGATGTACAGATAGATAGAGGTAGGTGTTTTTCGGTGGGTAAAAGTGGAAAATATGAAAGGTGAAATATTAGGTGAACTTGAGTATTTATAACAGATGATAAGAAGTCTCTCTCAACTTAAGAATATTAGCCAGCAAAGGAAAGTGACAAGCAGAAGTGAGATATTAGGGCTTGTCCACACGTGTGCTGGAGCAAGTGCTGACAACATCAAAACAATAACGAACAAGCTGCAAACATACCGGAACAGCAGCGTCCAGAGGCGAACTTTCGTATCTCTGGCCAGAGAAACATCATAAGCCTCTCTCAGCCTAATATTAGCCAGCAGGAAAAGGGAGGGGGAGACCGAGGATGAGATCAACTGATGAAGTGGAGAAGTATAAGGGAGAGAAGAGGTGTAAGTTTGGGGGATGCAGCTAAATGGCAGGGGACGGGGCGACATGGAGGAGATTTATTTGTGGCCACCCCTTACGGGATTAAGGCGTCTGGCTATAGACAGACAGATAGGAAGAAGAGAAGAAGAAGAGGTAGAATGTTAAATGATCCGTTGCTCCGGTTTGTGCATGCAGTTCGCGAGCAAGACATGGCACCACCTCGTCACCGTGGCTCCCTGTGTACAAACGTATTACATATACCGAAACAATATCATCTTTACCGACATCAGCGAAACTACCGTGCGGGAAATCGGCGAGAGTGGCGCTATTTCGTACAGGTGAGATTACGTCACTTCAGGTATTACACTTTCGATAATGGAGAGGCGAGGGTCCTACGCGTGGTGGCACTACTTGAGGTCGAGCCAGGCCTCACCCTCCACTGCATTTCGGCGTGAGGAGATCCCTATTCTTACCCTGGCGTGGCCCTGTGTACTTACAAGGGGGGCGCCTTTCCCTACGCGGTGTATGTACTGTACTTTACCTGTAGGAGGGACCCACAGAAGAAGGTGCTGTAGTGAATGGAGGTGAGGCGCGGTGATTATAGTTTCAGCACTCATATAGATAGATAGATAGATAGATAAATAGATAGATAAATAGACACTTAGAGATAGATAGATATATAGATAGAGAAGTAGATAGATAGTTAAATAGCTCATAAAAATAGATTAATTGATAGATAGATGTTCCCAGCGTATATACTATATATATAGATAAAAGATATACATACCGATAGATAAATGTATAGATTAAGATATACTATTGATAGATTAATGAATAGATAGATAAAGATATACTGTTGATAGATAAATAGGTAGTCAGACAGATAGAGGAAACGGATATGGATAAATCGATAGAATTAACCATAAAAAGTAACCACCAACGACTCAGAAAAAAATATTTATGAGTTACAGATAAAAGGAAAGATTAAAAAAACATTGTCGGCAGGAAAAAGTAAGAAATAAAAAAGAAAGGATTGAGAGAGAAGATAATTAGCTTAGCGTGGCGTTACTGTTATATGCTTGGGTGGGTGTCGTGAGAGAGAGTGAGAGAGAGAGAGAGAGAGAGAGAGTGCGTGTGTGTGTGTGTGTATGTGTGTGTGTGTGTGTGTGTGTGTGTGTGTGTGTGTGTGTGTGTGTGTGTGGCGAGGAAAAGTGAAACAGAGGGTGACAGTTATAATGAGAAGGTATGTGTGTGTGTGTGTGTGTGTGTGTGTGTGTGTGTGTGTGTGTGTGTGTGTGTGTGTGTGTGTGTGTGTGTGTGTGTGTGTGTGTGTGTGTGTGTGTGTGTGTGTGTGAGAGAGAGAGAGAGAGGTGTTCGTTGATTACAGGTGGTCCAGGTGAGACAGGTGTGATTTCTGGATTACCTGCACGTTTCCGGTTGATTACCCCACCTGGAGCCAATCACTGATCCCAGAATTTTGTCAGATTGGGTATTTATTGGCTAATTCTCTCTCTCTCTCTCTCTCTCTCTCTCTCTCTCTCTCTCTCTCTCTCTCTCTCTCTCTCTCTCTCTCTCTCTCTCTCAACGACTTATATCCATCCATATACTCCTCGATGTTCCTCTTCCACTTTTCTCTCTTGTTGTTGTTGTTGTTTTTATTATTGTTGTTATTGTTGTTGTTGTTTATTGCAGCAGATGTCACTGTTTCATAGCAACGTCACTTTCCCCTCATCACCATTATATTCAACACTTTCATCGTCATAATCACTGTCTTGCATATCACCCTCTCCTTAAGCCTTCTGATATACATATCAGGAACATCTTAGTCACTTTCATCCACTTTCTTTCACTTTCATTCAGTTTACTTCACTTTCCTTTACGTCCCTTCACTTTCCGTCACTTTCATTCACTTCCCTTCACTTTCACTCACTTTCACTTTCATTCACTTCCCTTCACGTTGCTTCACTTTCCTTCGCTTCCCTTCACTTTCCTTCACTTTCATTCACTTTCATCTACTTCCCTCTACTTACATTCACTTTCATTCACTATCATTGAATTTCATGCACTTCCCTTCACTTTCCTTCACTTTCATCCACTTCCCTTCACTTTCATTCACTTTCACTTTCTCATCTCTCACAGTGTCCTCTCAACCTCATTTTCATTATTATTATCATCATCATGGCCATCATCATCATCGTCATCATCATCATACTCGCACCCGGGGCTAGAGAGGGAGGCCTTCACGTGGTGGCACTGATATAACTGGGTGGTTCCCCTGCCCAGTTAAACAAACTTCCCTCAACACTCCTATTACTATTACTACTACTACTACTACCACTACTATTATGAATACTCCTGCTACTACTACTACTATTATGACTACTACTACGATTACTACTACTACTACTATGACTACTACTACGATTACTACTACTACTACTATTACTACTACTACGGCTACTCCTACTACTTTACCTGTTAATTACAACCCTTTTTCCGGAAGCCAATTAATGATTCACCTGAGCACACCTTCACCGATGGGCGGACGGTGGGGGAGGGGTGGGAGAGGGGTGGGTGTAGATGGGGTGGAGTGCGGTGTGGATAGGTGTGATGGTTTAAGGGTTGATGTGAATAGGGTGGAGTGCGGTGTGGATGGGTGTGATGGTTTAAGGGTGGATGTGGATGGGGTGGAGTGTGGCATGGATTGGTGTGGTGTGGTTACGTGGACGGGCAGCGTGGAAAGAGGTAACGCAATTTTTTCCGTTACTGAACACATGGTAAATTCCCCCCCCCCCTCTCTCTCTCTCTCTCTCTCTCTCTCTCTCTCACACACACACACACACACACACACACACACACACACACGCAAACCACCTGTAACCACATACTACCGCAGTCGACAAATTCCTATATGTACCTATGTTACCTTTTTATAACCTTCGGACAGAATTATCTTAAGATTAAGAGGCTTCGTAACGCCTTTTACATTGCGATTTATTCTGAGACTTGTTTAATGGTCCTGGTTTCTTCTCCCACCAGCTGACGATTTGTTAAGATGGGCGCGACAACGACGACGACGATGATGATGATGATGATGATGATGATGATGATAATTACATATGATTAGACAGGAAAGCAAACAGCAACAGACCTTATGGTTCTTTCGAGGCAGCTTGTTACAGAGAAATCTATGACTACAAGATCTATTCTACATGCTGAAGGAGAAGAATAGTAAAGCAAGAAGGCTCCCCCCACCACCAAACCCTCCAGGAAAAAGTGAGAAAAACCACCATGCAGCATGGAAAAACTGACATGGAAATTTCATAGGAAAAACTGGAAAGGAAAAGTCACATTCTGTAATACTTTGTCTATAAGCTACTCGATTGAGTAACGTGAAAGAGAAAGTAATCAAATAAACTAATAATTACGTCATGACATTAAAAACCGGTACATTGAGTTTATGGGAAGTCTGTGGACATAACGTGGAAACTACACACTGCACAGTGTGGATGTTTAGGGGTGGTGCAGCAGCCTTGCCGGCGATTTTGAGGTAGGCAGCAGTCAATCAGGCCCTAGCTCCGTTCACTCCACTGAGACAAGGAACTCTCCCCTGTGGGACACGTACACAAGTTTCCTCTTGAAGCAGTGACATCTGGTACATTAAAAAAAATCCCAATGGTGGTCACTTGACTAACAGGGACCCTCAGTGATCCACAGCCCATCATTGGTCGAAAGTGAGAGTAGTGACCATTAACTCACGGTTATCTGTGCAGATCTTAATCTGTTCTTATAATGCTTTCTTTGCATTGGGGAGATTTAAAAACATATACGATGGGTGTCTTAGATAAAAGGGGGCTGCACAGCACATAGTGTGGATGTACAATGCACAGAGTGGATCTTTAGCAGTGGTGCAGCAGCCTTGCCTGGTGCTTTTTTGGTAGGCAGCAGTCAATCAGGCCCTAGCTCCGTTCACTCCACTGAGACAAGGAACGCTCCCATTTGGGACAAGTACACAAGTTTCATCCTGAAGCAGTGACCCATGATACATTTAAAAAATCCTGATGGTGGTCACTTGACTAACAGGGACCCTCAGTGATCCACAGCCCATCACAGGTCGAAAGTAAGAGCAGTGACCGTTAACTCAGGGCTATCTGTGCAGATCCTAATCTGTGCTTACTGCATATTACCTCATTTGCACTGAGTAAACTGAAAAATGTATAATGACGTGACGTGATGCTACGTTAAGTTTACAGGGTGTCTTGTAGACACGAGGAGACTGCACAATGTGGATGTTTAGGGGTGGTGCAGCAGCCTTGCCTGGCGCTTTTAAGGTAGGCAGCAGTCAATCAGTCCCTAGCTTCGTTCACTCCACTGAGACAAGGAACTCTCCCATGTGGAACAAGTACACAAGTTTCATCCTGAAGCAGTGACCCCTGATACATTAAAAAAATCCTGATGGTGGTCACTTAACTAACAGGGACCCTCAGTGATCCACAGCCCATCACAGGTCAAAAGTAAGAGTAGTGACCGTTAACTCAGGGTTATCTGTGCAGATCCTAATCTGTTCTTATATTACTTTATTTGCGTTGAAGAAATTGAAAAATGTATAATGACGTGACGCAACACTGTGTACGGGTACGTTGTTTACAGGGTGTCTTGTAGACAAAAGGGGAATGAACTTACTCGCAGCTATAAAAGCAAGTTATTCGGACAGAAAAAGAGTCAGCTGAGGATTCTCGTGCAAATACTTGTCTATTTTGTTTTTGAATGTCTCAATTGAGATACTATTCACGGTATCTGAGGGTAATCTGTTCCAGATATTTACAACTCTATTAAAGGAAAGTATTTTGCTTCATGGGATTGGAAACGCTTTCCCATAATTTTCCAGCCATTACTTCTCGTTTGACTCGACTGGTCTATATCAAAATATTTATTCATGTCTAAGTTGTCATATCCCTTCATGATTTTGAAAACTTCAGTAAGGTCTCCTCTTAACCTGCACTTAGTTATGCTAAATAATTTAAGTTCCTCAAGGCGTTCCTTATATGGTTTGTTTCTAAGTCGTGGTATCATTTTTGTGATTCTTCGCTGATGAAGGGAGTGAAGGGGCAAGTGAACTTCAGGGGCGATTGTCCTATAACACCCATTATCAAGGACTTCGACTGGGAGAGGGTGAGTGATCATGATGATGATGATGATGGCAGTGCCTACCTACGTCTTGGCTTTCTTCAGTACTTACCTACCAACGTCTTCTTCAGTACCTGGGGAGATTGTTCAAGCAGGAGAGGTATTTCGTTGGGTTCCAAGAGGTGGGACGGTGATGGAGTTACACTTACATCAAGGACTACAAGACGGGCAACATATCTTCCTGGGACGATTTTTGGGACATTTTGTAAGTAGGTGTGTGTAAGTAGGTAAGTGTGTGTGTGTGTGTGTGTGTGTGTGTGTGTGTGTGTGTGTGTGTGTGTGTGTGTGTGTATGTGTGTGTGTGTGTGTGTGTGAACAAAAACAAAGATATTAATTCCTCCCAAATAATATATGAACCAAACTTTCTGATTTTTATTCATGTGTGTGTTTGTGTGTGTGTGTGTGTGTGTGTGTGTGTGTGTGTGTGTGTGTGTGTGTGTGTCTGTCTGTCTGTCTGTCTGTCTGTCTGTGTGTGTGTGTGTGTGTGTGTGTGTGTGTGTGTGTGTGTGTGTTTGCGTGTGTGTGCGTGTACAGCAAAAAGATAACTCCAAGCCCTCATCCTCCCAGCCTGAACCGCCCAACAGTCATTACCGGAGACGTGACTGCAAAGAGAACCATTCTCTGCCCCCAGTTTCCTGACTTACACTCTGCCCAGAGTGCCTGTCTTTGAAGACCACTATCAAGTATTAGCCACCGATTACGACTCGTGGACACTCGAGTATGCCTGTGTCCCCAAACCCATCGGACATACTAGTGAGTCTATTCGTTATTCTTGCTTTATTGTTTATTTTTTATAGTTATTGGCATGGGTGCTATTCAATTACTTGGACTAATATTCACTTCACTCCGTCTTGAATGCTGAGTTGCTGCAATGGAGTTATACTAAAAGGCTATGCTTGACACGAAGAAGTGCTATATGATGTTGAGTCATAGCATTGTCGTCTTCCGTCACCGAGCTGCATGAAATAAGCTGAAGGACGAAAATCTAGGCCAAGTTAGAGTGAAACGCGTATAGTGAGTTGGGTATAGTAAGCTATGGGAGGGAAGAGAAGGGGAAATAGGGAGAGGATATGAGAGGGGAAGGAATGGGAAGAGAAGGGTAAGGGAAGGGAGGAAAGAAGAAGAAATGGCAGGGAAGGGTAGGGTAATGGTTGAAGGGATGTGTGTGTGTGTCATAAAAAACTTTGTAGTTACTTGTAGTGGAGTTATATATATTAGACTTGTGGACGAGCGGTTGTTATACTTGAGTACCTTTGTAAGTAGATAATCTTCTTTCCCATTTGTCATTCAATGACAAGGAAAGGTAAAGAATAGTATGCGACTATTTTTATTTGTCTTGGAAATATTAACAAGTCTCTTACACAGAGCGAAGTATAAAGTAGAGTCCCGCCTGCTACCTCCTGTCTCGCTCTCTCTCTCTCTCTCTCTCTCTCTCTCTCTCTCTCTCTCTCTCTCTCTCTCTCTCTCTCTTGCCCATGTTGCTAAGCCCTTCTCCCCACTACCTGCCTGTTCTATGGCTAGCCTCCATCTGAGCTCTCTTTCCTAAATTCTGGTGTAGCAGGAGTCGTGTCACGTGTGTTCCCTGTGGTTGGAAAGTTCTAGAAGCCTGTGTGTGAGTATGTGTGTATGTGTGTGTATGGTCACTAGGCGCTGTCGTGTGCCTATAAAGCATTCCTTGAGTTAAGAGTGTGTAAGCATGTTTAGCATTGCTCGATTCTTGCAGACACAGTACCTTCTCATCATCCGACTTCCTGCTTCTATCTCTCTATCTATCTATTTATCTATCTATCTATTATGATTTGTGATTATAATATGGAGTCCTAACATATGCTCGGTCACGCGAAAATGGAGTACCATCGACAGTTAATAGTCATAATATATTAATACATATTATATATACATTATAATAAACTTATAAGCTAATTAAGTGAAATACATAATATTGTAATAGTAACTTAATTGTATGAATATTGTATACATATAATATTCATAGTAAATAGCAATTGTCCAGTAACATTACATTTTAAACAAGTTGTATACATTTTGTGAGATGTGTATGTATAAGAGACATACGCATATAACTGTGCAATGGTAATACTGCTAGGTTATACATTACATATTGAGTTATCACTTTAGTAATGTCTAATATTTCACCTAACTCGTATGATGATACTGGTAATACAGAATTGTGCTATAGTTGTATGACTTATAATATTGTACTAACATTGTGGTAATACATAATTGTAACAGTTTATGAACTGTTACAAAATATTGTGGTAATGCATAATTGTGTTGGCCTTATAACTGTAGTTACATTTTGTTAATGCAACTGTTACATAAGTGTCTTGGCCTTATAAATGTAGTTAAAGTTACATAAAAGTTACATCTTGTTAATGCAACTGTTAATTGGCAAAGTGTAACATAATGCAATCGTTTGTCGTTACATAATTGTTACATATCGTTTGTAGTTACATAATTGTAGTTAAAGTTACATAAAAGTTACATCTTGTTAATGCAACTGTTACATAAATGGTACATATTGTTTGTAGTTACATAATTGTAACAAGTGTAACATAATGCAATCGTTTGTCGTTACATAATTGTTACATATCGTTTGTAGTTACATAATTGTAATAAGTGTAACATAATGCAATCGTTTGTCGTTACATAATTATAATAATTGCGGTCCTGACATGTGAATCCGGTCATGCTGCGGTCGATGATAGTGATGATGTGCTATGCCACTTGCTTGTGGAGACAACAATTTGCTTTTTTGTTTGTAGTTTATGTGGTATTTTGGCATATGTAGTAACACTTACACTTATTTTCATTTGTTTGTTATGTGATCTTACTCTATTTCTCTCGTTTTTCTTTCTTACTTTTTTTTTTTATGTATTGATTTTCTATAGTTTGTTTTTCTTCGCTTGTGTACGCTTTTTCTATGTTGTTCATGGTTGCATAATTACTGGCTAATTTCCTTGGGATACTTTTTTAAAGTTTAGTTTATATTGCACAGATATTATTGAAAATGATATTATATAGTCCCATGTTTTGTTATTTTATATAAAAAAAATATATATATATACACTATATACAGTATTAACTATATACACTGACTTGTTCACTTGTACCTATCGTGGGTAATATGTGTGTCAGCACTGTGTGGAAATCATTGTCTTCACGATTGTGTTGAAGATGTTCATTCTTGATAACGTCAATTGTGTTGGCCATTTTTTTTTTTTTTTCTGGTTTACCTTGTAACTTAATTTATATGTTTCCACTAGGTAGCTTTAATTAATAAATGTTTAATACAGTTCTTTTAATCGCTCACTGAGTAACTGTGATGGTATATTTTCTTTATCACTTTGTAGATGTAATAATGTATAGCTGTATGTATGAAACACGTATTTTATGTAGGTATAAATGGTAACACTCATTGGTAGTAAATAAATGTTAAATAAATGAATGAATATATACAGTGTAAAATATTTATTGTTGGTGATTATTTAGTGTTTGAGTTATGCAGATAACTGAAGTAAGTATGTGTATTTAAGCTGTAACTATACAGCACGTTTTATATGTTTGTGCAGAAGCTTATTGTCTATCACTGTGTATTGTATAAATGAAGTAACTATGTAACTCACTAATTTTTACCGTGGTGGGAATTGTGTGAGTGGTGGTGCAGGTGGTGAGTTGACTGACGTGGCGTCTTTTCAGCAAGCACGCATGATGACGTCGACTTCCCACACTGGTAGCTGTGGTGAGTGAATGAGTAGCGATGAGTAACTTGAGTGAAGACGAGTGAGTAAGATGAGTTGTGAATATGGACTTGGTATTTGCTTCGTCGTCTTGACCTCTTGACTCCTGCGTCAGCAGTGGGGGTTGGGTGGATGTAGCAGAGAGAGGAGGGTGAGGTCTGGTGGTTATGAGGTATGAGTCGTGTCTCACTCTTCGTTTGTTTGTTTTGTTATTCTTTGTCGATGTCTTCTCGGTCCTTTTCTCTTGTGATTTACTCGTTGTAGGATGAAGACTGCCCCTACTTGTAGGTGCGTGTAGAAGATTATACAGACGACTCGTAGAGTTGTTACTTGTAGTTGATTGTAGATGGTTGTAGTTCGCTGGTTCGCCGTAGAAGTTGCAAGATTGTTTGTATCAGTACTTTGTTAAACTACTTGCAAGGCGTCCTGTGACCTCTTCACCCCTACATCAGCGTGATGATCGGGGAGATGGAGGGGGGGTTGGAGAGAACTGTCAGGAGCTGGTTGTGAGAGGTATTTTTTTGTTTTCAATCTTGATATTTTGTAGGAATTCAATGTTGATTCGTAGACGAGGTTTGTATACGTTCACTGCCACCAAATGTCATAAAAAGACTTTGTAGTTACTTGTAGTGGAGTTTTATATATATTAGACTTGTGGACGAGCGGTTGTTATACTTGAGTAGCTTTGTAAATAGATAATCTTCTTTCCCATTTGTCATTCAATGACAAGGAAAGGTAAAGAATAGTATGGGACTATTTTTATTTGTCTTGAAATATTAACAAGTCTCTCACACAGAGCGAAGTATAAAGTAGAGTCCCGCCTGCTACCTCCTGTCTCTCTCTCTCTCTCTCTCTCTCTCTCTCTCTCTCTCTCTCTCTCTCTCTCTCTCTCTCTCTCTCTCTCTCTCTCTCTCTCTCTCTTGCCCATGTTGCTAAGCCCTTCTCCCCACTACCTGCCTGTTCTATGGCTAGCCTCCATCTGAGCTCTCTTTCCTAAATTCTGGTGTAGCAGGAATCGTGTCACGTGTGTTCCCTGTGGTTGGAAAGTTCTAGAAGCCTGTGTGTGAGTATGTGTGTATGTGTGTATGTGTGTGTATGGTCACTAGGCTCTGTCGTGTGCCTATAAAGCATTCCTTGAGTTAAGAGTGTGTAAGCATGTTTAGCATTGCTCGATTCTTGCAGACACAGTACCTTCTCATCATCCGACTTCCTGCTTCTATCTCTCTCTCTATCTATCTATTTATCTATCTATCTATTATGATTTGTAATTATAATATGGAGTCCTAACATGTGTAAGGGAAGGATAGGGAAGGAGAAGATTGGATAGGGTAGGATAGGGTAGGGGATGGAAAGCTAGGGTTGAGTAGGTCAGTGTAAGGCAGGATAGGGGTAGGCTAGGGTAGGTAGGCTAAGGTAGACTAGGGTAGGAGAGAGCAGAGAAGGGTTGTTAGGGCAGGAGAGAGGTAAGACCCAAACTTAACTAAATCAAACTCAGTCTAACCAAACCAACCAATACCAACCCAGTCTGACCTAACCTAACCTCATCTCAACAGGAATAGTTTCGATTATGACCAGGAGCCCCCCCCCCTACCACGTCATCGGGGAGGCGAAAACCACCCTTATCTCCTTGGGCATAGATGTCAAATTCCTGAAGAAACAGGATACGTCTTGTTATAAGCATTACTGAGTATGTGTGTGTGTGTGTGTGTGTGTGTGTGTGTGTGTGTGTGTGTGTGTGTGTGTGTGTGTGTGTGTGTGTGCGTGTGTGTGTGTGTGTGCCCAGACAGGAGTTTTTGCCGTCCATCCTCTTTTGTTGATCTTGTCCTTCAATAAATCCACTTTACTGCTTTTACTTCACCTGTGTTTATCTCACCTGTGTAATTAGTGAGGCAATTAAAGGTTCTCCACACCTGAGCTACGATAGATAAATTTAGAGCTGATAGATGTGTTTGTTTGTTTGTTTGTTTGGCTGAGTTATGCTGATTGTCGTTGCTTCTTTAGGGTTTTGTTGTTGCTTTTGTTTTTGTTGTTTGTTTATTTGTGTGGCACTGCTTAAGATTAGATTTAGAATTGGACTGGCATACATACATGCACATACACGCACATACACACATGCACATTCACACACACACATATGCACATATACACACATGCACTTTCACACATACAGACATGCAAATACACTCAAATACACATATGCACATACACACACACATGCACATACACACATACAAACATGCACATACACATACATAAAAATAAACGCACATACATCCACAGTAGTACACATACAGTACATACACAAAAACACACATACACGTTTATATTGACATAGATATTCACTCATACACACAGACACAGCGTGCTTACATACATACACGTACATATGCACATACACATGAAAGCATAGCACTGCACATAAACAAATGCACACACATAGGCTACAGAGACACATACATACACACACATATAATACATTCGTACAGACACATGCACATAAATACGTGTAAACACATATATGCACATACATACTGTATACATGCACAACATACACATACATACATATACACCTACGTAGGTACACATACATACGTACATACATATACACCTACGTAGGTACACATACATACGTACATACACATACATACATACATACATACATATATACATACATACATTCACAAAAATTATTGAAGACGGATTCGAAAGTAGAGAAAACTTGTTCTTTATGAGAAACTAAGATAAATTTTGAAAAGTAAATGTCTACTCCTATTTATTTTTATTTATTTATTTTTTTATTGGATTGTTATTTTTCATCTTTTTACGTATATTATTTTCTTGATCCTACTTCACCTCATCCTTAGGCGAAAAACATGATGATGATGATGAGGAGGAGGAGGAGCAGGAGGAGGAGGAGCAGGAGGAGGAGGAGGAGGAAGAAAAGAATGATGATAATGATGATGGTGATGATAGTGATGATGATGATGATGATGATGATAATGATGATGGTGATGATGAAAATGATGATGATAATGATATGCCTTTGGGTCAACTCGGAGGGAGAGTGGTAGACAGAACGAATCGTACCTCATGCTGGAGAAGTGTGAGTGGAGAAGTGTGAGTCAGCGGGAAGAGTTATGTATGTGGCAAGCGTAGCAGTAGCAGTACTGTAGTAGTAGTAGCAGTAGCAGTGGTAGTAGTGATGGTGGTATATGTAGTAGTGGTGGTGGTGATGGTGATGACGGTGATGGTGGTAGTATGGTCTGACAAATCTAAACTGGAGGCTAGGGTGTGGCGCGACCCTCTGTACAGTGGTGCTATGTTTCCCAAACCCGCGATGTGAAACGGCTGTTATATATGTAAAAGGCAGCACAAATAAGATAAACACATACGAGTACAATGTTAACGTGTGTATTATAATATATGAAAGAACAGTAAACTTATTATGCATAAAATATTTATACGGCAATACAGAAACGTGGCATTAATATTTTCCAGTGTTGCTAAAAAAAAATGTAGTCACTTTTATTGGCTTGTACCGTATTTCTAGGGTGGGTAGTAATGTCACAATTATGATTATATGATAATGTGCAGGAATATAAGTAAAAATATGCCAATTTCTTAGTGAAAAAAATAATATATTAAAGCCTCCTGAGCTGCAACACTCACACTGACCCAGTCTAACCAAGGCCTTCTAAAAATAGAAGGCCTCTCCAATCATCTCATGACGTAAGCCGTGTAGGTCAGGGGCAAGATGGGTGGTCAGGTAGCGGTCAAAGTTCTGCCACACTAACGCTGTTTTTTCTTGTGTGTGTGTGTGTGTGTGTGTGTGTGTGTGTGTGTGTGTGTGTGTGTGTGTGTGTGTGTGTGTGTGTGTGTGTGTGTGTGTGCGTGTGTGTGTGTGTGCGTGTGTGTGTGTGTGTGTGTGTGTGTGTGTGTGTGTGTGTGTGTGTGTGTGTGTGTGTGTGTGTGTGTGTGTGTGTGTGTGTTCTTACGTAATTTTTCTTACCTAATTGTATCTTTACAGGAATGAGTCAAGCTCGTACTGTCCCGTGTCTTAAACCATATTTATCGTACATATCCTTAAATTTGTGAATTGTTTTGGCACACACTATATCATTCCGTAGTGCATTCCATTGATCAATTGCTCTGTTTGGGAAACTGAATTTCCTTACGTCTTTATCACCTCTCTTCTTATGCAGTTTTTTGCAGTGTCCTCTTGCTTGATGCTTCTCCATATGTTAAGTAATCATTTATGTCTATTTTCTCCTTTCCTGATATGCACTTATATAGCATTATCATGTCACCTCTTTTCCTTCTCTCCTGTAAAGTTGGTAGATTCAGTTTATTTAGTCATTCTTCGTAGCTTAGATCCCTTAAGCTTGGTATCCATCTTGTAGCGGCCCTTTGAACTTTTTCAATCTTGTTTGTATGCTTTTTGAGAATAGGACTCCAGACTACTGATGCATATTCCAGGGTTGGTATAATGAGTGATGTTATTATCCTTCTTAGCATGTCTTCATTTATGTATGTGAATGCTATTCTCATATTTGCAAGCAGTGTATACATGTTCCGTACCTACTCGCTGATGTGGTCAGCCGGAGATAGTCTGTTATTGATAATCACACCTAGGTCTTTCTCTCTTTCTGATGTGTATAGGGTTTTATTTCCTAACTTATAATCCCAATCAGGTCTTTTTCCACTTTTACCAAACTTGATTACATGACACTTGTCCACATTGAACTCCATTTGCCATGTACTACTCCATTCATGAAGTTTATTTAATTCTTCTTGTAGCTCCCTACAAGAGTCTGTGCTAGTAATTCTCCTTTGTATTTTTGCATCATCTGCAAACATATTCAGATAGCTCTCATTGTTACTCTGTGTGTGTGTGTGTGTGTGTGTGTGTGTGTGTGTGTGTGTGTGTGTGTGTGTGTGTGTGTGTGTGTGTGTGTGTGTGTGTGTGTGTGTGTGTGTGTGTGTGTGTTGTTTAATTGATATTATATATTAACAGACTTATTGGTACTCATAATTTTATTCATGCGAAAAATTTACAATGGTAAAAGAAGAGTTACTACAAAAGAAAAGTATGTAGTGACATCTGAAATCATATACATATATATATTGGGGCTGCTATATTGGGATGTCATATTGGTGGTATATTAGGGCTGTTATATTGGTAGTATATAGGGGTGCTATATTGCGGGTATTATACTGGGGTGTTATATTGGTGGTATATTGGGATGTCATATTGGTGGTATATTGGGATGTCATATTGGTGGTATATTGGGATGTTATATTGGTGGTATATTGGGATGTCATATTGGTGGTATATTGGGGCTGTTATATTGGTGGTATATTGGGATGTCATATTGGTGGTATATTTGGATGTTATATTGGTGGTATATTGGGGTGTTATATTGGTGGTATATTGGGGCTGTTATATTGGTGGTATATTGGGGTGTTATATTGGTGGTATATTGGGGTCTGTTATATTGGTGGTATATTGGGGTGCTATATTGCTGGTATTATATTGGTGGTATATTGGGGCTGTTATATTTGTGGTATATTGCGGTGTTATATTGGTGGTATATTGGGGTGCTATATTGCTGGTATTATATTGGTGGTATATTGGGGCTGTTATATTGGTGGTATATTGGGGTGTTATATTGCGAGTGTTATATTGGAGTGTTATATTGGGGTGTTATATTGATGATATATTGGGGGTGTTATATTAGGCCTGTTATATAAGGGGTAATCAGACTTGTCTCTAGTGTCAACAAGGTAATGCAGACTTCGTTTGAATTCGATTCACTTTCTTTATTAAGGAAAAGCTGAGGAGATATGTAGGAAAAATGAAGGTTTAGATTTTCCTCTCTTATCCAGCCCCAGCCACGTCTGTGTATATGGCTTTGGTCCTACACCCTAGCATGGCTAAAGCCTCATTTTTCTTATATTCAATACAATTACGATAATTTAAAGCTTCTCACTGTACTCTCTATACTTTTCTGATAATACTGAACAGAAAATAATGTTGTACTTACCCTGCTATTCCGATTTGGAGTGAACTGGTCGCGCTTAATGGCACGTAGCCACTTGGAGACAAGTTCTTTATCTTGCGGGAAGGAAAATACACAAACTTTTGGTCCATTTTTATAATTTCCCTTAAATCTGGGAACACAACACATGTAAGGCATTATTACCTTAATAAGACATGCAAATAATGTAAATATCAATATATAATACAATGTTTTTCCGTCCTTATTGTCATTGAACACACAGCGTGACCTCTCACTATCTTAGGTGACCCAACCTACCTAGACGGACTGGATCACTGGACGTTCACTTTGCTGGCTGGTTTAGTTGTCAGTTAGGATATTAATTTTTAAATATAATGTATTAGTATCTTGACAATGCTCTTACTCAGTTTAATGGTAAAAGATATATTATTTTATAACAATTGGAAATATGCGAAAAAACTAAGAAAATCCGTGAAGTCCGATAGGCAACACCGTGCAAATATAACCAGCTTAAAACGAAACATCCCAAGGTTTAATTTCTAATCGTGTATGTGTGAATTTTGATTGGTAATACTGATTTGAATATTTATTGGCTCTTGATTAATAATTATATCCTTTTTTGATATATTTGTATCCTGTTCTACACTGTTTATCAAATTCATTTCCTTATTAGTTTTATTTTATTTATTTATAGTTTCCTCATCACTGGCGACGTTCTGTTACTCTACTTTGCTTCTAGTTTGTTTATTATCAGTTCTATTTAACAGACTTGTCATTCTCTCTCTCTCTCTCTCTCTCTCTCTCTCTCTCTCTCTCTCTCTCTCTCTCTCTCTCTCTCTCTCTCTCTCTCTCTCTCTCTCTCTCTCTCTCTCTCATGCACAGAATTAAGTACTGTTGGTGGTAGCAGTAGCAACTAATAGTAGCAACACTGCTACTACTAGTAGTAGCAGTAGCAGGTGGTGGTGGTGATGCTTGTAATAATAGTAGTAGTACTAGCAGTAGTAGTAGTAGTGGTGGTGGTGGTGGTGGTAGTGGTAGTAGTAGTTGCTGTAGTAGTAGGCTACTGGTGGTGGTAGACGTAGTAGTTGTTGTTGTTGCTGAAGTAGTATACTGATGGTGGTGGTGGTGGTAGTAGTTGTTGCTGTTGCTGAAGTAGTAGTAGTGGTGGTGGTTTTAGTAGTAGTAGTAGTAGTAGTTGCTGTAGTAGTAGGCTACTGGTGGTGGTAGAAGTAGTAGTTGTTGTTGTTGCTGAAGTAGTATACTGATGGTGGTGGTGGTGGTAGTAGTTGTTGCTGTTGCTGAAGTAGTAGTGGTGGTTGTGGTTTTAGTAGTAGTAGTAGTAGTAGTAGTAGCAGCAGCAGCAGCAGCAGCAGTAAATGCTGTTGTTGTTCTTGTAGTATTGATGGTGGTGATGGCAGTAGTAGCAGTCGCCGAGAAAGTCAACCTGCTTTGTTTCGTACCGTGAAACCAAATAATAATAATAATAATAATAATAATAATAATGATAATAATAAATACCATTACTAGACACATACAAATAAATAAAGGGAATACTTCTGTACAAATAAAGTTCAGTACCCACAGTATTTACATTCGGGAATTTCTGTAGTATGTAAATAAGTACTTTATATTACAAATTATTTAATGTATGTGTAGTAGTTCTAGTTGTTGAAGTAGTAGTAGTGGTGGTGATGGTGGTGGTAGTAGTAGTAGTAGTAGCATTAAAAGTTGCACCGTTATTATTATTATTGTTATTATCATCATTATCATTAGTAGTAGTAGTAGTAGTAGTTGTTGTTGTTGTTGTTGTTGTTGTTGTAGTAGCAGTAGTAGTAGTTATACAGTAGTAGCAGTAACAGTAGTAGTAGTAGCAGCAGCAGTATTAGTAGTAATGATGGTGTTGGTGGTGATTGTGGTAGCAGCAGCAGCAACAACAACAGTAGTAATAGTAGTAGTAATGGGATGGTGGTGGTGTTTGTTGTGATTGTAGTTGTGATGTTGCAACAACATCAGCCACTACTATTACTACTACTAACAGTACAATGCATTTCATCATTATATACATTAATTTATTAGTCTTTTATGGTGTCCCATTCTTAATCGTTCAGAAATATTTAATATTTTCATTCTACCATAATATTCACTACTTTTGATATTTTTATAGTTTTAAGGATTTTCTTTTATTCATTATTCTTCTCTCTCTCTCTCTCTCTCTCTCTCTCTCTCTCTCTCTCTCTCTCTCTCTCTCTCTCTCTATTTCTAAACATCCATGAAAGACGAGGTACCATTTACTTTTAAGTCATGCCATGTATATTATCAAAAACTATGAGCGATGTTATACCCGGCATAACATGCCTCTTATCTCTAATTAAATTACGAAAAAAAAAAATGATTAGGTGACGACGACGACGACGACGACGACGACGACTACTACTACTACTACTACTACTACTACTTACTACTGTTACTGTACTACTACTACTACTACTACTACTACTACTTACTACTGTTACTGTACTACTACTACTACTACTACTACTACTTACTACTGTTACTGTACTACTACTACTACTACTACTACTACTACTTACTACTGTTACTGTACTACTACTACTACTACTACTACTACTACTACTACTGTTACTACTACTACTACTACTACTTACTACTATTACTACTACTACTACTACTACTACTACTACTACTTTGTTTTTACAGATGAACAGTAGAAAAACATTAACAAATAAAAGAATCCATACCAGATTACAGGTGTCCTCCATTCATAAATATTTGTAACAGTTGGCCTTGCACAGAGAGGGAAGTAGAGGAGAAGGACGGTGAGAGAACTTCCAGTACAGGTAAGTATAAACGGAACAAGAAAGGTAAGAAAAATGTTGCTGTTGTTGGAGACTCCCAGGTGAGATATCTGAACAGGGCCATGTATACGCCACTCGCTAAACATGTGTGTCTTCCAGGGGCCAGGGTGGCTAATGTGATAGAAAAAATTTCAAATATCGTAAAGGATAGTGGTGACAAACCCACTGTGTGCCTCAGTGTAGGAGGCAATGATATTAGTAGCCGTAAGAGTGAGGTTCTGTGGCAAAGGTACAAGGTGACGTTAGAAAAGGTTAGGGAGAGGGGAGGAACCCCTGTAGTGCTTGGTATTTTACCCAGGTGGCGGGTGGAAAGAGAGTGGTTGAGCAGGGCAATAGGGTTTAATTGCCGCCTTGAAAGGTATTAGACAGCTGGGACCGGTTTTATGGACGGAGTGCCTTGTATAGTTGGGATGGGACTCATCTTAGCAGGCAGGGAGTTACTGTTTTAGCTGGAATGATAGATAGGGAGTTGGAGGGATTTTTTCGAGGTTGAGAAGTAGGTGTACAGGAAGTTGCAGCAACTACACTCAGAAATCATTATTACCATGTTTGGATAGATGCATCAATACTTGCAAAATTAAGAACAAAAGTTCAACCATTAGTGTAGATACATCCACTCAGGCACCTCAAATTGGGCAGGCGATGATAGATGACAGAACAAACGATGATACAAGGGCGATAAGCGACAGTACAAAAAAATGTTATATTAGTAAAGTAAAGAGTTTCCCAGTTAGTAATAAAATAAATAACAGTAAATGCCAAGGTAAAGGCATAACTACTAGTAATAATCTGAAAGTGTACTACGCAAACAGCCGGAGTTTACGTAATAAAATGGATAAACTGAGGGCTTTAATTTGTACAGAGAAAATAGACATTGCCGTTATTAGTGAAACTTGGATGAATACGGACACACGAGAATTTTTAGCAGAATATCAGATAAAAGGCTATAATATTTTTGTGTCAAACCGTCAGGGAAGAAAGGGGGGAGGAGTAGCTATTTATGCAAAGGATTCATTAAACTGTTACAATAAAGCAGACATTAAGGTAAATAGGGACACAGAAAGTGTCTGGGTTGAAATTAGTAACAATAGGGAGAAATTAGTCTTAGGAGCAATTTACAGATCTCCTAAATTAAGTAGAGCTGATAGTAAATACCTTTGGGAGGAAATTAGGAAAGCATCAGAGTCCAGCTTAGTAATAATTGTAGGGGACCTTCATCTACCAAGGATAGATTGGAGAAATCAGACAGGGGATGCAGAGTCAGAGGAATTTCTAGAGGTAGTACAAGATTATTTTCTTTATCAGTATATCAGGGAGCCCACCAGAGGTAATAATATACTAGATTTGTTTTAGCTAATAAAGAAAATATCATTAGTGATATAGAGGTTGGTGGACACTTGGTAATAGCGATCATGAAGAAATTAAGTTCAAATTTATTTGGGATGTCTGTTCCACTGAAAATACCTCCACCGTTCCTAATTTTCGTCTAGGAGATTTCGATGGCTTAAGAGCTTATTTTCGAACGGTATTCCACAGGGAGATTAGCTATTTGAGGGAATGCCAGGTCAGTGGGGAACCCCAGGTCATATGTGTGCGGTACGAAACACGCGGAAATGTCAGTCAGGTGTCTGTGAGGGGGGAGGTGGTAGATAGGAATGTAGTCCAGGTGACGGGAATTAACTCAGCTCCAGTACCAAACAGACGTTCGACCAGTGAGAAGTATAACGAGTTAATAAATATAATACACGGAGGCCAAGATAGATATAGCCCTTCAAAGCCGTTTACAACGAATAATTCAGAACCAAGATGGTTAAACAACAGATTAAAATCTCTCATAGGCCAAAGGAAAGGAATATATAGAAAAATAAAACGTGGAGAGGAACACTTACGTAACCGATAAACGATTATAAATAGAGAAGTAAAGAGGGAGATAAGAAAAGCAAAGAGAAGTTATGAAATTAAGGTTGCAAGTGAATCAAAAGAAAAACCCAAGGGTTTTTATCAAATGTACCGAACGAAAAATAAAGATAGGATAGGACCACTCAGAACAGAGTCAGGTGTCATTACCAGTGAAGATAAAGAAATGTGCTCCATCCTAAATAATTATTTCATATCAGTATTCACCAAGGAAATTCTAGACATGGTCCCTCAAGCAGCAAATATTTACGATGAGAATACGGAAAATATTCTTAGTAAAGTAACCATTAGTAAGGAGGACGTATTGAAGGAAATTAATAAGTTAAAACCTCAAAAATCGCCAGGTCCGGACGATATATATGCAAAAATTATAAAAGAAACCAAAGAAGAATTATGTCAGCCACTTTTAACATTATTTAATGACTCTTTACGTTCAGGAGAAGTTCCCGAGGCGTGGAAGACCGCAAACGTAGTGCCCATCTTTAAAAAAGGTGATAAATCAGCTGCGTCGAATTATCCTCCGATAAGTCTAACGTCAATAGTAGGAAAAATGTTAGAGTCAATTTTGGCAAATAAGCTTAGAGAACACTTAGAAAGATTTAATCTTATAAACGAAAGTCAGCACGGATTCAGGCAAGGACGATCCTGCCTCACAAACTTGTTGTCATTCTACTCAGAGGTCTATGAGGCAGTAGATAGCGATAAAGCTTACGATGTTATTCATCTGGACTTTAGTAAAGCTTTTGATAGGGTCCCACACGAAAGGTTAGTTAGAAAGGTTCGAGCACACGGTATAGACGGCGATATCTTAAAATGGATACAGTAGAATCCTGGCTGAAAGGACGAAAGCAGAGTATTAATAAATGGAACTAAGTCGGACTGGAGATTAGTAACTAGCGGTGTACCACAGGGTTCAGTACTCAGTCCCTTATTATTTATCATATATATAAATGATCTAGACTAAGGAGTCAATAGAAGCATCAGCAAATTTGCCGACGATACAAAAATAGGGTGTATCATTAACTCGAATTACGATTCCCATAACTTACAAAAAGACCTCGATACATTGTCCAATTGGTTTAAAACTTGGCAAATGGAATTTAATTTTGAAAAATGTAAAGTACTTAACGTAGGCAAGACCATTGGAGACACTAAATACAGCTTAGATAACAGAAATTAGCAAATCGGAATGCGAGAGAGATCTAGGAGTTATGATTAGTAACGACCTTAAACCAAGGCAACAGTGTATTAATGCGAGAAATAAAGCAAATAGGGTCCTAGGATTGATTTCGAGAAGCGTGAGCAATAGATCATCTAAAGTAATACTGAAACTTTATCTAGCATTAGTAAGGCCACATTTAGACTACGCAGTACAATTTTGGTGTCCTTACTATAGAATGGATATTAATTCGTTAGAAAATGTACAGAGAAGAATGACAAAAATGATACATGACGTCCGGAACCTGTCATATGAAGACAGACTGAAAAGACTAAGTCTGCATTCGCTAGGGAGGCGTAGAGTAAGGGGAGACTTAATTGAGGTGTTTAAGTGGATGAAGGGTATAAATAAGGGAGATATCAGCGAGGTACTTAAAGTGAGCATACAGGATAGAACAAGAAATAATGGTTTCAAACTAGAAAAATTCCGTTTCAGTAAGGAAATAGGTAGAAACTGGTTTGGTAATAGAGTAGTAGACGAATGGAATAAGCTACCTAGTAAAGTAGTTGCTGCCTCTTCCATTGAGAGTTTCAAGCATAGGCTAGATAAGCATATGACTAATAAGGGGTGGATATAGAAAAAAGAAAATCTTATAACTAATACTAATTCATAATTTTTCCTTTTCAGGTTACACTGTGATAGTCTCTATTCTCCTTTCACACTTTCCTGTAAAATGTCCACGCCAGTTTTTCTATACAGCGTGGTGTTCTTTCTGACTTTTTCCTGCTGGCTTCGGCTGGAGGGTTTGGAGGGCGGGGGAGAGCCTTCTTCTTTGCTATCCTTATCTCATTCTAGTAGTTCAGTTACTCTTCTAGAAGCTGCCTAGCATGGGCCAACCGGCCTACTGCAGTTATCCTCTCTTTTTTTGTTCTTATGTTCTTATGTCCTGAAGGTTGAAGTTTTGGAGGAAACTAATCTGGGGATGAGAGTTCCAAAGAGATGCGATTCGCGAAACAAATGAATACCTGTACTGACAGGCAGAAGTTCTGCAATATGGCTGAGTGACGTTCCAGTCATGAGCGCTACCAGATGCCCGTGTAGCACGAGAGAAGGCATGGAGAGGTGGCACCATGGACGCAACTTCGTCTGAGCATTTGCCATTAAAATATCTGTAAAATAACGCAAGGGAGGCAACGTTCCTTCTTACTTGTAGGGGAGGTAGTTTATTTGTAGTAACAGAGTTAGTAATAATTCTAACAGCTTTGTTCTGAATTTTGCCTATGGTTCTTCCAATTTTCCAGATCGTTTGGGCGTTGTCCCTCACGGGACTTCCCCTACGTGCGACGTTGCCACAGTTTCTACTGGGCCAATTATCGGATTAGAGACAAGGGTTAACCCTCACTCCCAGCTCTCTCTCTCCCTCTCTCTCTCTCTCTCTCTCTCTCTCTCTCTCTCTCTCTCTCTCTCTCTCTCTCTCTCTCTCTCTCTCTCTCTCTCTCTCTCTCTCTCTCTCTCTCTCTCTCTCTCTCTCTCTCTCTCTCTCTCTCTCTCTCTCTCTCTCTCTCTCTCTCTCTCTCTCTCTCTCTCTCTCTCTCTCTCTCTCTCTCTCTCTCTGCATATAAAATCTACAGTTTATGGTGATTTATTTCTATAAAAAGTCTATATGGTTTTATGAATTATTATACTTTGGTCTGGTGACTTTTGTGAAATGCAGCCTTGACTAAAGGAAGAGCAGATTCGTCTGACTGTTACTTCACTCAAGTTGGTGGCCTTTGCTGTTCGAGCAACAGCTTTTGAGGGATGAATTATAGGTCCCCTGTTTGCCTTCTCTTCTAAAAAATACTTATTTACTTTGTAAATAAGTTCTTTTTCTCGACTGTGAAGCAGACGAGGGCGAGTAGTAGGGGTAGGAGTTTATCTTTTAATGGCGGTCAGAGAAAGTGACCTGCGGATTGACACCTGACCTACCCTCACTGACTCACCTACAAGAGCGACATTGTTGGAAAGCAGCGTTACCAAGTGTTGAGGTATTTATAAAAAGTCATTGTTATTATTAAAAACAATAGGCATTTTCTTGTCCTATATAACCACATTAGAGAATTATATATATATATATATATATATATATATATATATATATATATATATATATATATATATATATATATATATATATATATATATATATAAATAAATTTCATTTACAAGTAGTAAATAGCTGACATGAGACAGAGGTGTTCTAGTACAGATTCGGCAGAGTCACTCGAAGGGGAACTCCCGTGAGGGACAACGCCCAAACGATCTGGATAAATTGGAAGGACCATAGTTGTTTTACTGCAACCTCTCCACATCCACTCCGCAAGGGTGAGCAATATTCCAGATGAGAGCGCACATATCCTGATAATCAGCGAAGAAGCTCCGGACTCTACAATAATACGAGTCTCTTTGAGGTGGTATTAGCAAGTGATCAAAGGAGAGAGGTCCAGCTGAGGGCATTGTTAAACCAAACACTGGGAATTTCACTACTTTTAGAGATAAGAATATTGGTTGCACTGAGGGTAATATAGGAATCAGGCAATATCTGTCTATAAACTGTATACATTTGGCTTTCCTAGCATCAAATAAGTGAATGTTATTTTGTCCCCATTCCGTGATCTTAAAAAAGTCTTGATTTTTGGAGATTGCTGTACTGAGTTGTGAGTTACAGATATTAAACTTTGTGAATGGGTGCTTAAGTGTGAATGATCAGTGAAGCACTGAGTCATTTGGATTGAGTGAATGGGATTATGGGTGACAGACAAGAGATCACCAACATGAATGAGAAACAGGGTTGGAGGTGAAATAAATACGCTCATTTGACTATACCTGTTTTACTGCCAGTGATATACATATACACTGACTAGATATACACACCCAACCCAGCTGCACCAGATGTGTCTGAAACCAAGGAATCTCGCTTGAGCTTCAGCATTTCAATTTCTTGTTTTTCACGTGCTTCTCGCTCGGCACGTTCGCGTTCTTGTTGTTCTCGCTCATATTCAGGTTCTCTCTCTCATTGTTCTAACTCGAGTTGACGTTCTCTCTTGTATTCGCATTATTCTCGCTCTTGTTCTAACTCGAGTTCACATTGTTTTCACTCATGATCATGTTCCTCGCATTGTTTTCGCTCGTGTTCACGGTTTCTTTCGCGTTCTTCACGAGCATCTTTCTCAGGTTGTTGTTCGTAATTAAACCGTGAGAGGACGTAGCTTTGGATTTTTTCTGGGTCAGTAAGGCCCATATCTTTAGCTTCCTGTTCACAGACGTTGGCAGCCATTATGCTAACTCAGTCTAAGTAAACTAGAGACTCAGTACTGACCGCAGTTTTGCAGAGAAAGATGCCAATAATCGAGAATAAAGAATATAGGCACAGGTTAGTGGTGACCAGTTTTATCTAATTAAACTAGTAAAGAAAGAAAATTAAACAAACAACTGACTGTGAAAACTATTGCGTAAATCATTAGAACTGAATCAAAAATCACCAGTAAGATAGTGCCTATAGACTTTAATGATAAATACCTAAGTATGAGTGAGTGAGTATTATCTCGTGAATAGCTTTAGAGCAAGGAGTTAATATCCTGGAATGAGGTCGACAAATGTCACGGGGTTTTTAAATATATGTAATATTAAAGAATAATAATCAATAATACTTAAGAGCAGGGACAAGAATTGACTTGTGAAAATCAAGCAATGATTACTTTATGCCAGCTTACTTCGCCGATTCTCTAAGGACGAGAATTTATAAACTTTCTCAACAGTACACAGCAGAGACTAATTATTCACACGTGCTGTTAGTACTGTTGGCCTCTGGAGAAAGTGACTCCACCCCTGACAATCAATAACTAATGCTATTAATGATAAACAGGTTCTTGCTGGTGCAATTAGCTCCTGGTTCCACAACGGATTTTAAGCTTAATACAAAAGGACTGCCCTAAATACCAGTTGTGAATAATGCAAAGTGTTTATGCAAACTAGGAGCTATAACTAAAATAAGCTCAATGGAGAAATCAAACACGAATTTACATTACATTAAGCTCAAGAAAAAGAACTGTAAATTTATCGATTACAATGAGATAAATTTACATTACATAAGTCTCAAAATGACTTCAAAGTAAGGAGAACACACTCACTTGCTCACTCAAAAGCTAAACTCTTAAACCTAGGGAAAATGAAAAGAAATACTGGTCAGAGAGTGGGCTAAGCGGGAACTGGGCGTCGTTGCTGAGGAAGGACGCTGCCACGCTGAACCTCTCGCCAAATCACGTTAGGTGGGAATTCAGGAACTCACTGGACAATGGCAGCAGCGAGACTGGGCATCGTTGCTGAGGAGGGACACTGCCACACACACTGCACGTCACTGACCCCAATCGAACCTACTTCCACGATGCTCAAATCCTGACTGAGTTCAAATTGTGAGGCGAGGGCTGAAGCCAGCCGCTAACTGGTAATGGCTAGAAGTGAGCAAAACACGCCCATTATAAATCACTCAGGCAGAGGTGCTAATGTTGCGCACAAAGACGATCACTTATGAAATAGTGAAAAAATTTCCTGAAAAACACTCCCGATCGGGTGAATACGTGGCGGTTGACTGAGTGATACATACTGGGATTCCACTAGAATTCGCGTTTTCAAACCAAAGTTTAATGTCACGAGTTTATTTAAATATATGATCACACCAACTCGTGACAGATGTTCTCACCTCTTAATCCAGATAGAATAAAAACGAAACAAAGATAATATGTATAATAAGTGTGGTCTGCATAGTTCTTGTGATCCCCCATGGCTCAATGCAAGGGAATGAAGCCGTCTCGTCATACAGGTAGATCCTCTGCTGCTCTCTAATTCTTGTGGTGGGTACAAATGCATAATTCTGGTGCTGCCTGACACAGGAGTATGGCCACGGGGAGTGTCCAGCACAATTGTAGCTTGACAGTGACATGATGAGTAGTAGCCTTGTGTCAAGGGATGTAGGCAGCAACTTATACAATTACCTTGCATACCGTAGTTACAAAATTTGTAAATCAAGGATTCTGTACTTATATGGACAATGAAATCAGTCCTGGCATCAGCATCCTGGGTTTGTAATCACCCAGCTCAGGAGGGGGCCACTCAAGCTAAGAAACAATATCTTGGGCATCAAACCACTCAGCCCAGGGGGCAACACGGCGACTGTGCCAACTACTGGCAAAGATGGCTCCCTGGAGGACTCAGCAGATATCGAGAAAAATCTGAGAGGGCTGGTGGTTGGTTCAGCAGGAGCCTGTGTTTCAGGGGGCGAGGCTGTGCTTAGTGAGAGGCTCAGGCTGCTGCTTTCTCGTGTAAAGTCTCCTAGATAAGAGCGAGGGGAATATATGGAGCGGCACAGCCAAGTGACTTTAAGTGAGGTAGAGTCTGCCCGAGCACAGTACACAAAAGACTGGTTCGACAGGGCATCTAGGTGATAAAGCTATATCTTACTTCTGCATAGTCACAAAAGCCTGGTGTATTAGTGACGGCAGAACTTTCTACTGACACATTGATACAGGCTAGAGCTTACCTCTGCAGAGTCAGAAAGGCTTGATGTATTACTTAAGGCAGAGCTCTCTGGTGACACAAGAAGAGACAGAATCCTAGATCACGTGTACTTCCAGGACATCCACTGACTTTCATTTATGGAGCTTGTACGAGGAGAAGCAAGTGTTTAATACACAAGAAAAAGCCATGAAAAAATGCTCTAGGACGCCTCCTAAGCCACTCGGAATACGATTGTTAATGTTAAGAGTAGCGAACTACAGGTATACTCTAATCCTATTGTGAGCACTGTGTAGGTAGGCTAGAGCAAAAGTTTATCAGTACACACTTTCTGCAAAACAATCTAACACTATGCATGATGGCTTCTACAAAATGCACCATGACTACCCAACATTGACAATTTGATTTTCATGACATTGCCATATGCATCGTGCTTCAAACATTTTCCTCTCAGTATTGTTCTCACGTGCACATCCAATAACAGCTTAATTGGATGGGACGGCACGAGCTGCATTGATCATTTGAGGTATTTTCAGACTTCCCTGCCTGATATAGTTTGAGACGCTTTTTAAAATCGTATATACAGCTCACACAATGCTAGTTGATTGATTTCTTAAATATAGCGGAAAGACAATTAGAAACTTAAATAGGATACGAAAACAGAAAAAAAAAAAATACAAAGAAAGTGGACAGTCCTTTGACAATATTGGAATTCTTGAAAAATACTGAGAATTGTATGTTCTTGTGTACTTCTGGCAACAGCTAAATATGCTGCTCTGATACTACCAATACTGAGATGTACTGTACTGTTCTGATACTACTCTTTAGCCAGTTTCTACAGTGTTCTCTCTCTCTCTCTCTCTCTCTCTCTCTCTCTCTCTCTCTCTCTCTCTCTCTCTCTCTCTCTCTCTCTCTCTCTCTCTCTCTCTCTCTCTCTCTCTCTCTCTCTCTCTCTCTCTCTCTCTCTCTCTCTCTCTCTCATACCCATAGTGCCGTCTCCTCGTCTGATGTGAAGCCAGGAGTCTGGGAGTCTCAAACGCCCTGTCACAAACGTTGCAAGTCAGCGCTTCGTCTGAGGGGTGGATAGTGGTTAGTGACATTAGATGTGGATATTACCCCCCTCCTCATACGCACATAATCACATACTACCATACCACACCTCATAGCATCATATTCTCTCTCTCTCTCTCTCTCTCTCTCTCTCTCTCTCTCTCTCTCTCTCTCTCTCTCTCTCTCTCTCTCTCTCTCTCTCTCTCTCTCTCTCTCTCTCTCTCTCTCTCTCTCTCTCTCTCTCTCTCTCTCTCTCTCTCTCTCTCTCTCTCTCGTTAGCTCAATACAGCAACAATCAGCTTAACTGCCTAACAATAGAGCTACATTACTGAAGCTCTCATACATGCTTCAGTATTAATCCCGTGAACTCCATCGCGTATTGTTAACATCATCATCACCATCATCTAATCCTTACACATCATCGTCATCAACATCATCATCATCATCATCATCATCTAATCCTTACACATCATCATCACCATTATCATCATCACCTAATCCCTACTCACCATCATCATCATCACTATCATCGTCATCTGATCTCTACATATTATCGTCATCATCATTATTTTCATTATCATCACCATCGTTATCATCATCGTTATCACCGATCCCTACTCATCATTATCATCATCATCATCATAATATCCCCAGTCACCATCATCATAATCACCATCATATCCCCACCTTTCATCATCATCATCATCATCATCACCATCATATTCCCACCTATCATCATCATCATCATCATCATCATCATAGTCATCGCTTATCTCACCATCATCATCATCATCATCATCATATCACAATCATCACTGTCACCATCACCATATCCAAAATCACCATCATCAGTCATCACTCACTATCATCACTCTCGTCATCATCATCACCCACCATCATCACTATCATCACTCACCATCAACACCATCATCATTTACGATCATCACTCACCATCATCACCATCATTATCACCATCATCACCATTATCACTCACCATCATCATTATCATCATCACCATCATCACCACCATCATCACCATCATCAGTTACCATCATCACTCACCACCATCACTATCATCACTCACCATCATCGCCATCACCACTCACCATCATCACTATCATCATCATCGTCATACTCCTCGTTCTCCGTGTCATCATCACCATCATCACTCACCATCATCACTATCATCATCATCGTCATACTCCTCGTCCTCCGTGTCATCATCACCATCATCACCATCATCACTCACCATCATCACTATCATCACTATCATCATCACACTCGTCCTCCGTGTCGCTCATACGGTGATCCACATCGGACTCTAAAAAGGACTCTAAGAAGGATCCCTCATCCATCCGGCCGTCGGTGGTGGTGGATGGTGTGGTGGCGGTGGAGGAGCCCTGTGGTGTGGTGGAGTGTGGTGGTGGTGGTGGTGGTGGTGGAGGGTCGTTGTGGTGGTGGTCGTTGCCGTTAGGGTCGTCATCTGAGCCCCTGAGACGATCATAGCCTTTCTTGGTGGAACGACTTGGGTCTGTAATGGAAAAGATGAGAAATAATATCCATCTCTATTTCCAACCTACCCATCTACCTACCCACCTGCCTACATGCCTGTCCTTTATATATATATCTGTCGACCTCCACACATGTATTCTACCAAATTAATTATCTATATATGTATGTATGAATATATGTATGAATGTATCTATCTTTTTCTGTCTATCTATATAGCAGTATTATTTTTGTACCTAACAGGTATAAAACAAGAAGCGGTGTCAAAGACAGCAAACCCGTCCCCGGTTGTCATTTTAGTGCTGACGTATAAACACAACAGGATATCTAACAAAGGATGTCACGTATCAAATATGGAGTAAATCGACTGAAAATTGACGATTTTATGCCCATTTGTAATTTTAGACTCATCCCACCTGACACTGACCCCCTACCACTAACTGGTGGGTGACCCCCCCTGATGTAATGAGGCATGTTATAGGATGCAGATTTCAAAGATGCACCATTAGGTTTTGGTTTCATGTCGATATGACGAATATGAAAAGAGTTATGGCAAAAAGCGATTTTTACCCGTCCCCGTATTTATTTACATTTATGGGGCCACAGCCTGGGCTTTGGCCCAGTGTGGCCCAAAATTTAATTAGCTGATCGGAAGATCATAGCCCATCATCCCTGTAATTTTAGTCAAGATCGCACCAGTAGTTTTCGTGTAAAGTTGTTTACAGACAGACAAACAGACACAAACAAACAGTCATACCGAGTGAAAACAATACCCGTCCCCGACCCCCGGAAATCTATAGTTACGTAATCTTTTAGGTAAACGATGCAGGAATCATATTTTTAAAGCCCATCCACTCACTCCACTATACTGTTTTTACTTTACCTTGGCCTAAAATTTCCATCTCTTTATCCTGAATGCTGAGCTGTATTAGCAGATTAACACTTGATTACCGGTACGTCAGTCACGAAGAAGTGCTACGGAATGGACGTAACGCTGCAGCAATAACATTTTCCTCTATCAACGCTGGGTAATATAATAATAATAATAATAATAATAATAATAACAATAATAATAATAATATTAATAATAATAATAATAATAATAATAATAACAATAATAATAATAATATTAATAATAATAATAATAATAATAATAATAACAATAATAATAATAATAATAATAATAAGGGACGCCTTCATGTAGTAGCCCAGATATTGGCCTGTATGCTCGTCGGTTACAGCAGCTCCCTAACACTTCTTCCGAAGCGATTTATTATGCTACTTACTCCTTACTGTCCTCTTCCGGGTCATATCAATCGTGTCCGGAAATAAATCACTAAGGAAGAGGTGCTAGGGAGCTTCTTTAACCCACGAGAATACGAAATATTAACTTAGTATTTTCCACTGACTAGCTATACAAACATCCCTCAGCTCCCTGCCTATCCCCTTATCCCCCTAGAGGAAAATAATGAACTGAAGGAGAGGCGCTACTTCAGCCTGCAGTCCACGGAGTTCACATTCAGATCAACCTTGGACAACAATGACTACCTGCATTCACACACAGTCAAAATTCCATGTCTTTATCTTGAAAAATGTGGCGATAATGGAAGTTGTGTGTGTGTGTGTGTGTGTGTGTGTGTGTGTGTGTGTGTGTGTGTGTGTGTGTGTGTGTGTGTGTGTGTGTGTGTGTGTGTGTGTGTGTGTGTGTGTGTGTGTGTTAGAGTGAGAATCATTTCCTAAGAATCCCTCATATATTTCTTATCTACCACATCATGTCTATCTATCTATCTGTCTATCTATCCATCTTCCATTTTCATCCTTTCACACAAAACTAATCTTCCTTCTTTTCTTCAAATCCTCTCCCTCCCTCCCTCCCTCCCTCCCTGCCTCTCTCTCCATTCTCTCCCTCTCCATCTCTCAAGGGACACCATAGAATATCTACCTCTCTCCCTATTTCTTCTCCCAGGCTTCTCTCTCCTTCCCTCCTTCCCTCCCTCCTATCCCTTCCTCTTCCCTCCCTCCTATCCCTTCCTTTTGCCTCTCTTCCTCTCTCCCTTCCTCTTCCCTCCCTCTCCATAATTTCTTTCTTTCCTTTTCCATTCATTCACTCTCTTTCTGCCTTCTTTCCTTACTTCCCTTATTCCTTCCGTTTTACTTGCCTTCCTACCTCCTCCGTCCTCTCTCTCTCTCTCTCTCTCTCTCTCTCTCTCTCTCTCTCTCTCTCTCTCTCTCTCTCTCTCTCTCTCTCTCTCTCTCTCTCTCTCTCTCACCTAATCTAATTGAAATTCACGACTCCCTTCTAGATGATTCCCAGTGGGGCGAACGTCTCTCTCTCTCTCTCTCTCTCTCTCTCTCTCTCTCTCTCTCTCTCTCTCTCTCTCTCTCTCTCTCTCTCTCTCTCTCTCTCTCTCTCTCTCTCCTCCAGTCTTTGCTCTCACATCTCTCCTTTTCACCTTTTTTTTCCTACCCCCTCCTTCCTTCTATCTCCTTCCTCTTAAACCTTTTTCACTTTCTTCCTCCATACGCTGCCTCTCTCCTCCTTTCCTTTCCTTTCTCTCTTATCTTCATTCCCCTTCATCTAATCTCCTTCCCTTATCACTATATATAATCATTCTCGGCCCTTTTCTTTCTTCCTGCCTCTCGCTTCCTCAGTCTTCTTTGCCCCTCGTAAAGGAATCCCATCTGAAGGCCTGGCATAGCACTCTCTCTCTCTCTCTCTCTCTCTCTCTCTCTCTCTCTCTCTCTCTCTCTCTCTCTCTCTCTCTCTCTAGGTTATTAATATAGGCAGTTTAGGTATAACAACAATAAACTAGCCCTATTTCCTGCCATGTCTGAAATACGCTGTACAGTTCTGATCACCGACTCTAAGGAAAGATAATGCAAGGCTTAAGAAGTACAGGTGTGGAATACTCAACTGATCCCATCCTACAGGCACATGGGATTTTTGTTTTTATGAAAGGAAGAAGGAACCAAAGGCCAGGAGCCCGTAAACCGTTCCGTCCAAGAAAAAAAAAATACAAAAGAGAGCCCAACTCAAGATCCGTCCATTTCGGTACCCCAGAGAAGGCTGCAGGCACTGACCCTCCTTTCCTTAGAGACAAGCTATAGACGTGGACAGCATATACTCCAAAACCCTTCGTGGACTGGAGTATATTCATACCAACACTTTTTTCACTTAAAGAGCAACTCAGTGAGCCGTGGATGGATGTTTGGCTTAAAGCGTTACTATCTATCTATCTCCATCTACTGCCAGGCGCTTTAATCCCGTAAGGGCTGGCCACAAACAAATCTCCTCCATGTTGCCCTGTCTCACTTCATTGCACTGCCCTTCCCCGCAGCTAACACACACCTTTCTCATATACCTCTCCACTCCATCCCTCCATCTCATCCTCGGCAGCTCCTCGGCCTCCCCCTCCTTCCGTCTCATCTTCGGCCTCACCCTCCTTCTCTCCCCCTCCACCTCATCCTCGGCCTCCCCCTCCCTCTCCCCCCTCCACCTCACTCACATACACTTTCCTCGTTAGTCTCTCGCTCTCCATGATAAATTAGGCAAAATCTTGACATACAAACTCTATAGTTCCTGGAATAGACTACCAGCACAGGCAGCCGACACTTCGATAGGGTAGAATAGAAATAGGGTAGGATAGAAAAAATTTTGTTAGGCCTATATTAGCGGAAGGTTGAATGTTTCCTACTTGCCTGTAAAATTTCCTTCAACTGCCTTTTTCCTCAGGGTTAGGTGTCCTTCCTTTTCCGTGTCCACTCTGCTGGTGCAAGAGGTGAGTTGGGAGAGCTTTCTTCTTTACTATACTTTTCTCTCGCGAATATAGCAGTAACATGTACACCCACGCACCAAAGTTTCTGTACCCCCTCGGTGGAAGGAAGTGGAAGTCAGGGTTAGACAGAGGGCAGGCGAACGGACAACCGTGAGCGGTAGTTTGGTACGGAGCTACGAGGCGACTGGTGAGAAACTTAATGAAACTGGATACGAAACATTTCCATGCTATTCACCTGCAAAATATTACGTGTTCGTAACACATATAGCATTTATGATAACATAGACTAATATGTTATCGTGGGGTCCTGTAAAACTGGTTCAGACACGACCCACCTGTTTCGGATCCTCATCATACATATAAAGCACCGAGCCAGTTGTATGTAAGCTGCGACTGGTCATTATCACTGCAGTGATAATTTTTGTGAATATGTTATTCCTGGATTGTCTATAGCTATTATATAGAATGATTGTGGATTTAATGTTGATTCCCACAGCAGTTGTGCTAATGATTATAAATGTTAAAAGTATTTTATGTGGACGAATACACCACACTGTGATGGGCAGCGGAGAACATTCACCAATAGTTAACCATAACCAGATGAAATTAGAAGTAAACAACACAAAGTATTATGAGACAACGAAGATACAGCTGTGGTATCCTGCTCCGCCTCGTTATCCAGGCCTTAACTGTTGCTTCACCTCACACGTGCATTAGTTTCCTTCAGTCTTTGCCTCTTCTATTACTCTTACTTCCCGACATCCTCTTACTGCATGCCGTTGTTTTCCTTAGGATGTTTCTTGTCGTCTGGTCATATAACCCCTACTGTATTACATTATTCGTAATATCATCACTCCCACACAAACAACGTTAGCACGAGACTGCTGAATCTGTTACTACCATTTTTGGCACTACCACTACCAACCCCCTTTTCCCACTGACTGTGTCCAATTTCCCTCGCAATACTACTACTGCTACTCCTGCAACTAATCCACTATAAGTCTGTATAATAATACATATGATTGTCCTTATGTCCGTGTATCTGCCAACCACATATTCCCTGTCCCACCGTCGACAACTCATCACCTACCCCCACTGCTGCCCCAGTTGCACACCCCCTGTCTCCCAGCCACCATCGACCCTACTCCTTCCCTACTCAGGCACCACACTACCTCTCACCTCATCTGGCCACCAAGCCTTTTACCGGTGATTTTTTTTTTTTTAATGTGCTCGAGTCTAGGCATAGGCTTCACAGCCTGTTACCAAGGCCCAGTAGTCCTCCTACATATCATACACCTCTACATGTCACCACTTCGGCACAAACACCTACCGTCCATAATGAATACATGCTAGGGCTGTCTCATACAGGACTGGTGTATTTGTATTAGCGGGGGTATTTTTACAAAATGTCTGCAGGTCTTCTGGTGGATTGGTAAAGTCTGCTTAACATGAAATTCAAATTCTTAAACTGTTCCCTGCCCCAGCGGGGATTTTAACTTGGGTCCGGTAGGACCGCAGGCCACCTCTCTACCGATTGAGCCACCGCCTTCCCGATGGTATGCATTAATAATGAAAGAAAGGCATTTGGAAGCCGAATGCTAATCGCCTGCCAGAATATGTTGTTGACCAAGTCCTAGATTTAGGTCATATCTTGATACCCTGAAGGTTCCATGTTGACAGCTCAAGCCGTTCATGAGATAAAATTGTGGTAATAGTGGGCGATAAAAACTAGTTGACCTGAGTCAGGGCTTTTGGTGACCTTGACTTTGACCTCGAATTCATATTTTCGATCTCGTCCAAGATTTTGGCCCTATCTTGATATACTGAAGGTATCATGTTGATAGCTCAAGCCGTTCATGAGATATAATCGTGCTAAAGGAGGGCGATTAGAACTCTTTACCTTTGACAGCCATTTTGGTGACCTTGACCTTGACCCCAAGTGCCCATTTTCGAACTCGTCCAAGATTTTGGCCATATCTTGATACCCTGAAGGTTTCGTGCTGATACCTCACGCCGGTCACGAGATATAATGGGAACACACACACACACACACACACACACACACACACACACACACACACACACACACACACACACACAGATACAGGAAAAAAAAAAACATCATCTTTCGGCCTTCTAAAGGTGGGCGATAATAATAATTATAATAATAACAACAATATATATGTGTAGTGTTCCTAACATTACATATAAAAACTGCAGAGCCCAACGTGCCTATATTACAGAGTATCGATATATTACCCACAGAACCGACCACTGACCGTTCTTACCATCACCGCTGGACGTTCCATATAGCGCTTCACCATGGTAATACAACCCATTGTAGTCTTTTGTGTTATCACTACAGCTGTTTGGAAAAATTAAGATAGTGCACGACATGCCTACAACCCTGTGACGTTTCACTGACATCCATCAAATAGCCTAGGAGGAGTTAGTGGACAAACAAACAAACGACTGGACATAGACAGACAGGCCGAATGTCTCGCATCGGTATATAACGACCTGACAAAACTATTACCATCCTACTTCGCTGGTGTCACAATAATAATATTGATGATCATGATTATAATGATGATGATGATAATGATGATGATGATAATGTTGAAAATGATGATGATGATGATAAAAATAATTATCACGTTATTAGGCACGATACATTGGAGGGCAAATACTGAAACAGCATGTGTTAATGCAATGCAATATCTGTTTGCCATGACAGGTTTGGTTGCTGTCTAACACTAATTTAGTCAGTAGTACTATAACCCTACCATTATTGCATATTATTGCACTGTTTGGTTTCATAATGTCAAAGCTGTGCTTACGTGTTTTATCAGGGAGAGTATATTGTCCTCCTGTGTATCGTGCCTAATAACATGTGATTACTATTACTACTACTACCACTACAACTACAATTACAATAACAACAACAACAACAACAACTACTACTACTACTACTACAACAACTACAACTACAACAACAACAACAACTACTACTACTACTACTACTACTACTACTACCACTACAACTACAACTACAACAATAACAACAACAACAACAACTACTACTACTACTACTACTAGTACTACTACTACTACTAGTACTACTACTGTTATTATGATTATTATTATTATTATTATTATTATTATTATTATTATTATTATTATTGCTATAACTATGATAACACCTGCGAAGTAAGATGGTAACAGTTTTGTCAGGTCGTTATATACCGATGCGAGACATTCGGCCTGTCTGTCTATGACCAGTCGTTTGTTTGTTTGTCCACTAACTCTTCTTGGGCTATTTGATGGATGTCAGTGAAACGTCACAGGGTTGTAGGCATATCGTGCACTATCTTATTTTTTCCAAACAGCTGTAGTGATAACACAAAAGACTACAATGGGTTGTATTACCATGGTGAAGCGCTATATGGAACGTCCAGCGGTGATGGTAAGAACGGTCAGTGGTCGGTTCTGTGGGTAATATATCGATGCTCTGTAATATAGGCACTTTGGGCTCTGCAGTTTTTATATGTAATGTTAGGAAAACAACACATATATATTGTTGTTAGTATTGTAATTATTATTATTATTATTATTATTATTATTATTATTATTATTATTATTATTAATGTATACCACGTATATTCACCGGTTAGGGGTGGTCAACAGGCTGGGTGGCCAAGAGATGAGGTGAGGGGTAGTGTGGTGTCAGAGTAGGGAAGGAGTAGGGTCGATGGTGGCTGGGAGACAGGGGGTGTGCAACTGGGGCAGCAGTGGGGGTAGGTGATGAGTTGTCGACGGTGGGACAGGGAATATGTGGTTGGCAGATACACGGACATAGGGACAATCATATGTATTATTATACAGACTTATAGTGGATTAGTTGCAGGAGTAGCAGTAGTAGTATTGCGAGGGAAATTGGACACAGTCAGTGGGAAAAGGGGGTTGGTAGTGGTAGTGCCAAAAATGGTAGTAACAGATTCAGCACACGATATACGAAGGAGCGGTGACGGTATAACTGACTGCTGATCAGGCCTAAGGTGGGGGGAGGGGAGGGGGGAGAGGCGGGGAACACTTAAGACAAAGAACGAGAGAGGAGGGGGAGAGGGGGAGGGAAGCAAAGAGAAAGTTATATAAATTTAAAAAGAAAGAGTGAGTGGGAAAAGTAAATTCAGAGAGAATGAGAGAGAGAGAGACAGCTGGGGGAAGCGAAAAGGTAAGCACTGGAACCCAGAATTGTGCAGCGGACGACACTGGATTACAATGATGGTTAATATTTTCAATTTGAGAATGCAGTTCAATACGGTAATAATTTATTCTAAAAATATAGTCCAAATCTTGGCCGTTGAAAGCGTGTGCGACGACAGTTTAGTCATGTTTACAGGACATGAGAAAATTTGGGTCTAATCAGCAACTGGCAACTGGAGGTGGAGGGTGGGGGAGTTGGGGGCAGAAGGCGAGGTAGACTTGTTCGCGATTCCCCCCTTCCCTCTGTCCAGGATAGTGGGGGGAAGGAAGGGGTAACCCCTGAGCAGAAATTAGTATGCGTGACTGTACATAAACGATGATGAGGTGAAAGAAAAGGAGTGAGGAATGCCACTCTGATTACTTTGTGAATCTTAGCAGTGAATATTATGATTTTGTGGCTTGTAGATTTGTTTTGCAGCTTCTGACAAACGTTCCGAAGCTGTGGTATTTATCTGAAAGTTCAATTGTACCTAAACGACGATGAGGTGAGGGAAAAGGAGCAGGAAAAGCTGCACTAATTACGCTGTGGATCTTAAGAGTGGATGTGATATTTCTGTGCACTGTAGAATTATAATACGGTGATTTGGACAACATAAACGACGTTGAGGTGAACGAGAAAGACCGGGAAAACCTGCTATAAACACTTTGTGGATTACTGAAATAAAGATATTCTTCGGCCTGTAAAGTTATTTTGAGCTTTTGATAGTTGCTTTGAGGCTTTGTTGGTTTGTCAGAGGTTCAGTACAGTTTCACTTTCATAGACTGATTGAATAATATTAAAATCTGGCGGCGCATCTGCCAGGGTCATGTGCCGCTAATTTTAGATACCTAAGTCTAGATAAATCTTTGTGAAATATTGTCTGTGACACCGTGTGGACATGACCCTATCTCAGGAAGGAGTAATTCCTTGTACAGGTCGGACTTGTTGAACTAGGTGGAAAGTGATTGTTGTAAACCTTATTTGAAGTCATTGTAAGTTTCTCAGTTTTGCTCATAGAACGGTGTGTGTATTTGTCTTCGATAATACAGTATACAAGTGTGCTTGTTGACCAATGGTTTTTGTGTTCTCCCTTCCTTGCTATTACTGACCTGGTCGGGAACAAAGAACCCGAGACTGCACTGTATCTGTGCCAAAGATGTTGGGGCACAGAGTACGCTGCATAACAATGCCATAGAAGAAAAGTGTCTTAGATTTGTCTAAAATACTGAGTAAAATGAATCAAAAACAACAAATTACATATATGTCGAAAACGGTAAATTTATCTTTTTTTTTTTTTTTTTTTTTTTAAGGGATGAACATGATAAGCTTCAGGGATTTAAAGAAGTCCTACATGCGAAGGATGATCTAGAATTCTTCAGGCATATGAGGGTGACCAAGAATACATTTAATTTCATCTTGGACACTGTTAAGCCGCACTATCAAACAGCACAAAGAGGAGACCATCTGCCCGTGGAAGCTAGGCTGGCACTGGATGTCACCCTTTGGTATCTGGGTAATAAAACAACTTACCGGGAGATAGCTGAGTTGTTTGGTTTGTCCCAGTCGACAGTTTTTTCTTGTGTTCAAGACATTCTCAGTATTTTGTGTGACCTTGGTGGCAACTTTATAAAATGGCCAAATGTAAGAGAGGCAGCTGTTATTGAAAGAGAATTTTAAGAGACTGCAGGTTTCCCAGGTGTCATTGGAGCACTGGATGGATCACACATTTTTATAAAAGCACCAGAAGACATGCAGGCGATTATGTGACTTGAAAACACAGTCATAGTGTTAATTTGATGGCAACATGTCACAGGAGGAAGAAGTTTACTTCAATCGACGTTGGTTTTCCTGGTTCTGCCCATGACAATCGTGTTTTTTCCACATCAGCATTGAATGTTGACAATGAGTGCAACAGACAGGCATATTTTCCCTCACCCTCTTATCACCTCCTAGGAGATTCTGCATTTGCCCTCTCTACCTACCTATTAGTTCCCTATAAAGATACAGGAAGATTAAACAGAGACCAAGTAAGGTATAATAAAAAAACTTTCGAAGACTAGGGTTATTATAGAGAATTCATTTGGTTTTTTGAAGGGCAAGTTCAGATGGCTTAAGTTTGTGGAGGCTGAGATTGAGAAAATACCAAATATTGTAACAGCTTGTTGTGTTCTTCATAACATTGACCTAGATTTTCCTGAAGAGGAAGCTGCTCTCCTGAGGGAGGGCCCACTTCCTCTTGAAGATAATCTCAATCCTCTTGCTGAAATTGTCCTTCCACATGATGTGGAGGCGAGTGAGAAACGAAACTTCATTTCATCCTGGCTTTGATAAACTACTTAACAGGTGTACATAATTATCGTTTTTTTTTTTTTTTTAGTATATCAGGTTTTGAGTAAATTATAGTATTTTGTTTCTGGTCTTGATACCTTAAGATTTTTAATGATGGAATTTGCTGTTTCTACTCTGCCATTGTTTTGAATATCACTGGTTAATTTCATGACATCCCTGTTTTTTTTTGTTTTTTTTTCCATATGAGTGTTACTGAGTATAAAATATATATTGACTGTACAGTGTTCTCAATTTTGTACAATATTTTTCACGCTCAAGGGAACTGTTTGTTAGTGCCTTGATCATATACTGTACAGAACTGTGTGTGTGTGTGTGTGTGTGTGTGTGTGTGTGTGTGTGTGTGTGTGTGTGTGTGTGTGTGTGTGTGTGTGAGTGCGCGTGTGTGTGTGTGTATTTTGGAATCACTTATGCTAGGAATAAATTACAGATTATGTTTGTAATGTTTGTTAACTTTTACATTGACATCAATCTTTGTTTTATTCAAGTTTGTTAACTTTTACACTGACATCAATGTTTGTTTTGTTCAAGTTTTGTAAACTTTTACATTGACATCAATGTTTGTTTCTTTCAAGCTTTATTTTGGTGTTCTGGAGGAAGCATCATTGTTTTTAAGAATTTTTTCTTTAGCACTGTCATATTAAAATAAAAATAGTCTTTTTTTTTTTTTCCCCTTCATATGTAGATCACTTTTCAGCTTGAACATTGGTAAATACTTCTTATTTCCTGTAATTGTTGCTTCTTCCTCGTGTTTAGCAAGCTACCTTTGTAAAATCTTTGTAATTTCTGGAAAGTAAATACTAATATGAATTCTTCAGTTTTATACAGCCTATCCTTTCAACAGTACAACCAAAATGTTTTTAAAGTGATGGTTTACATGATTAAGAAGATATGAATTCAACATGACACTGATCTTGAAATTAGACTGAACTTAATGCAAAACCCAATTCAGACACTTTCTGGAAAATACATATCAGACAGTTGATAATATGTAACATACACAACATATGAACTGGAAGTACAAAGAACTTTTAACAGAAATTTTGATTTAACATGACTTACTGAGCAAGCTAATGCTGACTCCTTACATGGTTTTCATACAGTATTAAACCAAATTTTGTACGCTCTTGGCTATGTAAAAATATTTCTCTACCACTATGTGTTCATCATCATCATCAAATCCTCAGTTTCCCCTTGAGTAGCGTAGGAACCTTGGGCTAGGCAAATTGGTCTTGACATTTAAGATGAGTGAGCAGCCTGACTCATCCCTGAGCGGCATTACGTTAGCAATAAACCCCTACCGCTCGTTGGATATAAACCTGCACCCACTCAATCCGATTGGAGTGCCTTAATTTCCCACTAAACCAACAGGTGACATAATTATGTTATATGGTTAACACCCAGCAAAGTAAATGGTTTCCTAATGTACAGGAAACCATTTGGCTTGTCACTCATTGTAGAGTCACCCATAGACAGAAGAGGAAGAATGAATAAAAGAAAGAAGAGGAAGGAAGGAAGAGAAGAAAGGACAGTCACCCGAGTGTTGCACTGCACAATGAGGTTTTACTAAAATTATTTTCTAATATTTGCTAAAATCTCACTTCTTTTTTCATATGCTGCAACAAGTGCCTCTTGGGACTCAGCCACCCTCCGAGTTAATGCCTCCATCACCTGGTTATGTCGTTTTATTTCAGCCAATTGCTCTAAAGCTATATTCTCCATACACCTCCCATGTGAGAGTGGTCGCAATCTTCTTCCCCGCTGCCTTCCCCCGGCTTGAGGGAGATGCGGTGCCTGCATTCGATGTTCCTGATCGTCACTATCCTCTCGATGGTCTTGACCATCAACATTTTCCTGGATAGTGGGTTCAGGGCCTGGGTCGGCTGGTAAAGGTTGGTTGGAAGGTTGAGCCTGTGATGGTCCTGGCTGTGGAAAATCTGACCCTGAAAGTCCCTGAGATGTCCCTGGTCGTGACACTTGTGGTTGGGGTAGGGATGTCTGTGATGGTACTGCTGGATTTTCTGGAGAGCATGCAGTGGTATGAATGGGTCCCAAACTCATACGATTAACTGGATGAGCAGAAGGGCGAACACCAAGAATCTGGTCAATAGTTTCAAATGACAGTGGAGGTTGTGTGCGAGACTCACCGGTTCTTTTGGTTCTGTCTTTGTATTTATGGTACTTCATCTTCAAATTGTTCCACTTGTTCTTTACCTGGTCAACTGTAACACCTGGCATCTGTTGGGGAACAAATATTAAATGGCAAGACAGTAACGTCATCATATATTAAAAGATGCTAAATGCAGGGAATAGGGAATAGTTTTGCCCAGGCTAGACCTTATTAGATCATATATCCCTGCTAGGTTACAGGAGGACGCTACCCCTCCCAGCATGGAAGCTACCAGGCACGGCTCGAACTCACGACCCCCTGATCCTAAGGCTGACGCTCTACCACCGAGCTACCCTGCCCCCGAAAAATGCAGGAAATGAAAAATGCTTTCCACAACATATCATGTCAAAATAACCTACAATCAACGTTAGACTGTTCCAAATGATTCTATTTACATGGCAACTCACAAACTGTAGCTGGGACATGCATTAACAGATCACCAAATACTGTATAGACATTGTCCACATCAAGCTAAGATCATGCGACTAGTTTAAAAGAGTAATTATGTAAATAACACTGCAATGCTTGTGACAAGTAAGTCATGATTATAAATGTAATACACTTCTGTAGATAAATGCTATGTGCAGTATGTGACCCAACAAGTGAGCAAAATATAACCAAACCACAAACATAAAAAGGTAGCGCAGCACAAGACCTGACAATGCATGAAGTAGGCGTACTGCTGAAATCAGTATATGAACAAATGCTTAAAAAGTAAAAGGAAGGTATATTGAGACAAAGTCTGCAGATGGCTTGCTTAAAAAGTAAAAGGAAGGTATACTGAGACAAAGTTTGCAGATGGCTTTGCCTTGCCTTGCACATCAACATCACCACTGAAAGGTGACCCATTTGAATATTTACTTGGAAATATTTCAAAATGAGAAAAATATAAGTGTGCGAGTGATACTGTTTCACTATAATTGTCAACATATATACAGAGATCCAAAGACAGGAAAAATCCTTGTATCACAGTTCTGTAAGATATAGGTGATGTTTCCATCATGTGCAAGCCAAACCCAAAGCCAAAACAAACTACCAAAAGCTGCTGTGGTAATTACTCTTACTGAGTACAGGCAACTAGTGTGTTAATCTTTGTTTTCTGTATTAGGTGCATGGCTAATATTATAGTGGCCTATATTTATCAGTTACAAAGTGTTGTTGGAAGTACGGTGCAACAGTTAAAGTAATATAAAACAGACAGTAACCAAAAGACCCTCTAAAGAAGCCAACCAAAAGAACCCAGCCAAGTTGTTTGAAACATGCAGCACACTATACAAGTGTTCACCAGGAAGCATGTTTTTCAGGGACTACTGCAAGCAAAAGCAGCTGAGCTTATAGTATTCACAATGGAATTTATGTCAGTACCTGACCATCCTTGTTAATACTGTATTCTTCCAGCTTTCCTTTGACTGGCAAAAGTATCACCTGTGTTGATGACACAGAGATATATAATATGTAGTAAGAAGTCATAATTATTTGAAATCTGCAGTAAATCAGACAGGATGTACACACTTCTGTACAGAAGTACAATTTATGCCACATATAATCAAGATTACCAAATATTCAGCATGAACCGAGGGCCAATACGTCTGTTACATTACAGCAGATTTAACATCACAAGACGAATACATATATACCTCAACCTGCATTTCACGGCAAATGTCCATCCACACAGCAGTGTTCTTCTCCAGTTTACCACTAACTCTGGTGTAATTGTATCTGATGAGACAGACAAGTACCTCGGTGCAATGTGAATTCCACATCTGACTGTCTCTTGTACCACCATGAGACTGCGTCACTGTAACAGAAATGTTTTTACTGTATGAAAAGAGAATAAGTGTATGACTGGAAATTCTACTTCATGTAAACTTGGTTCTCCTATTTTTCATCCCAACAAGTAGACAAACAGTGCCAATAGTTTTGTGAATGATATTACAAGCCATCATATGATTCTTACTGTTAAAGTTAGTAAGACAGTTTTAGTGGTGATCGTATGAAGTACTTGATGCAACACACCTATCTTTGATGCCCTGGTTTGTCCTGTCCTTGTGTATTCTTCCTGAGCACAATGACGAGCTAGACATAAGGAAGCCTCTCTTTCAGTGGCGTACTCAGTATGACAACGGCTACATGATGGTGCTTCGGTGCCTGAAAAAGTATAGAGTATCAGAGATTAATAAATCTTAATAAAGCATTACTGAGTATGGAGCTTGCAACAAATATATTGTACCTATTATGAATGACGATATTGAGCAACAAGTAACAAATGTATGCAACATGCATGGTAATCCATTCCCGATCCCAAATAAATGAAAACGACTGTCCTTGAGAGTCAGCACAACTTTATCCATTAGGAAAACATCATTAAATGCTAGAGCATTATATTAATAATCTGTCATACTTTGTGCAGCAGATTGTCCATGATCATCTTCCACGAGGTGGACCACCAAGTAATTGGTCGCTTCGTTAATGGACTGGTATTCTTTACCATACCGCTGGCATTTAATTCCTAAAAAGTGAGAGAGAAATCAGTTTCTGGTAGCAGTAAAATATTATTGGTGCATGCATAAATCACCAAATAATGAATGGAGATATTGTATTCTTATATTTAAATATGACAATGGTCTTGCGTTTGAATCTATATCTCTCAAAAAAAATTCTTTCATCATCAACAGGTAAAAATGTCAACTTGGCAGCTCACACACACACACACACACACACACACACACACACACACACACACACATAAATATTAAACAAGTACCATACACACAATTCCTATATACCATTGCCATTGTTTTACTGCTTAAATATTTCAACATGACAGAGCCAAACTGCAAGTAAAAACTGAACATATATCATACCTGATAACGGTCTTTGTGTTGCATGGACAGTTCCAGCATGAGAGCAAGCCTGAGCCTCTTCCACAGAATTGTGAAGAGACTGGCACACACTGCACACATATAGCCTGTGATGGGTGAAATGTGTCAATCAGTAAACACCGCCATATGATGCATGCCTGCTTTTGATAATCATTTACAGGCTATTCCTGTGATGAAGTTTTTTTATTAGAGAGATGTTAAAGTGGAAATGTATACTGTAATGAAAACACTGAGAAAGGAATTGGAATAAAAACACCATGAGGAATAACAATTAGGGTAATGCTCCTACGTTCCATGTACCAGATTCTTTTTAAGTGAGGATGCTAATAATAATCACTTTTGTGAGACAAATAGTGGTCATAAAGATGTGCAGTACCTTGGTGGCAAGCAACCAAACCTAGATCAATCATGAGAAATTTAGGAATCAAATGGAAAGGTCCATGTGGTGGGAAACTAATCCACATGTGTAACCTAGTATCTTTGCCTTCCTTTATTCATGGTTTTATACTAACTGAAGTTTGGGAATAAATTTTACACCTAACACATCCTTCCATATATTTTCCCCTCTAATTAAGTTAATCTGATAGTTTCTCATGTGTTTCAAGCTTCTTATGCTCTGCTTTGAAACTGCCCACTATTCCTATTCTAGCCCCATCAAAGGGGGAAAAAGTTAGGAAAGAAAAGCAAAATGGGGCTCTTCCAAAACAGTAATGCACATGAAAAACATGAAGCACACGGCACACCATATGAAAAAAGATATCAAAACAAAAGTAAATGAATGTAATACGGCAGCAATATTTCATAGTGCTATTTTAGTGCTGAACATTAGGCATCTCCGAGTAAATACTATAATAACACCACATTATTCATTTTACAAATATATGTACCATTAATACACAGGGCAAGAATGTGTGTCATAAAAATTACCAAGGTTCTTGTCTTTCCATTTTTTCCCCCAATATAATTTTTGATACCTGTTAAACATAATTTTTTTGAAATGAAACATGAATGGTTGGCATCAGAAGCATTTCAGGAGCATTACTATAATAAAGGAACCAGGCTAAGGGCAGTTAATGAAAATAGTTTTAAATGCTTCTGGGAGAACTCATGTTTGAAATATTTACCCTGTGAATGCTTCTACCCATCAATGTTTCTGCACTGGACACAATTTGCATTAAAAGACACAGTTTGCCAGTCAAAATCATTATAAAACTGGTGAAGGGTTTAAGTAAAAACATAGCTAATAATGCAGAATACGCCATAAGCTGATAAAAGCTCTCATGAAACTTACTTTTTCCTTATGTTTTACCATAGGCTGCGAAGACACAGCTTACTATATCAGCAAGTAATTACTGTTCATATTTTTTCATTGTAGAATTGCAAATTAACCCACATCAATTTTACTTACGTATCACTGGTCTCCATTGTCCTATCCACTGTCCTTCACGGCACTTCTGTTTCACGTGGCTCCTGCTGAGATTTGAGGCCTCTCCAGTGGAAAGCACCGTTCCTCAAGAACCACACGTTGATGAAGTAATATGGAAAATCACACACACTTCATTGAGTTCAACGGGTGGAAGGCTTTCTTCTTCTCTACCGAGTCCGGCTCGACCTCCGTTGCTCAGGATTTGTTTACAAAATGGAAAGTCAATATCGGTCAAAATACCTCAGGAGGAACATTGACTAATCTTGCCTAGTCATGCTCAAGATTCAATATCGTTTTGACTTTTAGTGCTCGCGAAAACGGGTATCAGCATGAAAGTCAATATACGACATCAATATTGGTCAAGATAACTTGATTTTTAATGTCTCGAAAACGCGACTCTATTATTATTAGTCTGTGATTACTGACAAGGCGGTTATTGGGTGGGTGAGAAGGCTGACATTTTGGCGGGTTTGGTAAGAGGAACTCGACGGGTTGGCAGTTTCTGACCTGGCAACCCTGGGCAGCACTGAGGTGTAGTTAGTGGGTGTCAGTGGTGGAGACAACACACTCTTCTTCACGCTCTTCAGGGATTTTCATCTGAAGGTACTGGCCTAGGGAGAGAGAGAGAGAGAGAGACAGACAGACAGACAGACAGACAGACAGACAGACAGACAGACAGACATAGAAAGAAAGAAAGAGAGAGAGAGAGAGAGAGAGAAATTTTCATAGTACATATCATATGTTCGAGATGGAGGGGGAGGGGGAAACAGAGGATGAGATGGAGAGAAGGGGTGAGGGAGGTGGGGTGAGTTGGAGAGAGTGCAGCCTGATGGTGAAGGATAGAGTGACATTGATAGATAGATAGATAGATGGACAGATAGATAGATAGAGGTAGGTATTTCTCGGTGGGTAGAAGTGAACTTGAGTATTTATAACAGATGATAAGAACTCTCTCTCAACTTAAGAATATTAGCCAGAATAGGAAAGTGAGAAGCAGAAGTAAGATATTAGGGCTTGTCCACACGTGTGCTGGAACAGGTGCTGACAGCATCAAAACAATAACGAACAAGCTGCAAACGTACCCGGAATAGCGGCGTCCAGAGGCGAACTTTCGTATCTCTGGCCAGAGAAACATGAAAGCCTCTCTCAGCCTAAGAATATTAGCCAGAAGGAAAAGGGAGGGGGAGACCGAGGATGAGATCGACTGATGAAGTTGAGAGGTATAAGGGAAAGAAGGGGTGTAAGTTCAGGGGATGGCAGAGAAATGGCAGGGGGCAGGGCGACATGGAGGCGATTTATTTGTGGCCACCCCTTACGGGATTAAGGCGTCTGGCTATAGATAGACAGATAAGAATAAGAGAAGAAGACGAAGTAGAATATTAAATGATCCGTTGCTCCTGTTTGTGCATGCAGTTCGGGAGCAAGACACGGCACCACCTCGTCACCGTGGCTCCCTGTGTACAAACGTATTACATATACCGGAACAATATCATCTTTACCGACATCAGCGAAACTACCGCCTGGGAAATCGGCGAGAGTGGCGCTATTTCGTACAGGTGAGATTACGTCACTTCAGGTATTACACTTTCGATAATGGAGAGGCGAGGGTCCTTCGCGTGGTGGCACTACGTGAGGTGGAGCCAGGCCTCACCCTCCACTGCATTTCGGCGTGAGGAGATCCCTAGTCTTACCCTGGCGTGGCCCTGTGTACTTACAAGGGGGGCGCCGTTCCCTACGCGGTGTATGTACTGTACTTTACCTGTAGGAGGGGCCCACAGAAGAAGGTGCCGTAGTGAATGGGGGTGAGGCGCGATGATTATAGTTTCAGTACTCATATATATATATATATAGATAGATAGATAGATAAATAGATAGTTAAATAGACACTTAGAGATAGATAGATAGATAGATAGATAGAGAAGTAGGTAGGCAGTTAAATAGCC